>NW_026607535.1:1200000-1617427 GCF_021117445.2 Syzygium oleosum | reverse complement strand
CCTTATCAACAAGCTTGTATGCCCTCATTGGCAGCAATTAAGGCAGTGGAAGCAGGTGTAGCTGGGATAATTGTCTCGAATCATGGAGCTCGACAGCTAGATTATAGTCCAGCCACGATATCAGTTCTGGAAGAGGTGCCTATTTTCACGAATTCCTTTGATCGGCAGGCTTAATAATAGATTCCAGATCTTGGAGCATTTGTAAACTCTGGATAAGGTAAAATACACCCGGTTTGCCCCCTGAAAATAAAGCACAGTGGTATTCTGTGTCTCTCTATTTTTACAAATGCACGAACTTGTGCTGCAGCTAGTGATCTCTAAAACATCATTTTGGTCATCAGTGTTTCTGTTAAACCTTCGTTTGTAGGTTGTTCATGCAGTCAAAGGGAAAGTCCCTGTTTTTATTGATGGAGGAGTGCGGCGAGGAACAGATGTTTTCAAGGCATTGGCCCTTGGGGCAGAAGCAGTACTGGTAAAATCTTCTAATTAGTTTGTAGAAACTATCTTTTCACATTACCAAAACACTTGAATCACGACTGAATAAGTGAACTAGGACAATTATTGACATTCTCTAATAGTGGTCTTCTTACTACAGATAGGAAGGCCTGTTGTCTATGGGTTGGCGGCAAAGGGCAGCTGGAGTTAAAAGGGTCATTGAGATGCTGAAGGATGAGCTCGAGCTTACGATGGCACTATCTGGATGTCCTACCATAAAGGATATTACCAGCGGCCCACGTGATAACAGACTGCGAGAGACTTCATTCCTCTCTCTGAATTTGCGCTGCAGCATCCATGAAGATAAGATTCACATAGGCAAATAGACGATACCCTTGTTGTATTATTGTTGGTAGTTTGCCATGTTATGTAAATAGCCTTCTGTGTTTCATGATCAAAAAGAAAATTGGAGTCGAGTCAGAGCATGAGTAGATATTATGATAGTCAAAGCTGGTTTTTTTCTTGTTTCATCAGTAGATGTTAATGTTTAATGGTACCATAAAATCCTTGTAAGACGTTATATTGCTGGTCTTTGGACTCTAATACCTTCAATCAACTTTGTCAAGTTAGTATCATCACGAATGCCCCTCTAAATGATGCGAAAGAACAGTTCTTCCCCACCGCAAGAAGGCTGGGTAAAATTGAGTACCGGCACAAGCGCTTTTCGGGAAGTTATTAATAAAATAGATGCTCCTGCGGTCGTGCATATCCTGAGAAAACATTTTTGCCCCTACTCATCCTCTACTCTCCTCCTGCAGCCTTGGGGCCTCTGTTTATTTGCTGATTCTTCTACACTCGTAACCCAAGCCAGCAGGTAAAAGCGATTATTCCCGCACGTACTCCGATGAAATTTAATTTTAGCCTTTTATTCAAACACGAGGTTCAAGAACATTGACAAACTAGATTAAAGATCGTCCCGCAGAATCTGGTAAGAGATCCCAAGTCATATACATTTGTCCGGAACCAAACTTGGAATACGGTGAAGAAACTGAAAGGAGTGGAGTTCATCTCCCCATAATCACTTCACCAATGTTTGTGCATGAGTCTGCTTCTGCTCTTGCTTGCGGAATGGATCCTACAGATCCAGAAAGATACAGTATAGTTCAGACCGTAAAGAATCCACACAGACGTGGTGATGTTACGTTACTGCATGTCAAGTCAGAGAAATTTTATCAAAGACAACATCTTTAAGTGGAGAAAATGCAAAGTGGGCAGTATCGTTTCACAAGCTCAGACTAGTCTAGCTTTAAACAAACAAGGTAGCACATGTATGGTTCCAATTTTCATGAGAAGATGGACTTACTAGCTCTGGGCAGTAAGATGAACCTTAATCAGATATGTGGTTCAGGCAATACCGATTATAACATGTCAACTTTTCATCGCCCAGTTTCCGTATGTTGTATAATAGATGCTGTGGAAGTTTCGTGGAACATCCCTCAAGACTCCGGAGAAACCCTTTTTGATGACTTGGGAGAAATGGGAAAGTTGTCAAAAGTTAAAAAGCGCATTGTGCGGTGGCAGATTGATTATACGCTTTTAGTTTCTTGCCAATTCAGTCATAAGCCCATTTTAAAAAGTTGCCAATTCAGTCATAAATATTTCAATTGTGTCAATTTAGTCCTAAACCTATTGATTTTTACCAATTTAGTCATAAATTTTTAGCAGTTACCAATTTAGTCCTTCAGACTAATTTTGGCGAAAATTACTGATATGGCAGTCTAGTTGGCGCTAGCCATCTACGTGTGCGCCGACGTGGATAATTCTCTATTTTTTTTTAAATTCGAATTTTTTACATTGATTATTTTATTTTATTCTTTTCTTTTATGGTTTTTCCCTTTCTTCTTCATTGAGCCGGCGGCCGGCTGGCGAGGTTGCATGCCCTTTGGGTCCCGGCGAGGGCTGAAGCCCTCGGCCGGGCCGTGGGTGAGGGCTTTGCGGCCGGCGGGCGTCGTGGGCCCACTGCGTGGCCGGCGGGGGCTGGGTAAGGGTTGCGCGCCCTCGCCTCGCCGGATACTGGCGAAGGCGGCGTGGCCCTAGTCGGATTTGGCGAGGGGCTCGCGGGTCCTCATTGTGGCCGGCGAGGGCATACGCAACGTCGTTATCTTACCCTTGGGTAGAGGTGGCCACGGGCCGGTTTTGGCCGGGCCGGTCCGGTCAAACCCGGGCCGCGGTTCGGAATCGAAACCGGCCCGTGGCATACGGCCCGGTTCGGTTCCGAGAAAAATTTAAACCGGCCCGGAACCGCCGGTTCGGGGCCGATTAACGAAAAAAAAAAAAAAAAAAAAAAAGCTGCGGGCGAGGGCTGCGGCCTGACACATTGCGGGCCATCGCTGCAGCGGCCCGGCCCTCTGATGGCCCGTTGCCAGGCCCCTCCCGGCAACGGCCGAAACAAAAAAAAAAAAAAAAAAATTTATCCGCGACGGGGCTGAGGCGTGTAGGCCTGGCTGGCCCAGCCTGCGGCCCGTTGGGGCAACCGGCAACGGCTACGCCCCAACGGGCGTTTTTATAATAAAAAAAAACACATAACCATTGCAATTTGCAGCGGTTATGTTTTATTTTAATTCTAAATTTTCTTCTATTTTTTTCCTATAAATTCTCTCAAATTCTCACAATACACACACAATTCTCTCAAATTCTCTCAATTCTCTTCTCTCGAGTCTCAAATTGTCTCGATACTCGAAATTCTCTCAAATTCTCTGAAATTCTCTCAATTTTCTCAATCCAACGCAATTCTTTCTTAGTTCTCCCAATTAATCCGCTCAATTCTCTCAATCCATTCGAAAAATGGCAAGTGGAGGTCGAGTGCCAAGCGGCAAGGTAAGAATATCGCGACGGAATCCCATCATTCTTTTGATCCTCGTGAATATGCAGATTTTCAAGATGATGAAATCGACATTTTTTCCGATGTGGAGCGCGTCCCGGCCTTAGAAAGTTTCATCCTCCTGCTGAAATATCTACAACAAAGGAAGCGGAATGGGAATTTACATCGACATTTGGAATCACTTCACGAAAATGGAAAGGTTTGATATCGGTCAAAAAAGGTATGATATAATTTGTAAATATTGTGGAAAAATATATAAATATACGAAGTGGACCAGGATATGGAACATTTAAACGACATCTTAGGAGACAAACATCCAGCAGAAACGGGAATCGATATCGGGCAACAACAAATTTCCGAGTACGTCAATTCTAACACTTCCCCTTTATTTCGTTTTAATGAAAAAACTTATAAGGAAGAATTAGGCAAAATTTATTTCCGTTGAGCATTTAGCATTTAATTTTGGAGAAAGATTTGGTTTTAATGAATTTGTACAAAAGCATGTGCTCCACAAGTAAAAGCGTGTTCCTAGAAATTCAATTAAAGGAGTAATTAAAGATCTTTACAAAAATGGAAAAAAAGATTTACAAAACTTTTTATGCAATTTAATGGATGCGTGCATATAGGTAGTGATATTTGGGTGATCATTAGCAAAATCATTCTTACATGGGCATAACATGTCATTGGATAGATGACGAGTGGACTATTCAAAAAGAGTTATTGCATTTAGAGTTTTCGATGATCATCAAATACGGTAAATAATATTTATAGAATAATTAGGCAAGTTTTAGAAGAATATTATTTGCTTAACAAAATTTTTTCGATTGGTTTTGATAATACCGCAGCAAATACCAGCTTCAATTGCGAGTTAGAAAATGTTTGTAAACCCACTTTTGGCGGAAAATTTTCCACATTAGATGTGCTTGTCATGTTTTTAAATTTATGTGTGCAAGATAGTTTGAAAACTCTTGATATTTTCTTCAACCAATAAAAACGGCGATTCAATTTTTATGGAAACATCCCAAAAAAATGAAAGAATGGGGTAAATTTTGTAGAGAAAATGGCAAAAAGCCAAAAAAATTTCCAAGAGATGTTACAACTTCGTTGGAATTCTCACTTTCCACTTGCTTAATGAATCTTTAGCATATAAAGATTTATTATGTGCGTTCATTTCTAATAATATACCTCAGATTAATTTATACCCACAAGGTGGCATATTTGCCAAAAAATTTTAGATGTTTTAAAGGTTTTTAATGATGCAGCTTATACTTTGTCCGGTGTTTATTATCCTATTACACATTTATTTTTAGTAGAGTGTACTAATATTGTCGGAACTTTTGATGAATATGAAAATGATGTTGAATTACAACATACTATAGTTGCAATGAAAATGAAATGGCTTCATTATTATAGTGAAATTCCCATGATTTATTTAGTTGCTTGTGTTTTTGATCTGCGTTGCAAATTGGATGGCTTAAATGATTTTTTGCGTGTGTATTATCAATGTTTACATTATGATGTGACAAATGTTACAACCATAGTACGTGAGGTTAAAAACGTAGTAATAGAATTATATAATGAATTTTATACTAAATATAATTTAGGTGATATTGGATCTTCTCAATCTATGGAGATATAAAATGACAATACAGGTAAAATTAGTAGAGGGTACCAACTTTTATTACATAGACAAAAAAACAAAAGGGAGTAATAGGAAATATTTCTGAATTAGAGAGTTATCTAACCATTTTATTTGAGTTTACTGAAGCCGAAGGTGGTACAAATTTTTTAATTTTGGATTGGTGGAAGAGGCACGCAAGCCAATACCCAATCGTTTCTCTTATTGCAAAATAGATTTTTTCAACCCCTTGTTCCACAGTTGCGGTCGAACAAGCATTCAATCTCTGGAGGTAATATTTTGAACGAACATCGTTCAAGATTAGATCCGAGAATCGGTGGAGATGCAAGCTTGTGTTTGCTGATTGAACGAAGGCTCACTATCGGCAACAAGAGATAGATCGGAATAATGAATCCGAATTCTTTACCGACAGAGATACTACCGCTACCAGTATCGGTACTGGAATGGGTAGTGAAAATTGAGGGTAAAAGAACTATTGGAGTTGGCAAATATTTCGGGAACTCTTGTTTCTCATACCGGGTACGCCCACGTGAGCTTAGGGAACCGAAATATAATCCGACGATATGTGACCTCTGGTCCCCTGCACGGAATGCTTAGGTTTTGGGATAATTTTAGGGTATATATATTGTACTCCTTTTTTTTAAGATCGTTGTAACGAATTGTAATGTGCTTAATGATAATTTATTAAGTTGAAGCCCTCTCTTTCTCTCTTGTCTTTTTGTCCCCAAATTTGAGTATAATTTACATTTTAATCACAATTTATATTGAATAATGTTCTATCACAAGAATAATATTTTTTTAATTTTTTTATTTTCATTTCTGTTTTTCCTTTTCTGTTTTTCTTCTTTTTCTTTTCCTTTTCCTTTTCTGTTTTTCCTTTTTCTCTTGTCCTTTTTCCTTGTTTCTGTTTTTTAAAATTATAATTTATATTTTAATTTTTTTTTTTCTTCCTCCGCGGCTGGCCATGGCCGGAACCGGCGAGGAGGTCGCCCGGCGTCGGGCGAGGGCCGCCCTCGCCGGCGTTGGGCGGCCCTCCCTCAGGGCGGGCGAGGCCGGCCTTGCCCGGCGCCGGCGAGGCTCGGCACCGCCCGCAACTGGCGAGGCTCGACCTCGCCGGCGTCGGGCGAGGCTCGACCCTCGCCGGCATCGGGCGAGCCGGCCTCTCCCAGCCCGGAGTGAGGGCCGGCCTCGCCCGGCGGGCCGACGGGCCGCCCTCGCCGAGAGCCCGGCGACCTCCGCGCCGGCCCGGCTATGGCCGGCCACGGAGGAAGAAAAAAAAAGAAAAGGAAAAGGAAAAGAAAAAAACAGAAAAAAAATCGAAACCGGCCCGGAACCGGCCGGTTTCGACCCGGAACCGGAACCGCCAGAGGAGGTTCCGGTTCCGGTTCACACTTGGCCACGAACCGGAACCGCCAGAGGAGGTTCCGGTTCCGGTTCACACTTGGCCACGAACCGGAACCGCCGGTTCCGAACCGGAACCGGTCGGTTCCGAACCGTGGCCACCTCTACCCTTGGGGTTATTAATTGACATTATAGTTCGGAACCGGTCGGTTCCGAACCGTGGCCACCTCTACCCTTGGGGTTATTAATTGACATTATAGGCTTGTCAACGTCTCGTTTCTTTCATCTGATTATTAAGCACATGCGGGAACGTGTATAAACAAATTCCCAAATATAATAATAACTGAAAATAAGGGAAAGCATAACAAGTAAGACATATTATTGCTATTTTACTTAAACATATTTTACAAGCCCTTTTTTCATGGGCCGTTCCACATACAAATTATATCACAAGCGAAGACCGAGATTAATCCTAGCTCCTCTATGTCATCCTCCATCTTACGGACCTGAAAAGGAAAACAACCGGGGATAAGTCGAGGAGACTCAATGAGTAAATTCACTAATACTCATACAGGATGATGCCTTGCCATTGTACTAGCGCATATAAATATTTTTCCCGCCTTATGTCGATAGCAAATCAATAGCAAAGACTTAGACCTTGGCCTTGCTATGTTCACATGGAAACTCACCTTTATCCGGTCACATAAATTCGGCTTATCAATAAACACACATGTCGGCACACATATAGAATTCATTTATTACATACCGGCACACATATATAATTCATTTATTACATACCGGCACACATATAAGATTCATTTATTGTCATCCTAGCTCAACCAGGCATCCCGACTCAACCGAGGCATCCCGGGGTTGTCACGCCCCGTACCCACGAAGCGCAAGCATCCCACCTTCGGTCGTTTGACTGCGACGTCCCAGGAAGCGTCGCCGACCCACTCCCAAAACAAAGATCAAGCACAAGCGGAAGTAATAAATAAACAAGCCCAGACAACTTCAATTATGAGCCAAGGATAGCCATGCACCACTGCAGAAAATAATTACACATTTATATTACTTTTAAAACCCCTTGTACAATATTTACAAGTACAAACAAAAGATCTGAACGGTGAGCAACCACCTGGTCAAAAGGAAAATGATAAGTGGCTAGGGAAGTCCGGTTAAAACTTGAGGGAGAGGGCTACTGGTCTCAAAAGTGGCGGCCCTCACTACTAACTAGGGACATTGGGTGCCCTTAAGGTTCCCAATCGGGATCGGATGACTTCGGAAGAATTCTCGACAATTCCTCGGAGCGTCCTCACTTGACTCGACTCCTCCGAATCCATTGCTTGGGCTCGCTCATCCTCGGAGTCTGGCTCCAACTCCGGGTCAAGGTAAAGCTCGAACTCCTCCTCATCTGATCCCAACTCTGCTACCTCTCCGTCCTCCTCCACGTCCTGCTCCATGGCCTCGGGTTCGTCATCCTCCTCCTCTACCATAAGCTCGGGGTCCTCTACTGAGTACGTCGGGCTCCTCATCCATCTCTTCTTCCGCCTCATCCACTTGGGCGTGGCCTCAGGGTCTATCACCTCACCAGCAGCTATAATTGATTGCATCAACCCGGTATTGTCAATCGGAATATCAAAGGTCCTAAGGGGCTCTCCCTCATTTCCATTAGCATCCCGGTGACACCAAGCCACGTACTCTTGTTTCTGGTAAAAGTACTCGCCTATATTCACAATTACTTCAGATCGATATCTCACAAAAGTCTCCCCATTTCCTGTGGGGTAGGTAGTAGTGTTCTTCGCGGAATGGCAGAGGGATCCCAAAAGAGTCGGTGGTCTCTCCATCCTTACGGCCGAGGGTCTCGAAAAGTTTCGGTTTACACAACCGTGAGACGAATCTCGATTGAGTTCAACCCCAAACCTAGGCTAGGCTAGCATGCAATCTCCTGACCGGAAACAAACATTTAAAATCATAACGCAACCATAATCATACAATTCTCTGACCCTACAGGCTAAACAGTTCGATATATAATAATCGTGGCACGCACAGTCACCCGTACGCCAAACACATACTCATGCACCGAATCTCACATACTCGCATGCTAATCAATGCATGTTTATGCATGCAAATGTTATTGACATGTCATGCGCATTTCTTTGGCCCACTAGCCCACACTAGCACACTTGCCCAATTCATTATTATTACGACTCGAGTCATCAATTTTTCACGGCCCGGTGCGTCTAGCCTGCTCCAAAGTGCATGAGGCGCAGCAACCGATCTGGCCCAGTGTCTCTAGCCTGCTTCAAAGTGCATGAGGCGCAACACTGTCTCCTTGCGAACGCAGGCACGCTTCAAAGTGCATGAGGATGGTCGCCTTCCGGACGCATCTAGGGCATCGTCCCCTTCCAAAGTGCATGAGGACGGTATCGACCCGAAGGTCCTTAGGTGATCAGCACAACTTATTATTATCCGAGCCCGGCCGTATAACGCCCGGGGTATTTTAGGTGATCACATGCTCATTCGCGGATACGCATTCTCGCACAATTTCACCACATGCCACACTCTTGGCATACACAATGCGTGTCCATGTTATGCAATGCAATGCACCACGAGCGTCAATATAATTTAGACACCCAATGTCACAACACGTGCTTAATTGGCCCAATTAATACCGTGTGGCCCAACGTACGATTCACAATTCAAACACATATTTCAAACCATTCATTGGCCAATCGTAATCCACAAAATCAGCCACACAACATACGACATAGTAGTACGAAATCAACCACAATTAAGCACAATTGACGTACAATCAGTCAACCCGGGCATACCCGGCAATTTCACCAACGAGCTCCTAAATTGGTCATTAAACCCCATTATCCTCCCCAATAATTCTCATTAATCCACTAAATTTTTCCCGATAATAAATTCTACTAATCGGTCCTCAACCCAGTCTGAAATACACACTGATATTACCTAAGCCAGTCCAACATGCACCGATAACACCTAAACCAGTCCAGAAAAATGCAATATCAGTCCTAATTCGGGTTTAGGAATTTTACTCACCTAATCCAAGGTCACGACGACGGGGAATGGCGGCCGATCACTGGTGAACAGTGAAACCGGCGGCGGAATTCCCGGCGAACGGCGTACGGACGGCGTGAACAGCGATCGTACGGTCGGCGGTGAACAGTAACCGTACGGGGGACACTGTACGGACCGGCTGGGAACGATGGCCGGCGAGGTGCCGGTGACGGCCGCGACGAGCCGTACGGCGCGGTGAACAGTGAAAATCGTACGGGGACGTGTGAACAATACGTACGGACACTGTACGGACGGTGTTGGGCGGCGACGTATGAGCGGGCTGGACGGCTGGGTGTCGACGAAACGGCGATCGGAGCTCCGGCGAAGCTCTGGCGTGGCGACAAGGCTAAACCGGAAAAGAAAAAGAGAGAAAAAGAGAGGGAAAAGGAGAGAAGAGAGAGCATGGACAGAGCGAGGGCCGAGGCCGGGGCTATTTTGGTCGACACGGGAAGGCACGGCCGCGGCGGCGGTGCTCGGTGGCCGGCGACTGCTCCCGGCAAGGCCAAACAAGAGAGGAAAATGAGAGAAAAAAAAGGGAAGGGAGAGTGTTCTACGTGAAAGGGAATGCTGGTCTGACCAGATGAGGGTGAGAGGAGAGAGAAGGAGTCTTGTCTTGGTCAAATTTTAGGACCTAGGGGTGCCAAGTGTCAAAATCTCACAACAAGTGACCATTTTACCCCTCATCCAAGGGCTAATATTGCATCTTATCCACTAATTCAAGGGAAAAAGTGTCCAAGGGCCAATAATTCAGCTGATCCAACATTTAATATTATTTCCTTAATTTTTCAGAATTTTCGGAATTAAATTTTGCCCAGGGGCAAAATCGTCATTTTTCCGGTCCCGGGTCGAAATTCCAATTTTCGCACATACGTGTTTCATATGTGCGTGGCCAACATAATATGGCGTCGGAATCGCGAAATTCATCACGTAAGCCCTCGAAAATCCACATCAAAGTTTCGGGAATAAAATAATATTATTTTTTCAATTTTTGTCGAAATTCCAGTTTTTGTCCAAAATGACTCCTGGTATGCGTGGCCACCCAAAAATGGCATCGGCCTCGAAAAATACCCTCATTTGGCCTCAAAAAGCAACGCTGGCGTCCCGAGGGGCAAAATCGTAATTTTTTCACCCCCGGACCGAAATTCCAATTTTCACTTGTACTAACTCCAAACGTGTGTGGCCAGCGTGATATGACGTCAGATTCCAAAAAATAGTCTCTTAAGCCTTTGAAAATCGACATCGTAGTCCGGGCCCAATTCCATGAACAATACTCGCTAAACTTTCAGTTTCAGGGTCTCTCACTAACGGGCGGCTGTTTAGAGGTTACGCGTATCGACCTAGGGCTACCCATATCGTAATGGTCTCGATCATTGAGAGAATGAGAAATTATCACTAGTCTCAGAGGCCACGATCGTTCGGTTTAGGTTCAGGACTGATTGGCCACGTGCACTTTTTGGTCATGCAGAATCACCTGCAATCCGAGTGTACAACGTTGGCCTTGGCCAAACCAAATCCGTTACCTTTCCTAAGATCGGCCCACATCAGTTCAAAATATTCCCTCAGCATCTCTCGCGATCGGTGTCCGTTTCACGATAGGGTCTCCGGTCCACCTACCGTTTTCTAGTTAGCCATACCCCATTGGTTAGTATCCCGAGAGTGATCAGTTCTGGGCGAGACTTACTAAAATGAAATGTGAAATAATATCAGCTTTATTGATCCCGGAATTACATCGAAATTCGGGCTGTTACAGGGGCTAGCTTACTCGAGGCATCCGGGCTCAATCAAGGCATCCTAGCTCAACTAGGGCATCTCGGCACTAGTTTATTGAGGCATTCGGGCTCAACCCAGGCATCGTAACTAAACTAGGGCATCCTAGCGCTAGTTTATCGAGGCATCGCCACCAATGCTATGTGACGACGGTCTTCTTCTTTTATTCAGTGATCACACATCATGGGTCACACAAGCTAGTTTATTATCTTGATTTCATTAGTCTACGCAATCAAGCCCGAAGGCGTGCCATGCTTGTGTAATCATGATCTCTAAAACATTTGCCTAATATGCGGGTCGCGGTTGAGGGCACGTGGTTCAGTTTGCCATGCTGAGCGCCGACACGGAGCCAAACTTGGCTTGGATCTACACTTCCTAATGTAAACCCGCACCAAGCCAAACTTGTCCTATGACGCCACAACATGAGTACGAGACCATACGACACCCCATTTCGTGACTCCTACGTGCTTTGACTTACGATTATGAAGCAAAACAAGAAGCATTCATGCAAACATCGAGCATCATAGACATGGTCACTACTCGAGCCAAACTCGTAACACCACGTCCTATCCTCTTATAAATCAACAAGCATGGATGAGAACATTAAGCATGGTAACAAACGATGCGTGCAACATCGAGACAAACAACAACACGCAAATCTCAACAAAGGCTCAACAACGCATCATAACTTCCTATCCCGAGATTAGGGAATCCACTTACATGTCGCGTTCCAACCACGTAACACACCGCCCTATCCAAGTGTTAAGGAATTCACTCACCTATAATCATAAGAAAATGTCTATGGCAGTTGGCGGTGGCAAATGGCGAGAGAGAAAGGAGTGTTTGGCGTGAGGGTGAGAGATGAGAGAGGTAAGGAAGTGGTGTGACAAGGGGGGCCGGGGGTTACTAAGCCTATTTATAGGCAAGCCAACTTATTCCCTAAGCTTAATCACGAAGAAAAGACAAATGACATAATGAGATAGCCCATGCCATCATGACTATGATCTATAAAATCTTGATCATTAATGACATTGATGGAGGAGAGCCAAAATGAAATAATGAAACAATCTAGCAAATCTTAACAATTAATAGCTCGCTCTTTCTTTCCCTCCTGCTCTCTCTCGGCTCCCTCTTGGTTTTCCCCTTCTTAGCCGACTTCCTCATTTGTTTTTAGCTCATTATTGGTGACAATGAGTCACCATGCTCCAATAATGAGGGTGGACAATTCAGCTATTGAGCAATTATAGAGTGGGACACCTAAACGTGACTCAATAATGGTGGCTTCAACAAGAAGAATTGGCCCTCGACTTAGTCAATTTCGTTTTCATATCTCCCCCCTTTGTGTAACCTCCAATCAAAGCTTAGCATAACTCATTTGAAAGCTCAGAATGAGCACATTAAATCACTAGAAGACATCAAGTCGATATTCCAACGTTTTCATATAGAAAATGATGAATATTTGAAATATGACAAAACCGGCAGTTTTTGCATTGTTCTAGAAATCGGGCTTAAAAACATAGTAAGTGAACTTCGAAAATTCCAAAATTTGAATATGTCATAAACAAGACCTTAAAAAATATTTTCCATGAGAACATAAAATCTGAATCTTCTGTAAACACAGCTTTTAGTAGCTCAAAGACAGGCTAAAAATCGGTTTGACGGAACAAAATCTTTGCTTCTCAAAGTAAGCTCTTTTCAGAATCCAAATCATCTCCAACCATTCCCAAATTTATATATGTTATGGAGAAAGAAGTTCTCAACAAATTTTGTGAAAGAAATTTGTTCAAAATCGGCCTAGAAAAGTTTGTAGAAAATCAAGAAGGTGTGAACATCATAGAAATACCCATTCTGAGCAGTTTTACACGGTCCGAAATTAGGTTATCGTACTACTCATATTCAGTACAAAAATTCTGAAATTAAAGTATGTAAAACTACAAGATGTTTAGAGAAACTTTTAAGGGGAAGTGTTTGGAAATTCGGATCACAAAAGTCTTCATAAAAATAACAAAACGAAATGGGTACAGAGTATCCAAATTTGGGTTTCCAGAACAAGAATAAAATTTTCTTTGATTGGAAAACCACTAAACTTAATTGTAGCCATTTTCCAGGGACCGAAATTGATGATGTTATAGCATCGCGAGCCATTGCCCGCCCTCGCTGTGGCTGGCGACGGCCTGAGCCCTTGTTGCGGTCGACGAGGGTATCGCGGCCCTCGCCCAGGCCCTCGTTTGCCACAGCGAGGGTAGGCGAGGGCCGCGACGCCCTCGCCCACGGGTGACGATGGCTTTGCGGTCCTTGCCCCCGGGTTGGTGGGTGTCACCGGCCCTTGCCCAGTGACTAGCCACCTCTACCGGCCCTTGCTAGCTCAACAAAGAAGAAGAAAGGGAAAAGAAAAAATAAAAGAAAGAAAAGAAAAGAAAATAATAAAAATAAAATAGTCAATAAAAAATTTGAATTTTTTTAAAAATAAAAAAATAAAATTCACGTCAGCGCCACATAGGACGGCTAGCGCTGATGTTAGCGATTTCCAGCCAAAATTAATCGGAAGGACTAAATTGGCAATTCGTTAAAAGGTTTAGGACTAAATTGGTAAATAGTCAATAGATTTAGGACTAAATTGGCACAATTGAAATGTTTATGACTGAATTAACAATTTTTAAAAATGTTTAGGACTGAATTGGCCAATGTACAATAGGTTTAAGACTTTTGGACAATTTTCCCCGAGAGAAACCTAGTTCGTAGCTCTGAAACCATGGCCGAGTTTGCTTCGTAAACTTAGTTGTAGGATGTTGGCTGATACAAACAAAGTCGGGGGTTAAGGTTTTGAAAGCCTACTCGCAACATAGTAAATTTATGAGAGGTGACAAGAAAGAATTGATAAATTTGTGACAAACAGAAGGGTAAAACTCTAATTAGTATATCCGTCAATAGTCACGTGTTATCCAACTTAGCAATTTGACGGTAAAATTTAACAGAAACTAAAAGAGGGTAAATTTATCACAGGCATATTGGTTTGGAGTTTTTAGTGGTTAAAAAATTAGTTTTGGGTAAATTTGTCTCAGGTGTACCAGTTTGAGATTTTTTGTGATATCAACCTTGTATATAAATGGATGAAGGTTTGTTTATTCCGAAAAGAAGAGTTTTTTTTTTGTCTGACTGAGAAAAGAGTTTGTGAGCTTCTATCTATATTAACCTTGTGGAATTGAAGGCAAACATTATGGCTTCTCTCTTCAATGCATGCACGACTTTACATAAGTCCGGATCATTTACTTGTGCTTAGTTTATGAATATTTCAAGTTTTGGTCAAGAGGGTAACCCAAAGAAAGTTTTCTATTGAAGAAGACATAGAGCCTCATTTTTGAATTATTACTTTTAAGGATAATATCACGAAAAACCCTAAACTGGTACTTCTGTTATGAATTTACTCCAAACTAATGTTTTGACCACCAAAAACCTCAAACTGATATACCTGTGACGAATTTACCCCAAATTAATTTTTTGACCATAAAAAACCCCAAACTAGTATACTTGTGACAAATATATTATCTGTTAGTTTCCGTCAGATTGGATTAATACAATGAAAAATCACAAACTAGTACACCTGTGACAAATAGAGGATAAAACTTCAAACTTATACACCTGTCAACTACCACGTGTTTTCGATTAAAAAAAACTGTCATGTGTCATTCAATTCAGCAATTTAACGGCAAAATTTAACGGAGGGTACATTTATCACATGTGTACAAATTTGGTGTTTTTGATAGTCAAAAAATTAATTTTAGGTAAATTTCTTCATATGTATATCGGTTTGGGGTTTTTCGTAGTAATGACCCTTACTTTTACAACTATTAATAGTGGGTCCATCGATATAATTTGGGATAAACGAAACTGGTAGCTCCTCTCTCTGTCTCTGTCTCTCTACACCCTTGATACAGGAGCAACATTGGCCACCTCCTGACATGGAAGCTGAAGCTGAGATCCATGAAGAAGCCAAAGAGATGGGCTCACAGACGCCTAAGCAAACAGTGGAGGCAAGAGTACCAAGACCTCCACACAATTACGTGGCCATTGTGAAAGATTCTGACGTGCCAATTGAAACTTCGTCTCTCGACATGCTCTGCGATCAGCTCTACGACGGAGTGGTTTTGCAACAGGGGCAGAGAGTGAGCCTCTCTCTCTCTCTCTCTCTCTCTCACACGCGATTTTTCTGACCTTCGTTCTAAATTGAAAAAGAAAAGAGCATTTTATATGGACTTTGATATATGCTGTAATTGTAGAAATGAATACGAAATTTCATCCTTTCAGAAGTACTGGGTCGACAGGCATCTGAACAAGAATTGCTTCATGGTGTTTGCGAGGGAGCTTGCAATTACATGGGCCGACTCCGACCAGTACTGGGGATGGACGACCGTCAAAGAGTCCGGGTAAGAGGTGTCAATATTCTAAAAAAAAAAAAAGAAAAGAACAAAAGAAAATGAGATCATCATTTCTCTTGGAAAAAATCTGCTAAAAAAGAAAACAAGAAAACATTTGATTTCCTCGTTGTTATCAAATTTTCTTTTTCTTGGACAAAAAAAAGCGAATTCATCTCTTGTGCTCGTTCGGGTCGTAGGCTGCAATGACTTGTAGTTTGTTTTTAGCTCCTCGCTGCTTCGTTTGAATAATTTATGTTCATCTGTACACCAACCTATGCAAAACATGAAGTACACAAGCTCTAATCGAAAAGTATGGATGTTTCAGTTCTGGTACTTGGTCAATGCACTTGTAAAAGAAAATTCACAGACATGTGAAGTTAACTATTTATGACAGATTGTTTATCATATAAAAGCTATTATCATTTTTGCCTTTTAACCGGTGATGGAGTGTTTTGAAAGGGTTACCAATCTTCTATCCTTTTAGTTAACATGTGAAGTTAAGTATTTATGACTATTGGTTCAAATTTTTGGTTTGGACATTCTAATGTAGTATCGGAGCCCCATTCTAAGTTCTTCAGATTCCATATAATTGTTCATTTTCCGCTTGGATCTCATTCCTTGCTATTTTATTCCACTTGCAACACAATTATCCCTTTGTTCCGGCAAGCACTTCTTATGTAAATATGATCTGCACTAGGAAAATCTATTGAAGCAACTCATGTGTAGCTATTTTTTTTTCTTTCATTTCATCCTCTAATTTGATGGGGGAATGAACACATCAGCCATTCTTCTTCCGCAAAAGTCCAACCCTTACATTGAACTTTAATTTTCACAGTAATGTGGATGTTGAGGTAGCTGAACTGAGAAGTGTGTGCTTGCTGGAAATCAGTGGGAAGTTCCGAACGATCATGCTCTCTCCGAAGACCTTGTATGAAGTCTCGTTGGTGGCATCAATGACTGAGTCAAGTCAGGGTTGGGGCGTTCCCGTGAACATCAACCTTACTCTACCGGATGCGTCAAAACTGGAAAGCATGGAGAGTTTGCAGGATATGCCCCGACGGAAGTGGAAAAACATTTTGATGGGCGAATTCATGACTTCGTGCGAAAATATCGGAGAAATCACATTTCGTATATCCGAATGCAGTGCTAATTGGAAACGGGGGCTAGTCGTCAAGGGTGTTGCTTTTCGACCCAAAAACTGAAGTTGGTAGGTGAGGCTTTGGCTATTCGTTTCTTATGTTCAAAAGGGACAAAGCAGCCTTGATTAGTGGATTGTTGTCACGACTCGCGTATGTTAGTGGGTACCAATAGGTATGTGTACATTCTTGTTACTTGCTCACATTGTGAGGCATGTTATTTCTTGTTTTCTTGAATTTATCGCTATCTAAAGAATGATAGCTTGGAACTTTCGTTTATTCAACTCTGAAGTGATTGGCTGAGTGGGTTAATCACTTGATTTGGATCTATTAGATCATGTGTTCAAATCACCATGTCATCCATTCATATTAACTTTGGGAGCCATGCCCGGCCCTTTATGGGTGAAGCCTTAGCTGATACACGTAAATGATCGATTTGTGTGTATCCATAAGGTTAAGTCGAGTGGCAAAGCTTGGATACTCATGTTAATTAGAAAAAAAAAACCTTTGATTTATGTGGAAAGACGAATTCTTTCACTCCCTATCAATCTTACTTTCTGAGTTTCAAGAGGAAGCTCTCAAAGCCAACGGGATGGACGGAAAGTTAGTTCAAAGGGATATAGATTCTTCGTTAGGCTTATTAATCATATTCTTATCTACACGCCCCATACTTGATTAAGATACGTGTAGTCATCTTGTTGAGACTATATACTATATATACTGTCCTTTTTTCAATGACCCCCACCTTCCAAGTTCACTTAATCTAAGACAAATTACCCTTGAGTCCCAACGCCCCCCTTCAAAGAAAAATTTTAAGAGTTGAACTATAACAATTATCATTGACAAACTGCCAGACTTTTAGTATAAAGTAAAAAAAAAAAATCTCCTTGAGCTTGTAAAAAGAGGAAGGGTTAATACCACGAAAAATCCAAAACTGGTATATTAGTGATAATTTTACCCCAAATTAAATTTTTAACTACAAAAAATCCCAAACTGGTACACCAGTGATAAATTTACCCCAAACTAATTTTTTACCACAAAAAACTCCAAACTGGTACACCTGTGACAAATTTACCCTCTGTTAGCTGCCGTCAAATTTTACTGTTAATTTGCTGATGTGGATGGCACATTGTGACGTGGTATGGTGACGTGACAAATTAACATTAAAATCTATAGGATAAATATCACGAAAAATCCCAAACGGGTCCACTAACGAAGAGTAAATTTGTCACAGGATTGCCATTTTGGGGTTTTTGATGGTCAAAAAATTAGTTTAGGGTAAATTTGTCACAGATGTACCGGTTTGGGGTTTTTTGTGGTCAAAAAATTAGTTTGGGGTAAATTTATCACTGGTGTATCAGTTTGAGATTTTTCGTGATCAAAAGATTAATTTGGGATAATATGAGGTTTTTCGTGGTATTAACTCAAGAAAGAAATATCAAAGTATAACCTTTAGCAGCAATGTACCTGATTTCAACTCCTGTCCGCTCCCGAATAAAGCAACTTACTTTTGTGTGAGAGACCATAACTTTCTCGAGCTTGAAACGAAGATTTTCAGTGCCATCCTTGTCTAGGCATCCCAAAAGCAGCATTTGGATTCTAGGACGTGGGCCTCATGACATCAAATTCTCTCTTTCTCGTTACTAAAGAAGCTTGTCCCTAAAAGCAAAGCCAGACTCGGATGGCCAAGTCATATGTACGTCCGATTTGAACGCCCTGAGCGCTTTAATAATTTGGTCCATTGGAATTTCGAATTTCGGTTTTATTACCAACCAGGTTCACGGGGAGCTTATGAGGTACATTAGTGTACTGTGCTCTCACTTTTTTCTACAATTTTCACAATTGGTTACCACGATTTGTCATAATGTCGTAAATCGATTTCGCCGTGTATTGCTTCGTTTTTGTAGTTGATTATGATGACATGTCGTAATATTGTACAATAGATATGAGAAATCATGGAAGTGCTTCACGTTGTCGTGTTGCAATCTTGTTTGTTTTTTTGTAGTTCCCTCTTTTCTTTCTTTAAAGAGGATATAAAAACTTCAACGTTACCTTAAGTCATGGGACGTTTCTGACGTTCGTGGAGTTAAAAAGCGATACACAGTTCCATGTTAGTGTATCACTGACAGGGTTGGTAAATGTTGAATCCACTGGGAACGGACAAGTGACAAATAACTTGTTAAACCAGTCGCCCTTTAGTAACTTACTAACAAGTTTTGTCAAGTATCAACATTTTATTTATACTTAAAAAATTACCAACTATTTTAACAATATACCAACAATTATTTTAGGGAAAATTTCAAAAATGGGCCCGAAGTTGAATCATTTTCTCAAATAAGAGTTTGAAGTGAATATTGTCTCAAATAAAGGCTTGAAGTGGCCAAATCGTCTCAAATAAGGGCTTTAAGTGGCTAAATTGTCTCAAGTAAGGACTTTTGGCTAGCTGGTGACTATTCCGTCGTCGGAGAAGGGGTATTTTAGTCAAAAAAATTATAAGTATATATATTTTACCTTCCTTTCCTTTTCCTTTTCTTTTCTTTTTTCTTTTTTCTTTTTCCTTTTTTCTTCTTCCCTCCAGCCGTCATTGCGTCTGGCCGGCGACCTCCGCTAGCCTCCGGCAAGGGCTGCCCTCGCCAACGTTGAGCGAGGGTCGCCTCGCCTGGGCTAGCCTCGCCCTCGCCAGCCCAGGTGAGGGTGGCCCTCGCCTGCCCAGGCGAGGGCAGCCTCCGCCGGCCCTGGCAATGTCCGGTGGATGTAAGAGAGGAAAAAAAAAAGAAAAGGAAAAGGAAAAGGGAAAGAAAAAAACAGAAAAAGGTAAAAAAGAAAGAAAAAAAAGAAAAAAATTCAAAAAAGTAAAAGACGAAAATACCTTTTAGCCGGTGAGGTCAGGTCCTTATTTAAGACTGATATGGCCACTTCAGGTCCTTATTTGATACAAGATTCACTTCAAACCTTTATTTGAGACAAGGTCCACTTTAGGTCCTTATTTGAGAAAATGACTTCATTTCGGGTGACTTTTTGGAATTTTCCCATTATTTTATGGCTTGCCAATGCTGTGAAAGTTACTAGCTTTTATTAGGAATTACCAACTTTAATTTGTTCAATGCACCAACATTCATCATATTAAGATACCAACTAATTTTAATAATTTAGCAACATTTTATCTTGCTTGGTTTTGAAAAATAACCACATTTAATAATACTTGCAAGATTACCAACAATTTAAATAATGTACAAACATTTATTTTGTGAGTTTACCTATGCTTTTGAAGTTACTAAGTTTTATTTAAATTACAAACCTTAATTTGATTGATGTACCAACATTCATCACATTAAAATACTAACTAATTTTAGTTAATTAACAACTTTTTTTATCTTGCTTGATTTAGAAAAGTATCTAGATTTTTTATACTCTAAAGATTACCAACTACTTTATCGATCTACCAACATTTATTCTTGTGTCTTACCGTTTCACCAGAAAAGCATAATATCTTTTAGTATACGATTGATCGAATTGAATTGATAAAAGTTGTGAAAGGAAACTATTGATTTTGGACAAGAAAGGAAATGGCTGGAAATTAAAGAATTGTAATGCAACTACTAGAAATTTAAAGTGCCGTAAAAATAATTTGCAAGTAAGTAAAGTATAAAGATAAATCTGCAAGAACATATGATAGATGTTCTGTGAATGATTATACGACTTTTATAAAGATTACAATGTAGGTATTTATGACCCACCATCGGCAATTACTTACAAGTAGTTATTGAATTTGAATCTACAAATAAATTCATAGACATATTTACAGTTAAAAAGTTACAAACACGATCTTCTACACTTGTGTTGATCCATCTTTGTCTTCATGCTCCAACACCTAGCAAAATCTATAATAGGTGGCTATCAACCTCATTGATTGATGAAGGCCTTTGTTGATAACCTTTGTGATGTTTTCTTGTTGATAACTTTATTGGCGAGTTATCCATTCCTTTCGAGTTGTTGACTATTTTGTCCATTGATGACTTCAATTTTGACCAAACTCTGTTTTCATCAACTGGTCCTGCAAGTTGTCTATAATGATTATTAATCATTTTTTGGTGTCAACACTTATGAATGCCTTGGAAGTTACTAATTTTTATCAATCTTATTTTCATTGAAATACATCATGTTAAAATACCAACTGATTTTAGTCATTGGTCAGCTTTTTATCTTCCTTGGTTCTGAAAAAGTGTCAACATTCTCTACTTCAAAGATTGCTAACTACTTTAATAATCTTGCAACATTTATTTTTGTGACTTACTAACTCTTGAAAATTGTTATAAAAAATTACCAACTTTAATTTGATTAGTGTACCAACAATTGTCAAATTAAGATGCCATCTTATTTTAGTAAGTTAGTAACTTTTTATCTTGTGTGGGGTATAAAAATTACCAACATTTATTTATACTTTCAAGACTACCATTTACCTCAATAATCTACCAACATTTATTCTTATGGCTTACCCACACCTTTGAAATTACTAACTTGTATTTGAAATTAGCAACCTTAATTTGGTGCATGTATCTACATTCAGCACATAGATACCAACTAATTTTGATCATTTAACAACTTTTTATCTTGCCTCGTATAGAAAAGTGTGCACACGTTTTTATCTTCCCACTCCTTTTGTTCTTCGCCAGGCATCCCATCTAGGAAACCCTCAGAAAGCCATAAGCACAATAACCTCCGAACTGATACCTCAGATGCTTTTGGAAAGATACCCAAATAAAGAAAGCAAGCCTTCAACTCAGGAGGTAGTTCTTGGTAGCTCAAAATCAAGATGTCTTGCAAGGCCGATTTGTCTTCGCAAGAAGATGGGAATTTGTCTATTTTTCTGGACCATTCACTTGGTTCTGTGTTCAAAAGAATCCCCACTAGAAGAACAATTCCTAGAGGTGAACCATGATAGAGCTTTGCCACGATCTTGGCCTTTTGCTCAGTTAGGGCACCTTCATGTTCCTTCATCTGCTTCAACAGCAATTCCCATCTCTCCTCACTAGTCAACCTGCACAAATGCACTGGGAAGTTCCATGGATCGGCCAATTTCGCCACTTCATCATCACAAGAAGTGATAATCACTCTACTACCATTTTTTGAGTCCGGAAAAGGAATTGTCAACCGGTGCCAAGCCTCAGCATCCCAAACGTCATCCAAAACAATCAAGTACCTCTTATCAATCAGCTCCCTGAAAAGCATCTCACCAAGAACGTCATCATTCATGTGGTCCATATCATTCAACCTTTTTATGCTAACCTGTTCTATTATGCTCATAACAACGTTCCTGTACACAAATTCTTTGGATACACAGACCCAGGCACAGCACTCGAAGTGCTTCTTCACAGCCACTCTGTTATAAACACGACTCACCATCGTGGTCTTACCTGAGCCTCCTGAGCCGACAACAGAAACGACTCTTAAAGCTTCTTCTCCTTGTGGGCCCTCAGAAATCATCAACTCAGAGACCATCTTGTCCATGTCTGATATCTGACCAACAATGTTTGATTCCTTGTCCAAAAGATGAGCAATCAAATCCCAGCGATGAAACCGCCCTGCATTCACTAAACAGCGATCCTTTTCTCGGGTCTTGCTAAGAATTCTGCTTTCTTGATTGTTCTGCTCAGAAGAGTGAGAATGCAAGGCCTTGAGATCGTTCAAGAACTTCTTCAACCCTTTGCCCAAGTCCTTTTGGCTCCATAGAGGAGCCAAGTACTGGAACGAAGGGCAGGTCTCGATAAAGTCTTTGCGTCGCTGTTGTGCTCTTTTCAGGAGGTACGTGTCGACAATGTCTTCGGCACTGTAAATGAAGGGCAATGCCCGAGAGCTGGTGACGTCTGTGTCGTCGGAGGAGCTCAGGAGCTGCTGCAGAGCGAAGATGGAGGAGTTGATCTTGCGTTTGAGCTTTGGATAGATGATTATTTCGTCATCTCGCAGATTTTGAAGCTTCTGCTTGAGCAGGAGAGCTGCAACTTCTGCAGCCATGGAGTCTCTGCGTGTGTGTGGGTTATGACTTATGAGGCATGAGCAACGAGATAGATTTTGTGTTTTTATTCCAATTGAATTAGCTTGAGCAGGAAAGCTGCAACTTCTTCAGCCATTCTACTTTTCAAGGATCCAAGAAATTCGAAACGTACGTATGAGGAAATGTTTTTACATCGTGTATTAGGATACTCGGACTTTCAATATACTAATCAGGATAGTCATAATTTCTTTTTATTTATTTATAGGAATTAGATAATTAGCCTTCGTTGAGGAAAATATTCTTTCCAAAAGGCTTATTGAAGAAAAGCATGTTACGTACTAGGTAGTCACCTTCACAAAAGAGAATGTTGTCCTATTAAAAGTGTAAAAAGAATTTACACGAGATATTTTTTTAGTACAACACCTATTAACAGAGCATGAAAGTCAGAATACCCGACATATTATTTATTGAGTATTTCCTACTTGGAATGAGTTAACTAAATTTCTACAGTACCAATGAACAAGATCAAAGGATTTAGACTATTATCGAGACTTAAAATCATTGCTCATACCAACCATTGATTGAAAACATTTTATTTTCTACATAGAACTACCAAGCTTGATAGAGCTTGAACTGCGCCAGCAGGGAACGGCAGGGGGGGGGGAGTGGGGCACATATCACCAACCTAACATTGTTTCATTTCTCGAGCTCGAGATTTACCTTTTTAAGGTGAGTATCCTTTTTATAAAGAAAAAACCAACATTGGAAGAATTAATATTTTGTATGTTGATAATGTCTATGCTGAGAATTCTATATGGCATCCTCATTCACTTATAAAAAAGATAAATCCTTTGTGTTGAATCTTGATGCTGACAAAGATTTAATATAAAATTACTCGTTGTTATAGCATTCTGAAGTTTAAGTGAAGGCAATTGCCACAGGATGCATCCAGGGCACACTCACGACTTGCGACACTTGTCGTTATGATTACATGGGGACAGGCGGGCTATAGTAACCTGGTGAGATTAGCTAGGGGTACTAATATTATATTTTCCAGCATAACATGCAAAGGGAACATTACACAGAACCCTGAACTTTAGAAGTAGTTCAGTTGTTACTCAATATCCCCGGAACTTTCATTTTATTGTGGGTGTTAACCCTCGGTTACTTTTAAGGGGTAAAAGTGTATTTTCACCTTATTTTTCGAAGGAAACCTTCTTATACCCTTAATTGCCTTAAAATGAAAGAAATATAGGAAACGGGAGTAAGCCAAATTAACTAAGATATTAATAATAGAAAAATCAATATAAATAATAATATTTAGCAATGAAAATTGTTGAAATTTGGTGAATGCAAGCACTGCACCAATGAAGATGGACCGCT
This sequence comes from Syzygium oleosum, assembly GCF_021117445.2. Lineage (NCBI taxonomy): Eukaryota > Viridiplantae > Streptophyta > Magnoliopsida > Myrtales > Myrtaceae > Syzygium > Syzygium oleosum. The sequence continues at coordinate 1,593,351 of NW_026607535.1, read as the reverse complement.
CTTGAGAACGCGACTGCACCAATACTATGCATCGGCCCGGCATCTCTCGGTCCCTTAACCAAATCACTTGCTTGCACTAGAAAAAAGACAAAAAGGGAAAAGAAGAAGAAGAATGTGGTTCTCTTCCCATGAAAGTCGGGGTCCAAAATAATTGTCATAGACATGGTCCATGCCCAATAAAGAAATGCAAATTTCATAGATTATGCTCGTTATCATCAGTCTAATCCAATCCCTGAGACTAAGACATCACTATTTCTACTAAAATAATGAAGATTTAGGACAATTTACTTAGAAATATATATATTAAAATTATTTGCAAACATATCTTTAATTCTGAAGTACTTTCATCCTTTATTCTTCTTTACCTTTTTTTTTTTTTTTTTAATTTCATGTGACTTTGGTCTTTTCTCTTTAATGGTACTTTAATATTTGTCCTTCATGTTTCCAGACCTTTACTTTTGGTGCTGTCCATGGACATAATGTTACACGTTTCTCGGATGCGTTGCGCAAACTTGTCATCATTGTTAGCTTACCCGACCTAAAATTGAAAGGAACCTAATTAAGAAAAAATAGAAAAGTTTGTGTCGCAAACGAACCGTAATACCTCATCATCAATAAATCGGCTAGTATCACGAGAAGTTATTATGTGAATAGTTTATGTACACCAATACCATACGAGCCACAACAAAGATTATTTGCAATCTCAACCTGCTATTTGAAGTAATAAACATTTTAACTTTACGGTTTTCATGTCATTATCAACCATTCAACAGTTACAAGACTAGAATTGATTGATGGACAAGCCGGTCGATATCTCTTGATCCCTTTACCAAATCACCTGCTAGCTTTGGAAAAAAAAGTAAAAAGGAAAAAAAAAGTGATCCTCTTCCCATGAAAGTCATGGTCCAAATCAAAAGTCATATGACCGGTCTAATCCAATTCCCGAAACTAAGAACGACACTATTTCAACTTAAATAACGAAGATTTAGAAAAATTTATGTAGAAAAATATATTTATAAAATGATGTGATAAGTTCCTAAGGAGTGATTGAATATGTCTCATTTATTGAAATGCCAATTTCATTTTTTTAAAAATTATTTGTAAACATTTCTTTAATCTGAAGTAATTTCATTTGTTTTTGTTCTTTTATCTTCTTCTTTTTTCATTCTTGTGACTTTAGTCTTTTCTCTTTAACAGTACTCTAACATTTGTCCTTCGTGTTCCGTACTTTACTTTTGGCTCTATCGAGTTCCATTATTCTAAATGTTTCACGGATACCTTGCATAAATCTTGTTGGACACGAAAACGACAGCCATATCTCCATAGCTAGAATCTAGAATATAGTAATCGAGTAAAAGGGATTTGTGCATATGATTTAGAATCCATCGTTCTTGATCCGGAATAGTGATAATCCTCATTGCAAATTCTTCTCCTTTATTACCATCTGTATCACTAGCTCAATGAGATTGCCTCTCACAGTTAGCATTTACTCCTTATGTGAGATAATTTGTGCATTAGGGTTTAAGGAGGGACTTGAGCACTATTTACAGAGTTTTAAGCCAAGCCCTCTCATCACAGGCCAGGCTTTACTTGACTCACACTAGCCAGTCTCATATTAGACTATTTAAGAAACTTTATATCTTATCTTATTAGACCAAGCCCGTAAAATGGTTAATTGCAATCTCAATTAATGTAGCCCACATCAGAATAACTCTTACAAATCTGTCATCGTTGTTAATTTACCAGACCTAAAACTAAAAGGAACATTGCAAAAAAAAAAATATAGAAAAGTTTGTGTCATGAAGTCGCCGATATAACTCATCGCAAGTCAATCATTGATAGATTGGCTAATATTATAAGAAGTCATGTAGATAGTATATGTAGACTAATATCATCATAGCCACCGAATGTATGGATCTCATTGTGAGGCCCACATGATCTATGGCTAAAATAGTATTGATCTATATAAACTGGGCCTATGTGATCTAACCAATGATTTGGAACAACTAAGGCTATTCACAATTTAGCCTTGCCATTTGAATTAATAAATAATTTAACTTTATAGTTTTCATAAGATTATCAACCATTCGACAATGATAAGACTAGAATTGATCAACAGGAGGTCAGTTCATTAGGCCCGCTTTGGTCTGTTCAGGCCGAGGGGCAAAATAGACGGATCTAGGAAAGCAATTCTCTTCTTAGGCCTGGCCCACTCACCTTGGCCTGCCTAATTCGGCTTATTTTGTTTAGAAATTCAAATAGTTTTATAAGCATGGCTATCCGGAGCTAGGCCTCGTACCACGCCTCACCCAACCTATTTATTAAGAATATATCTCGATTTTGAGCCTATGAAAAAAGTTTAATCAGGTAAGTTTTCTAAATGGATTTGGATTTCTAGTTTTTTTGTTTTTTTTGGTGAAAGATTTCTAGTTTGAGCGGGTAACATGTTTTGGATCCACTTCTTACCACTTCTTATATAAGAAGTGATTCTTCTTGGTGAATTACATCCAAGATGCAACTTTTTTTGTGAATTACATTATGTAGCATTCAAGAGGAGTGTGACAAACAATTGTGCAGCGTGCTTGTAAATTACATCCCGAGTATTTGAAGTCATGAAAATCTTTTGTCAAGATTTTGTGTAATCCCTCTGGCGAGATTGAGATATTGTTTCGCAATAAATTGTGAGAAAAGACATCGTATGAGTTATTGGGGGTAACTGGGGATAAAAAACATTTAGAGTGTTTAAGTGACTCGAGTATGGCTGAATAATGTACTGCTCACCGATTGAACCGCATTTTTTTTGTTCTATTTATTTATTGTTCGATCAATTGTTTTTCGCAATACTTTTGATCCAGTTCAAGAAGCACTGAATGTCACTTGCGAGAAAACTCCTCATTTCCAGTTTACAAGGAATTCGGCTTCAATATGACGTGTTCAGGCCTATTTCCTTTTAATTATAAATTAGTGAACAAATGCTTGAGAGCATATTTAAAGTCCGGCTGGGTGAACTGACTCCCGGTGATCATTTCTGTTTAACTTCCAAATTCTTATCACCAACTCATCCCTCTCTCTTTCTCAGAGAAACAGAAAACCAATCATAATGGAGGTGCTTCGCGCGGAATTCTGGAGGAAAATTTGGAACTCATGGGAGCTGAGAGCCATGGTGGTGTTCACACTAGCGGTCCAAATCATACTCATTTTCTTCGGCTACAAGAGGAAGTCCAGCTACAATCTCAAGCTCAGGATTGCCCGTCTGGTCTGCGTACCTGACTGCAGATTCCGCGGCCACCATCGCCCTCGGAGTCCTCTCCAGCAAGCTTGGAGACACGAACGAGAGAAATGGCGGTAGCCTCGGCGACAACGACAAGTTGCTCGCGTTCTGGTCCCCACTGCTTCTGATGCTCTTGGGTGGCCCTGACACAATCACTTCCTATTCTTTGGAGGACAATGCACTCTGGCTCAGGCATTGCCTTGGCCTAGCGGTTCAAACGTCAGCCACAACATATATCATCTTCATGGCCTGGACAAGCTCTTATCTCTCCTACCTCTCATCGGTAATGGCATTGGTTGGACTCGTAAAGTACAGGAAGAGAGCGTGCGCTCTTTGGATGGCGAGCAACGACAAGCTCAAGCAGTCGATGCTGGCCCCGCCTGATCTGAGCCCGAATTACCCCAGCTTCATGGAGGAGTACACTTTGAAGCAGGCTGAGGAGTATTACGTTGTGGCTGATGAGGTGATAGAGGTCCAAGTGCTGGAAGCTATTCATAGTAATGGTGATGATCTGGCGAATGATTCTGATGTCATTGTGAAATCCTATGATCTGCTTCAGATGTTCAAGTGCCTCTTTGTTGAGTTGATACTCAGCCATGACGAGAGGAATACTAGCAAGTCCATATTCAAGGCAATCGATTGTGTGAAAGCTTTTAGGATCGTTGAGATCGAGCTTGGGTTCATCTACGATTTGCTCCACACGAAGGCAATGGTGCTTTACACCAAGTGGGGAATCCGACTCCGCTTGTTCACTTTCTTGTCCACTCTGTTGGTGCTGGTGCTCTTCTCTTGGGCCCAAAAGTCTCACCTGTCAAGGGTTGATCTTTCCATCACTTACTTGTTGCTGGCCGGTACGGTTTTCTTCGAGACCTATTCGATTTTGATGCTGGTTTCCTCAGATTGGAGCGAAGTTTGGTTGCGCAAGCACGACAAGAACCGTGCCTGGAGACGTGCCATGAACCTTATAAGATTGCCTAGACAACCCAGTGGTCACATTCAATTGCCCAATTCAGCTTGCTAAGCTTTTGCAGTAAAGAGAGGCCCTTGGTTTGCCAAAATGTGCTTGAGTTCTTGAAGATCACGGAGAAGCTAGAGAAGTATCACTACACCCTCCATGAAGACGTATCCAACGAGATTAGGAATCTGTTCTTTCGTCATGTCAAGGAAGATCTATACTACATAGAGGAGTACCATTTGCCAGTTCGCATGGATCTTCAGAAATCTCTCGCTAAGCTACTCGATGGTTATGGCCTCTCTCAAGTTGAGTGGGCAACCGAGGGGGATTTCGACCAGGTTGTCCTAACTTGGCACATTGCCACTGAACTATCGTACTACTCTGATAAAGAGACAGTGGAGCGAATCCGGCCTCCCTCATTTTCGGGAGAGCAAGCTTCTCTCCAGGTACATGCTTTATCTTCTGGTTATGTACCCCTCCATGCTGCCCAGTGGAATTGGGGAAATAAGGGTCCGCGACACTTCTGCCGAGGCCTTAAAGTTCTTTGAGGATCACCAAATGCCCAATTCCAAATCTAATCGAGAGCCCAATTGAGGGAAGAGTAATGAAATGAACTCGTATCTTCAGCGAGCTTCTAAAATGCTGCTAGAGGTGAACACAGAGGTTCCACCGAGTAAAGTGAAAGGCGGAAAGAGCAAGTCTGTGTTGTTCGATGGATGCAGGATCGTGGCGGCGATAAGAGAGAGAAATAAGCATAAAGTGGGAAACGATTGGGAAGTTCTGGGTGAAGATATTGATTTACGCCGCGAGCCAATGCAGAGGGGATCGTCATGCTGGGCGGCTGAGGCGAGGGGGAGAGCTTCTGACCCATGTTTGGCTCATGATGGCTCATTTCGGCCTGACTGATCATTTCCAAAAGACCCAAGGCCAGGCCATTGCTAAGCTCATATTGAGATAGGCCTTGATTCCGAGTAATGATGAATCCATATCCGGGTTTGGTCCGTCTCAATCGCCATTGAATGGAGTCTTCCAAATAAAGTAACACAGATTCGAGCTTACATTCATACACAGGTGATCAGTCAATGTAGCATGATATTTAGTGGTTGATGTTGTCACACCCCCAACTCTACAAGTACAAGGGCAATGACACAGCCATCTTTTTACGCAAAAGATGAAGTTTCAAACATAACCATCAACAATCTGTTATCGAAATATGTACATCCATATATATTTGACAAAAGAGTCAATTGGTTACAATAAAAAAGATCTATATACATTTCCAACAAACAACTAACTCATAAGTTTATCATAGACATATATAACTCATACAAAAAAATGCCAACTATGAAAATGTTCTCCTTTGATAACGATAGTGTTCTCATTTTACTTACGGCTCACTGAAAAACCTAAAAAGCAATTAAAATGAATAAAATGAGCAACCATAGCCCAATGAGTAGTACTTCTCTGCTAAGCAGATCTAATATTCACTATGTATCTTTATAAACTGATACCATAATTCTTCAATCCCAAATTCAGTATAAATATCAAAAGTGGATGATTTGTCCAACAAAACATTTTACATTTAAGATGAATCAACAATTTCAACTCACAATAACAAATCAACTATCAATAGTCTATTTCATTGATCAATTTCAATTAAATCAAACATCAATGATCGAATCCATCATCTAATCTAATGCTCAATATCGAACTATGGTCACACTTAACGCCCATGACAAAGGCGACCAAGTTTACCTTTCTTGGCTTGGTCTCCACTTATATCAGCCGATGGTTTAGCCGAGAAGAACATCATAATAATAGTATGCATACGTACCCCCTACATGGGTTCTAATTAGGGGTGAGCACGGTTCCAGGGTAGAACCGGGAACTGAAAAACCGAACCGGCGGGTAAGATTCGGTTCCCGGTTCTAGGGTGAGCGGTTCCGGTTCTCGGTTCCAATTTTTTAGGAACCGCCGGTTCCGGTTCCGGTTCCCGGTTCTCGGTTCCGGTTCCGGAACCGACGCTCTTCCTAGTAAAAAATAAAAACCCTAACTTTTCTTCACAAATTTCTCTCTCGGTTGCTCCTCCGTTGCGCCCTCTCTCCCACTCCCCACACCCACGACTCGACGAGACCCTCTCGCCTCTCCTCGCTCCGTTCGGCGTCCGCCTCGGCTCTTCCTCTGTCTTCATCAACCACGGTCCGGCTCATCCACGGCGGATTTCCGAGTCTGGGTTCTTTTGGTGACCAATCGAGCGGCCTGTGGCTGGAGGCGCAAGAAGGGAGCGAGCAAGGAAAGAGTAAGCGTCAGTTGACGCCTGCGCTCCCTCTGCCCACTCCTCCCCTCGCCAAGGCATGGGCTCGAACCCCTCGACTTCTATCATCGATGCGACCTCGAAATTTGACGTCTTTTCTTTGGGTGGTGTGGTTTCAGTTTCAGATCGGGCTATGCCAACTTTCGGTGACGGCGGATAAAGAGAGGAACATTGCCCATGCTCGCGACGCGATTCGGGAAATTTTTTTTTCTTTTCGAAAATGGGCATCAAGGTAGTTCCACCTCCCTCTTCTTCATTGTTGATTGAGTCGTCCGTTGATTTCGATAGGGGCTGACGAATTAAGCTACTGGCGGACAATGCCCCTAAGGCGATGAGGGAGCAAAGGCCGGAGAGCTACTGCCGGAGGATCGCCGTCGATGCCAAAGCATGAGCATCTATCGCCCTCGATAAGTGCTTTGCTTTTTATGAGTTGATGTTCCTGATTGATTGTGTGTTTCGGTGTTGGCGGGGATTTGGATTTTGAGTGTTGGGGGTTTTTTTTGGTCTTTGATTGGGGGATCAGGTTGTGGTTAGGAGGAAGAGGACTCGATGCTCACCAATGAGGCCGGTCAAGTCACCGGGTACCACTAATGGCATCGGAATACTCCATGGAAATGATAATCCACTTTGCTCGAGTTTCTGTTTTGATGCTTCAGTTGTTATTGCTTGGACTGGGGTTTATGTATATGAGATCGACGTGTGTCACATTATTTTGTACTTGCCATGTGATCTTTGTTCTTGGGAAGTGTTGACTTTGAGCTGCTTTTTGATTTGTCGTCTCATGTAGTCATCTGCAAGGCATGCATTACCGAACGATTAGGCTGTTGGAAGCAGGGATATAGCCAGTGTAAGCGTTTTTCTTTACCTCCTATGTTTTCATTGGGATAGAATGCTAAGAAGAATGAAGTTTGTGCTTCTCTGAATTATGCTTTATGTTGTTATGATAGCTATGTATTTGATGGTAAACCTCCTGATTTGAAGAAGCAAGAGCTCGCACAACGGTACTTTATTATTATGTAGCCTTCTCTTCTCTCGTTTTTTTTTTAATTGTCTATGAATACGTTTAGTTACCTTAAATGTGAAGGTTTGTCTTTGTTTTGATCACTTGCTTACTGTGCGATATTTTAGTTCTATTCGATGAGAAGTTTGATGTTGTCTCTATTTTCCAGAAAAACCTATCTATGTAGCTAACCAGATATGTGTGCGCATGTGGTACATGGCTTTGATACCATTGCAGGTGACACAACAGCACAATGAAGACTGCAAAAAACTATTGAGACTTATGGGTATCCCAGCAGTTGAGGTTACTATTCTGTCTGAGAAGTTCATTCTTCTTTATTCGTAACAAAAATGTTAGATACCAGATTCAATTTATGTATGTCAGGCCCCTTCAGAAGGAGAGGCACAATGTGCTGCTCTTTGAAAAGCTGGAAAGGCATGTATCTTCCTGGTTGATCGTCTTCTGATTTAGAATAATTCATTGTTATCTCATAATAATCCAATCATCTAACTCTATGGAAATGACATTTTTTTTTTGCATGATTTCGTGTAGCTGCGGAAAGTTTGGATGTGCCTCCTGATTGCAAAATGGGAAATTTATGGCTTACAAGAACTTTGTATACCTTATCAAATGCCCTTTTGTGAAGGCATGCACTAGAAGAAAGAATGGATAAAAGCATATTGACCAGGCACGTGTCTGTTTCATCAGTTTTGGGTGACTTTCTATGGCTAAGTTCTTATTGATGCTTATGTAATTGCTATGTTTTTATATTGCAAGCTTTGGCTTCCAGTAAAATCAGCCATATTTGCAGCCTGTGCCATTCTATAAAAGGAGGGAAAAATCACGCAGCTTGCCTCATGGTTTTGTTGACTCTGTGCCAGGAAATATGGAACAGTCCCTATTCAAATGATAGCTTCCCTGTTTATGCTGAGGACATTGATGGAGGTTCATCTCCTTCGACTGCTATGTTATCTGAAGCTGCTAAGGCCTTGAAGGTTACCATAGTGGGCAGTTCAATCCCAGAAAAGATGTGGTGATCGATTGTACAACGCTTGCTGTGTTTTTGGTTCCATTGGAGTGCTGAAAGCCAAGCACCACAAGGTAACTTTTCTTTCCTTAAGTAACTATGTATGAAACATTTAGTTGCCTGAGTCTTTTGGTCTATTTGTTGTTTGAGTTGTTTTCTTTTCTTTTCTTTTCTTTTTGGCTCTATGCAGACGTTGGACGTATTGGTATAGGCATCTGTTATGATATTCGGTTTCAGGAATTGGCAATGATTTATGCTGCAAGGTAGGTTTCGTTTCCTCTTCGTCTATTTTGCATTTCCTACAATGTTGACTGCATACTGGTGCTGGGGCTGCCACTGGCCCAGTCTATGCAGTTCGAAAGTAAGAAGATTTCTGACAGTAAACATGTATGTCTTAAGTGGTGGACCTTTGGATTGTTTTCCTTTGATTTATTTTCGTTTTATCCCTTCCAATGATTTTTAAGTTGAACATCAGCAAAGTAAGCCTTGCACAAAGGGGACTTAGCTGTATAAATGCTTTTACGACATTGCGATATGTCCTCTATTGCTTTTTGTATAGAAGATATCTCTTTGCAATATTGATTCCAAATTAGCTAGTTTTTGCCTCCTCCACTATTATATTGTTTTAAGTTTCTTTCCTAGATTAATGAGGTTTGCTATTGGTGTTGCTAATTGGCCTTTTATTGACAATATCATTCTACTAATTATATTTGCACTGATCCACTGATAATAAAGTTATATGATGCTGAACTCTTGGTGTTTTCTATTCTGCATAAATGGATCTAGGTTGTTAGATAATATCCCCTTTCTACTAAGCGAAATATTGTTTTTTAATACCTAGTCATTGTTGCGTTTATTTTCGTTTTGTTTAATTAAAAACGAAATTAAAAAAAAAGAACCTGTTGGAACCTCGAACCGACCCTGGAACCTGTGACAGGGTAGGTTCTAGGTTCCACGTTCTGACGGGTAGGTTCCAGGTTCCAAAAAATGAGGAACCTGTACCCGAGGGTAGGTTCCAGGTTCCAAGCGGAACCGAACCGGAACCTGGAACCGCTCACCCCTAGTTCTAATCATAGCGATATAAGCACAATACACTAATAGCATTCTCCATAAATCCACAAATCAAATCCATAATTCATATCATAATTCGGTTTCATAAACCGAATTATATAATCTTTCTCAATTCCATTTATCAAATAGAAAGTATTTCATGAAGCATTTCACAAATCAGTACATGTAGCTTTTGGCAATTCCTTTCACAAAGCATTTAATTAAGACATTTACAAATGATCATTTCAAACTATTTCAAATAATGTCTTCCAATGCCTTGTCAACCGACTAAAAAGGTAGTAAAAAGTCAATCCAATTTATGCAAGAAAATTGCTCTTTCATAACTTATACTATATTAAATTTCTACCACTTTCAAGATATGAGTTTGTAAATTCATTGAAGAGGTACACTCACATGGGAAAGCTGAAACCAATATACAAAGGTTACTCAAATCGATGAACTCATATTCTTATCAATTAATTGAAAAGCAAAGTTACAACCAAGTAAAACTCTACTTTAACTAATAACTCAACTAGACTATGCTTAATTGTCGATAAAACGATTCCTACGCACTAACACAGAAACTCGTTTATAGCGAACGTTTATCTTTGTCCGTTACACAAATTGACCATTACGCGAAACTTCATAAATTTGTTGCAATCATACTGTAGTTTGAAATCGATTTTTGTCAAACCCTACGGCTCTACAATACCCTAAATTATCATTTCTATATAAATTCACAACTCAATAACTCCTCAATTGAATCTTGTAATTCAAAATTGACATAACTTCGGATTTATGACCTAATTTCGAAAATTGCTCTAATTAGACGAATAATGGGCTTTAATACTTCCTGGGCGTTGTAATTTGGAGTTGATTTGGCTTATCGGGATGTCCGAAACGACTACACGTGAAAATTTCTCTTTCTTCTTTTCCTCTTTTCCTATTCACAAGCGAGCTTTGTTTTCTCCGCTGGCTTCACGCTTCTTCTTTTCCTTTTCTCTTTCTTCTTTTCCACTTTTCCTATTCACGGGCGAGCTTTGTTTTCTCCACCGGCTTCACGGTTCTTCTTTTCCTTTTTATGCTCATGCACAAATCTGTTGAAGTAGAAAGGAAAATGGGATAGGCTTGGGTCTTAGGAACATGGGCTAGGTTGAGCCATTATTACATATGTGAGCCAATTTAGTTGTTGATCCAAGCTTTTAGAAAGGACTTAATGGCATCATTATGCCTTCTTTTGGTGATATTGTCTAACAAAATTAAATTCCAAAAACGTGCGAAGAATGTTATGATTTATGATTCTTGTTTCTTCGGGGACTGGACTAATGGTTTGACTAGCAACTAGACTTGTCAAATGGACGGATCGAGTCAGGTTTGGATCATGTCGAGAATGGTCCGACTCAAATAAACTTATTTTTATGCAATGCAAATCTAGTTATCCATACACGATGAGACCCAAACCCAACCCATACCTTACCCGACTTGTATTCGCAACATACTTTCATAATTAACTCAATTTAGGAAAACTCATATCTAAACTAAGATAAAAGTGCGGAGCGAGTGAGCGCGAAAAAACTCATACTTTCATAATTAATTTTTATTCATACGTCAAAAATTACCAACTATTTTAACAATCTATCAACATTTATTTTTATGGCTTACCAACACTGTGGAAATTTAAATTATCAATCTTAATTTGACTGATATACCAATATTTGTCAAGATAACAACATATTTTAATCATTTGGTAACATTTTGTCTTGGTTTTGAATAGTATCAACACTCCTTAAACTATTTTAATAACGTACCAATATTTATTTTTATGACTTGCCAACACTTTTTGAAGTTATGAACTTTTATTGAAATTACCAATTTTAATTTGAGTGATATACCGACATTCGTCACATTGAGATATCAGCTAATTTTAGTATCTTGCTTGATTAAAAAATGTAGCAAGAATTCTTTATACTTTCAAGATTACTAACTATTTAACGAGTTACCAACATTTATTCTTGTATGTCAATTCGAATGCCCTTGAAGTAACTGATCAATCATACCAATCTTCATCATATTAAAATAAAGGTTAATACGACGACAAACCCAAACTGGTACACCTATGACAATTTTAGCCCAAACTAATTTTTTGACCACCAAAAATTCAAAAATGATACGCCTATGACATATTTACCCGAAATTTATTTCCGTTAAATTTTACCGTCAAATTGCTTTGTTAAATGACACATGACAGTTAACTAATATACAAGTTTTATGTTTTACCCTCTGTTTGTCATGGGTGTACCAGTTTGCGATTTTTTGTGGTATTAATCCAATTTAACGAAAATTAACAGATGGTAAATTTATCATAAATGTATTAGTTTGGGGTTTTTAGTAGTCAAAGTATTAGTTTTGGGTAAATTTGTCACAGATGTACTAGTTTAGTATTTTTGGTGGTCAAAAAATTAGTTTGGGGTAAAATTGTCACTAGTGTACCAGTTCGTGGTTTTTCGCGGCCATGGCAAGGGAGTGTGGCCGGTACTCAGCCATCCCTAGACGATGTTCATGGTTGGCGGGCAAAGAGCTCCTCTATAGAGAGTTATGATCAAAACTATTTACTTACTAATGTTGAATCTTGGGAGCACATCATGGTGGGAATCAACAAATGAGACAACTTTCAGGTTCCCTTCTATAGGTGGGAAAGGAAACATGAAAATGGACCGCTCTTGAGAATGCGACTGTACCAATGCTATGCATTGATCCGGCATCTCCCGGTACCTTAACCAAATCACCTGCTTGCACTAGAAAAAAGACAAAAAGGGCAAAAAGAAGAAGAATGTGGTTCTCTTCCCATGAAAGTCGTGGTCCAAATCAATTGTCAGAGACATGGTCCAAGCCCAGTAAAGAAAAGCATATTTCAAAGATTCTGATCGTTAACGTCGGTCCATTCCAATCCCTGAGACTAAGGCATCATTATTTCAATTAAAATAATGAAGATTTAGAACAATTTACTGAGAAAAATATATATGTTTTAAAATTATTTGCAAACATATCTTTAATTCTGAAGTACTTTCATCGTTTATTCTTCTTTACCTTTTTTTATAATTTCTTGTGACTTTGGTCTTTTCTCTTTAATTGTACTTTAATTACTGTCCTTCATGTTTCCAGACCTTTACTTTTGGTGCTGTCCAGTGACATAATGTCACACGTTTCTCGGATGCCTTGCGCAAACTTGTCATCATTGTTAGCTTACCCGACCTAAAATTGAAAGGAACCTGATTAAGAAAAGATAGAAAAGTCTGTGTCGCAAACGCACCGTGATACCTCATCATCAGTAAATCAGCTAGTATTACGAGAAGTTATTACGTGAATAGTTGATGTACACCTATACCATATGAGCCATAACAAAAATTATTCACAATCTAAACTTGCTATTTGAAGTAAAAAAAATTTGGGTTAATATCACGAAAAATTTAAAACTGGTACACATGTAACAATTTTACTCCAAACTAATTTTTTGATCACTAAAAATTTCAAACTAGTACACCTGTGATAAATTTACCTCAAACTAATTTTTTGATCACTAAAAATTTCAAACTAGTACACCTGTGATAAATTTACCTCAAACTAATTTTTTGACCACCAAAAACTTCAAACCGGTACACTTGTGATAAATTTACCCTCCGTTAATTTCTGTCAATTTTTATTATTAAATTTGCTGAAGTGTATGACACACGGTAATGTGGTATGGTGACGTGAATCCACAGGGTAAATACCACGAAAACATAAAATTTGTCAGCTAAAGTAGGGTAAATTTGTCACAGAATTACCAGTTTGGGATTTTTGGTGGTCAAAAAGTTAGTTTGTGGTAAATTTATCACAGGTGTATCAGTTTAGAGTTTTTCATTATCAAAAAATTAATTTTGGATAAAATTATTACAGGTGTACCAGTTTAAAATTTTTCCTGATAAAAAAATTAATTTAAAATAAATTTATTACAAATATATCAATTTAAAATTTTTTATGATATTAACTCTAAATATTTTAACTTCATGATTTTCATGTCATTATCAATCATTCAAAGTGACAAGACTAGAATTGATCGATGGACAGGCCGGTCAAAATCTCCTAATTCCTTTGCCAAATCACCTGTTTGCTCTGGAAATAAGCAAAAAGGAAACAAAAAATGTGATCCTCTTCCCATGAAAGTCAAGGTCCAGATCAATTGTCATATCACCAGTCTAATCCAATTCCTGAAACTAGGATCAACGCTATTTCAACTTAAATAACGAAGATTTAGAAAAATTTACATAGAAAAATATACTTATAAAATAATGTGATAAGTTCCTAAGGAGTGATTGAATATCCCTCATTTATTGAAACGCCAATTTCATTTTTTTTATAAATTATTTGTAAACATTTCTTTAATCTGAAGTACTTTCATTTGTTTTTGTTCTTTATCTTTCTTTTTTTTTTTTTCGTTCTTGTGACTTTAGTCTTTTCTCTTTAACCGTGCTGCAACATTTGTCCTTCGTGTTCCAGACTTTACTTTTGGCTCTGTCTAGTTCCATAATTCTAGATGTTTCTCGGATACCTTGCACAAATCTGTCATTGTTGTTAATTTACCCAACCTAAAACTAAAAGAAACGTTGCGAAAAAAAATATAGAAAAATTTGTGTCATGAAGCCGCCGACATAACTCATTGCAAGTCAATCATCAATAAATCGGCTAATATTATAAGAAGTCATGTAGATAGTATATGTAGACTAATACCATAATAACCACCGAATGTGTGGATCTCATTGTGAGGCCTACAAGATCAATGGCTATAATAGTATTGATCTATATAGCGTGGGTATGTGTAATATAATTTGAATGATTTGGCACAACAAAGGTTATTCACAATCTAGCCTTGCTATTTTAATAAATATTTTGACTTCACGGTTTTCATAACATTATAGACAGATCAACAGGAGGTCGGTTCATTGGGCCCACTTTGCTCCGTTCGGGTCAAGGGGCAAAATAGACAAATCTAGGAAAGCAATTCTCTTCTTAGGCCTGGCACACTCACCTCGACCTGCCTAATACAACTTATTTTGTATAGAAATTCAAATAGTTTTGAGCAGGTAACATGTTTTGGATCCTCTTTTATATAAGAAGTGATTCTTCTTGGTGAATTACATCCAAGATGCGACTTACATTATGTAGCATTCAAGAGGAGCTTTGGGCTGTGACAATCAGTTGTGCAGTGTGCTCATAAATTACATTCCAAGTATTTGAAGTCATGAAAATATTTTATTAAGATTTTGTGTAATTGCTCTGCAAGATTGAGATATTGTTTCGCAATAAATTGTCAGAAAAGACATCGTGTGAGTAATTGGGTATAATTAGGGATAAGAAATACTTAGAATGCTTAAATGACTCGAGTGTAATTGTAATACCTATTGTATTGCTTGATTTATAATAGAATAATGTACTGCTCACCGATTGAACCATATATGTTTTGTTCTATTTATTTATTGTTTTTCGCAATACTTTTGATCTAGATCAAGAAGCACTGGAATGCCACTTACGAGAAAACTCCTCATTTCCAATTTACAAGGAATTCGGCTTCAATATGACGTGTTCAGGCCTATTTCCTTTTAAAAGTCCCGCTAGGTGAACTAACTCACGATGATCATTTCCTACTAACTTCCAAATTCTTATCACCAACCCATCCCTCTCTTTCTCAGAGAAACATAAAACCAATCATAATGGAGGTGCTTCGCGCGGAATTCTGGAGGAAAATTTGGAACTCGTGGGAGCTGAGAGCCATGGTGGTGTTCACACTAGCGGTCCAAATCGTACTCGTTTTCTTCGGCCAAAAGAGGAAGTCCAGCTACAATCTCAAGCTCAGGATCGCCGTCTGGTCTGCGTACCTGACTGCGGACTCCGTGGCCACCGTCGCCCTCGGAGTCCTCTCCAGCAAGCTTGGAGACGTGAACGAGAGAAATGGCGGTCGCCTCGGTTACAACGACAAGTTGCTCGCGTTCTGGTCCCCACTGCTTCTGATTCTCTTGGGTGGCCCTGACACAATCACTTCCTATTCTCTGGAGGACAATGCACTCTGGCTCAGGCACTGCCTTGGCCTAGCGGTTCAAACGTCAGCCACAACATATATCATCTTCATGGCCTGGACAAGCTCTTATCTCTCCTACCTCTCATCGGTAATGGCATTGGTTGGACTCGTCAAGTACGGGGAGAGAGTGTGCGCTCTTTGGATGGCGAGCAACGACATGCTCAAGCAGTCGATGCTGGCCCCACCTGATCCGAGCCCGAATTACCCCCGCTTCATGGAGGAGTACACTTTGAAGCAGGCCGAGGGGTATTACGTTGTGGCTGACGAGGTGATAGAGGTCCAAGTGCCGGAAGGTATTCATAGTAATGGTGATGATCTGGCGGATGATTCTGAGGTCATTGTGAAATCCTATGACCTGCTTCAGATGTTCAAGTGCCTCTTTGTTGAGTTGATACTCAGCCATGATGAGAGGAATACTAGCAAGTCCATATTCAAGGCGATCGATCCTGTGAAAGCTTTTAGGATCGTTGAGATCGAGCTCGGGTTCATCTACGATTTGCTCCACACGAAGGCAATGGTGCTTTACACCAAGTGGGGAATCCGACTCCGCTTGTTCACTTTCTCGTCCACCCTGTTGGTGCTGGTGCTCTTCTCTTGGGCCAAGAAGTTGCACCTGTCGAGGGTCGATCTTTACATCACTTACTTGTTGCTGGCCGTCATTGTTTTCTTGGAGACCTATTCGATTTTGATGCTGGTTTCCTCAGATTGGAGCAACATTTGGTTGCGCAAGCACAACAAGAGCCGTGCCTTGAGACGTGCCGTGAACTTCGTAAGATTGCCTAGACAACCTAGGTGGTCGCATTCAATTGCCCAATTCAGCTTGCTCAGCTTTTGCACTAAGGAGAGGCCCTTGGTTTGCCACAATGTGGTTGAGTTCTTGAAGATCAATGAGAAGCTAGAGAAGTATCACTACACCCTCCATGAAGATGTGTCCGACGAGATTAGAAATTGGATCTTCAAACATATCAAGGACGAATTTCTTGACGTGGAGGAGCGCCACGCGCCGGTTCCCATAGATATTCACGAATCTCTTGCTAAGCTACTCAAGGATTATCTCCTCGATCAAGTCACGTGGAGCACCAAAGGGGAACTAGACCAGATTGTCCTAAATTGGCACATCGCCACCGAACTATCGTACTACTCGGATCGAGAGAAAGGGTGGAACGAATCCAAACTCCCTCATTTTCGGACGAGCTTCCTTCTGTCCAGGTACATGTTTTATCTTCTGGTCATGTACCCTTCTATGCTACCTAGTGGAATCGGAGAAATAAGGCTCCGTGACACTTTCGCCGAGGCCTTCAACTTCTTCAAGGATCACCGAATACCCAATTCCGGATCTAATCAACAGCCCTATCGGTGGATGAAAAATTTAATGAATGATAGAGGGAATAGAAATGAAAATAACCCGCATCTTCAGCGAGCTACCAAAATGCTGCTAGAGGTGAGCACTGAGGTTCCACCAAGTAAAGTGAAGGGCGGAAAGAGCAAGTCGGTGTTGTTCGATGGATGCATGATCGTGGCGGCGATCAGAGATAGAGAAACAAGCATAAAGTGGGAAACGATCGGGGAGTTCTGGGTGAAGATATTGATGTACGCCGCGAGCCAATGTAGAGGGGATCGTCATGCTGGGCAGCTCAGGCGAGGGGGAGAGCTTCTAACCCATGTTTGGCTGATGATGGCTCATTTTGGCCTAACTGATCATTTCAAGATGACGCAAGGCCAGGCCATTGCTAAGCTCATATTGAGACAAGCCTTCGTCCGAGTTATGACAAATACTTATTCGGGTTTGGTCCATCTCGATCGTCATTGAACAAAGCCTTGCAGAAAAAAAAGAACAACAAAGTTATATCTTTACTTCGTACACTTTTATCACATAAAGGTGAGGTGATCGGTCTATGTTACATGGTATTTAGTGGTTGATGCGAGCCAATTCAGTTACTGATCTAAGTTTTTAGAAGGTATTAAATATATGTCTTGCGTTTGAGCCTGTAAAGGAAATTTTTCTAATTTCAGTATGTTTCCTTTTTTGAGTAGTTTGGATCTAATTCCAGTCTCTATGAAAGCAGTGCGTCTTCTTTTTGAAGAGCATCGAAGAAGCAACTTCTTCATACGTTACATTCTAAAGCAATATGAGAGTATTGAAGCTAATTAAATCTTGTGATAAGATTGTTTAATTCATTTGTGAGATTGAAAGATTGTTTCGTAAGAAATTGTAAAGTTAAATATTATGTGAGTTATTGAGAGTAATTAGGAGTCAAAAAATACTGAGAGTATTTGAGTGACTCGAATGTGGTTATAATCTCCATTGTATCGCTTGACTTATGGGAAAAGTGTTGAAAAAGTCCTAAACCTTTTTCATTGATGCCAATTTAGTTTTAAACCTTTTTTTTTGTGCCAATTGAGTCCTAAACCTTTTGTTTTTGTGCCATTTCAATCCTTCCGGCTAATTTTGATCGGATTTTGCTGACGTGGACGTCGCCGGCCGATCACCGTTGCCAATGTAGATAAATTTTAATATTTTTTGAATTTTTATTTATTTTTTCTTTTTTCTTTTTATTTCTTCTTCCTTTTCCTCCAGCCAGTCATCGGACCAGCAATCGGCCAGAGGCTAGAGGCCGACGAGGTCGACCTCGCCGGTCTCTGGTGAGCCTTGCCATGGCTGGGTGAGGCTGGACCTCGCCAGATCCAGCGAGGTCGAACCTCACCCGGCCCTCGCCAGAGGCCGCGAGGTCGCAAGGGCCCTCACAGCCTCTGGCAAGGGCTGGGCGAGCCTCGCCATCGGCTAGGCAAGGCCTAACCATGTCGGCCAAGGCAAGCCTCCTCATGGCAGGGCGAGGCTCGACCTCACTAGATCCGGCAAGGCCGAATTTCACCGGGCCATGGTGAGGCTCGCCTGGCCATCTCCAGAGGCTGCAAGATCGCAGGGGCCCTCGCGACCTCTAGTGAGGGCCGGGCGAGCCTTGCCAGCCTAGCGCAAGGTTGCCTTTGTAGCCATCCGGCGAGGGGCCGCGAGGGCGAGCCTCACCAGTGGCTGACGTGGCTTGCCATAGGCCGACGAGGTCGCCGATCTGGCCTCTAGTCGGTCGCTGGTCTGGCTACTGGCTAGAGGAAGAGAGAGGAGGAAAAAAAAAAGAAAAGAAATAAAGAAATAAAAATTCAAAAAAATATTAAAATATTATTAAAAGTTGTCCACGTCAGCGCTGGCAACCGGTTGGCAACCGGCTGGCCACCGTCCACATCAGCAAAATCTAGCCAAAATTGACCGAAAGGACTGAATTGGCACTAAGACAAAAGGTTTATGATTCAATTGGCACTAAAAATAGGTTTATGACTCAATTAGCATTAATGTAAAAGGTTTAGGACTTTCTTGACACTTTTCCCCTTGATCTATAGTAGAATTTTATGTTGGTCTCCCAGTGAACAGAGGCCATACTGACCAAACCACGTAATATAGTGTTTGATTTTATTTACTTGTTCTGTTTATATTATTATTCAATCGTTTGTTTTCTGCAATAATTGGTATCAGAGTTGAACTCAGTTGACTCGAAGCGACTTGACGGCAATAGATGAAGGCAAAGTGAAAATCGATTGATTTGATGAGAAGGAATTTGATTTCTAAAAAATGCAGATTGTGGATTATCTTAAACAAAGGAATATGCTGTGGCACTCCAGAATGTCAAGTGCAATAATTGTCGTTTACTATATTTGTTTATTTATTTATATCCTATACTATTCTTATCATTATTTTTAAACATGCAAAAACATAATAAAATATCTACACTTCATCCCAAGAAATCAAACTAGTTCAGTTAATATACACATGCATCTTTCGTTAATATCAGTCATTCCTATATTGACACAAACATCCAAAAGGAAAATACAATACATAACTAAGTCCTGAGAATGGGTCGGGGTTACCTAGCACCACTATAAACATACTAGTCAAAAGCTTGCGTGTAGATCACTCAAACCCCCACCCGACTTAAGGGTTCATGACTTCGGGCATCATTACATCACCTCCGTCGTCATGACTAGGTGGACCATCATATCATCTCAATGGTCCAACCACCTCGCCATTAACGTTGGCATACCATGTGACAATGATGAGGGATCAACTTTGGTAGCCCTACTTCGACCTAAACACTGGAACTACATTTATTATGCACTATTTGAAAACTCGATACACGTATGTTCGAATAGTCACAATCAAAATAAGCAAGCACTACAAAACGTAAATGCTGGTGGAGGATCCATTCTACATATTTGTAAAATAAAGGAGCCAAAACCTAGTAAATGAAATCTCTAAGTTTAAAGTAAGAGATCATCTTACCACTTGGCCCAATATCAAATACAATAGTGTGAATTTAAAATATTTGCATGTACAAAATGAAGGTGGGTAAATGCATTAATTTTCTATCATGATATGCAATGAAAGTGACAAGACAATGTGGCATAAAAATCATTTACTTAAATGCAAGAAAACAACATATTATTTCATGATGTGCAAATAGTAGCTCGCCGATATACACAAGAAAGTATCTAGCCCTACTTGTCTCTTGGCAACACTTAATTTGACTAAGGAGACATCATCACCATCAACTCGTGGGGGACGAAATCATAAACTCATCTAGCCATGCCACTTAGCACATCCGTCATGGTGTCCTCTAGATCATAAAAGATAAATACACCATTGGGTTGGGGCTAATGAAGCAACCTATATGGGGTGAATAGTGTCGCGACCGAACTCCCGAGCCCTTTTTTAAACAACATGCAAAAAAGGGGGGCTCGCCTGGTACGTGCTAAGTCTAGGTTCAGGACTTAACTCGGGCCCTCCCAAGCCCATACCATATCGCGACTTAAGGTTTAAGTATTTAACATGCAAGTGGTTTATACCAAGGAGTCGCCATTAATCGATTTGGGGTGGGCCGATTAGAAACCCAAATAGGGTGATGGGAGAATTACCCTATTCCTACGAACCAGAGATTAACTGAATTCGGGGACTTGGTTACACTAGTTGGATAACTAATGCCCTTTCGGTACCATTTTACCCTATTCATTTCTGAAAACATTTGTCAGGCAATTTGGATTGATTTTAGGACCTTTCTCCTAACATGTGAGGTGATCAAGCGAGTGCATAATCAGGAACGATCAGCAGTCAGGAACACAGCAATTCATGCAGCCTAAGGTTCTAACCTTAACTAAGTCAGATGACATTCAAAAAACACAACACTCATGTAATTGTATTAAAAATATGCATAACAATACAACGGTAATAAAAACTAACATGCAAAATACTACCGTTCAACCTCAGGCTTGTCTAATTTAAACAAGACAAAAACTTACAAAATAATATCACATTAAATTAAAATAACAACAATACATCACATAAAAAAAAATTTAAAAATAATAATAATAAATAAATAAATAAATAAATAAATAAAAATAAATAAAAAATAAAAAATAAAAAACGAAAACCTTTTTTAAATAAATAAAATAAATAAAAAAGGGAAGGAGAAAAAAAAGAAAAAAGAAAAAAAAAGTTTTTTGAAATTTTTTTTAAAAAATAAAATAAAATAAAATAAAAAATAATAATAATAATAAAGAAGCGGATCCGGACCGGGTCGGGTCCGACCCGGGTCAACGGATCCGACCCGGTCGTTGACCCGGGTCGGATCAAGCTTGAGCGGGTCGGTCGGACCGACCGAGGTCAACGGATCCGACCGTATGCGTTCGACCGGGTCGGATCAATGAGCCGGATCGGTCGAAATGGCCGGGTAGATCGAACCCGAATCCTTGGGAGCGACACGTCGGCGAAGCCAAAAACGGCCTCTCGCCGGCGGACCCAGACCAGCGCCGCCCCCAAATCGGCCTCCTGGGAGTAAAACCGAGCCTCTCCACCCATCGGGGTCACCGTCCGACCGCCGTTCGCCGGCCGGCGACAAAACAAAAACTGGTTTCATTGAGGACTTTTGTCGAGCAGATGGTGTGCGCGACCGAAAACAACAAATTCTGACCTGTTCCGGCGAACCGGTGGATTCAGGCGACCCAACTTACCTTCGGTGAGGACACACGGACGGCGGGGGATGACGGTATGGGCCGGGATTCGCGCGAAACGGCCGGCGCGAGTCCCGGCCAAACCGAACAGAAAAACAGAGCAGAACAGAGGCGGTTCGGGCTGGGGGGAGAGCTCACCGTCGACGGCGCGTCTGGGGCTTTCCGGTTGATCGGGGGGCGACGGCGACGCGGCTGGGAACCTGCAAGAACCAACTCTCCCCTCTTTTTCTCTCTATTTTCTCTCTTTCTCTCTCTATTTTTCTCTCTCAGTTTCTCTCTCAATTCGGCCGACCGGGGCTTTCTCTCTCTCTCTGGCTATTTATAGCCGGACGACGGACGATGGCTTCCCTCTCCGTGGCGTCCGCGTGACGATGGCCTGCACCGGCCTACCTGCCCCGCGACTTTCGTGGCCATGGCAGGCCGGTGCAGAGCAGAGCAGATGGGGGGGCCGGTGCAGAGAGGGTGCAGAGAGGGAGAGAGAGCCTGGGAGATGAGGAAGACGGGACTGACCTTAATGGCCAGTCCCTGTGGCGTGCCCGCCTGGGCCTCCTCTGACCGGATGACGACGATGAGGAGCGGCGCCGCCGTGTGTCATGCTTCGGTTGCGCACAGGGAAGAACAGGGGAGGAGAGAGCGACCGGCGCAGGGGGAAGGAAGGAAGGAAGAAGGCTGGGCCGGGCCAGGCCCAGCAGCGGCGTGAGGGAAAGAAGAAGAAAAGGAAAGCGGGCCGGGCCCGCGCGAAGGGAAAAAAGAAAAGGAAAAAGGGCCTGGGCCCGGGGGAAAAAGGAAAAAAGGAAAAAAGAAATGGGCCGGGTCGGCCCAGCTCCGACCCGGCCCGACTCGATTTTTTTTTTTTAAATAAACTCTATAATAGACTCTATTAGTGCAAATGTACCTAATTTCTATATGCAATGCATTTAAATAGAAATATTTTTGTTTTAGGAATTAAATAAAATTAACTCCTAAATTTTGTGCAATTAATTTTGGGCAAATTAAAAATAGGTGTCAACAGCTGCCCCTCTTTGAAGGTGAGCTCGCAGAGATTGAGCTCGCAGAGGTTACGTTCAAAGATAAAATGGCACCTAAATTTGGCCCATGCATGTTCAATGAATGTTATTTTTGGCGAGACCGGAGTCCCATTTTTATGATGCGATATAAAATGATGCATGCTAAAGCAAATAAAAACATACCTGGGGCTACTTACCTTGCCGAAGGGTAGAGTAATTCCAGATAGTTGATATTGTGTGTCGAGGACCCGAACCTGTCTTCGGTCGCCTTGACGGAAAAAATGGTTTGTCTAGGACCCGAACCTATCTTCGGTCGCTTTGACGAGAATTGCTTTTGTCTAGGACCCGAACCTTTCTTCGGTCGCCTTGACTGACTGGATTTTGTCTGTCTAGGACCCGAACCTTTCTTCGGTCGCCTTGACTGACTGGATTTTGTTTGTCAAAGTACCTGGGGGTCCTCGCCCGAGGATTTGATGTGAACATGGGGGTCAGTCCCATGCTCAGGAGAGTGAACAACGGGGTCAATCCGATGTTCAGAGGGTGAACAATGGGGTCAATCCGATGTTCAGAGGGTGAACAATGGGGTCAATCCGATGTTCAGAGGGTGAACAACGGGGTCAATCCGATGTTCAAAGGGTACCATAACGATCGTAGGTACATGGATTTTTGGAATCAGGCATGAGTAAAATATACTTACCTGGGCGCGTTCCTGCCTCTTAAGGGCGTGTCTCCTGTCAGACAAGTTTTTTTTGTGCAAAGACATACGTATTCATCGGAGAAATAGACAACTGAGGCTATTCTTGAATATCGTATGAAATATCTTGACCAGCTAGTCAAGATGCTTTTCTTTTTCAAAGAAACACCCCGTTTACCTTCTGGGTAGTTTGAAAAGAAATCTGATGAAATACCTGGGATTTCTTACCCGGAGGTTTGATGTATCATCTGCTGAATATCCGACCTTTTTCAGGGTATCTCTTCTGCGATGATAATGAGGGCTTCTCCAGCGCCCAAATTTTCGTGTTCTATCACTGGGGATTAGAACTCTGAGCAGCAAAAGCATGCTGTGTCAATTCCACTTGGGGAGCGGAAGAAATTTTCTGTGACATCTTTGGAGACGCTCCAAAGGTCATCTGTTCTTTGAGTCTTTGAGGATATTTTACCTGTCAAAGAGGGTTAGCGCAAACATGCATGCATTCATCGAGGATAGACAAGCTAGGCTATCCCAAAATGTGTATTTGAAAATTCATGCATGATAATTTTGCCATGTTTGCATCACTAAACATCCACTGAGGGTCAATCAAGACAATATTCACTTGGGAGGTGGACTTCTCAAGATGCTGAACGAGGGATTCTCAGTCAGAAAGGACTTTCCGCTCGCTCTCGTTGAAAAGGGCTATTTGTCCCGTCCATTAATGCGGGAACATCGAAAAGACTCAATCTGACCGTTATCACATCCGCAAGGGTCTGAGTTTTTTCGCAAGCGGTACGACGCTGCCAATCTGAGAGGTCTTCTTCAGGGTCGTAATGTAGGCTTGGTCAATGGCTTAATGAAGGTGACTGTTCAAGTCAAGGCCATGAAAGAAAATATTCTGCAATCATCTCCGGGTTTACAAGTCAAGAACCCTGCAAAACGAGATAGAAATAATCTTGCTCGCACTTCCTCGAGCGTTGTTTATAAACATTTGAAATTCCACGTTAATTCAAGTGTCCTAGTCAGAAGAGACTTCATGAGGGACGTAACGTGGACTCGGTTCACAGGTTGAGAAACGAAAGGATCGTTAGGCTCAAAAATGTGTGTAAGGGTGAGAGTTGGTGATCATCTTGGCATTGTCACACTGTCTTTTCTTCATCATCAGGATCCTCTTGGACAACTCCCTGGATAATCCCGTGTTTTAGCATCTTTGACAATATTTTCTTGAGGAGCTTATGCGTCAAGCATTTTCCTGGATACCATTCTATCTCTGTTCCAATTGCTTTCTCAAGAGTAGTTTCGTCTTCATCTATCATGTGACAGATCTTTGTCAAGACAGAGTTCCTAAAGTAGGAATTTGTATCGAGGAAGAACTCAAGTTTAACCCTTTGGGGTCGTCTTTTTCATCGTTTTTCTTCTTCTCCTTTTTCTTTTTCTTTGTTTTTTTTATTCATGGGCATTGGCCTTGCTTTTACCAGGCACACTGCTTTTTCATGCCCCAAGTTTTCAGCATTTTATTGCTGCTCTTTTGGTGTTGTCAGGACTAGCCTAAACAAATTTGAGCAAAACAGTGTTATTAGGCTCTTGGAGTCTTCATCTTGATTCGGTACTTTGGACCCTGATGCTCACGCTGTGGTGACTTTTGCCTTGCCCCGGTGTAGGGGATGATCACCAACTGGGTTGGTACGAAATGAAATCGCCGGCTCAATTGGGCTAGCAAGGGATATGAGTGTATGGGATAGAAGAAGAACCGCTCTTCGTCATCCTAGGGCACTTAAATTATTGTGAGAGTTCATCTGCAATAAAAACACTCAAAGATTAACGCAAATGAGAGCAAGAAAATTTCTATTCATCTTTTCACTTTGTGCGAGCTGCTGCAGCTGATGATCATAGAAAATTTTAGATATTACAAACTCCTCATCCTTTCTTGTCTTGCTTAGTGACAACATCACTGTTATCAATAAGATATTGGCATTTTGGACAGGCTTTAGTTTGCTGCTTCTCTCTTGACAAAGCCCTCTTAGCCTCGACTATTCAGCCGTCGATGGTGTGCTTGTCTTGGAAGACTCTGTCGAGGACCACCGGATCCGTGAAAACGACAAGGCCGAAGTCACAGGGGTGGTGATCGAAAGGGAGGGACGCTCTTCTTGCTCCCTCTGAATTTGAATTCTCCCTGTGATGCTGATTTACCTCAAGCTGCCCCAATGTGGGGTGGTTCTTGACAGGGGTAATTTGAAAGGAACCTCCAAGTATATGGGCTCAAATGGTCAAGCAAAGGATTAATGGTAGTGTATGGGGCAGAGAAATGAACTGCCTCTCGTCATTTTGGCTACCGTACCTTATGCGAGAAACCCTTTTACCTTGTAGAAGTGGAACCTTTTCGCTCATCTTACATGGGTTTGGTACGTGAGAATGTGTATAGACTAAGGATTGCCTCTCATCATCCTGAGACACCTCGTTCAATACATCGGAGCAGTTCGACACCATTCGTCGAATTGTCAAGATTTTCACAGGGAATTGGTGAATTAAACAGGTAAAATTACCATGCGAAATTCCTTTCCAAAAGATATGCGATGCACTTTGGGGAGGGTTAAGCATTTATTTGCTTTAACATGTTTCCTCTCTTTTGATTCATTCAACTCTTAAAAAAGAGTTTTAAGGGAAAGAGATACTTACCTACGCTGCAGTAGCGACGAGGCAAACCTGCAAGGCAATAAGAAAGGCCGTGTTAATGAATGGCTCTTTGGGGGACAGGAATTGGGAACGATACAACATTACCCTTCGTGATTCCCTTCATTTGAGATCAAACTGACAACTCCTTGAGTTTTCTCAGATGTTGATAATTCTCTTCTGACAAAAACATGAGCTTATGTTAGAAATGAGATAATTGAGGGTAAATTGAGAACGATACAAATTACCCTTCTTCCATTTTGCCTTCAAAGCTAGCAGAGTCTTTTCTCCTCTTTACTTTGTTCAGCCTTCTTTGTCTCAGTCTGCTCCTCCATACTCTTGGTCTCGAAACTCGAATGAAATCCTCTATAATTAGGGGTGCTTCCAAATAGAGGGTTCTATTGTCAGCTGATGCTGTGTCAATGCGGCTCCGGTACGTCGGGGAGTTTCTCGGGAATCATATGATTCCTGACATGCACAGGGTATGTGCAATTGCTTGCATGGGAATCTTCGCAGCAAAGCTAATCTCTACTTTAAAGGTCTTTGACGAACATGGGCATGACTACCATCGAGACTTCTGTGGTTGTCAGGATCTGCCTTGACGCCATTTTGTCATATGCAAAGTCCTTTCCAGTTGCTTGTACCATGAGTGTTCTTTACTCAATTTTGTCCTATGTAAAAAGAAGAGATATGTCATTTCTATGCTAAAGTGGATGAACTTTAGGAACGAAATACACCCTTTTTGATGGACTGGGAGATCGCATGCCCCCTAGTCTACTCTTCCAATTAAGCACTTCTTCGTCATGTTTCATTCGAGAGGTCCCGGCATTGGTGCTCTATCCGGCTCGCTAGCACGTCAGAGTCTAGCGTGTTCCCCAGTTCATTATCTGCAAAAGAAAAGGGATGGAATGTCATTTCCAAAATTTGTTAAGGAATAAGACATACCTTTTCTTTCAAAAGGGATAATCTTTTCTTGATCTGCCCCCGACTTTTGTACGAAATGATGTTTCGCTCATCATGGGGTCAAGGAATGGTCAGCATTCTCTTTGACTTTCTGGAGTTGATATCACCCATTGGTAGTAGTAAGATTTGCCCCATATTTCATTTGAAGATTGGATGATCTTCGCTCGGACTGCCCCTATGAGTTGGTCCGCTATCATCACCAGGGGCTGATGTGCTCTTCAGCTTGTGTCATTTTCAAATGTCCCCTTCGTAATAACAAATCAAAAAGGAGTATGCTCTGACACACGAAGTGAGCGAGTTAGAAAAACAAACAGGGCTAAGAGCATGCACGCTTTTCCACCATCGTTCTTTTTTGGCCCTTTTGAAAAATGATAAAACGTTTGTTTTATTTTCAAAAGCTTAGAAACGAGGAAGCATAAGGAAGCCCGGGCCTCAGAACACTTTCCTTTACATGGCTGGATATCATCAACGGGCCAATTTGGAATACTTCCTCAGGCCCTCAAAACAAAACATTTGTAATTCTTTTGAATAGTTCGGGCGAATTACATTTGTTGGAATGGAAATCGCAATACTAAAATTCCAAGCATAATTACAAATTCAGAAAACTGGGAATCTTAGAAAACAACTGAGACTTTAGAAAGCAAGAAAAGCTCCTACATAGGAGGATTCAAACTATTAAATATGCCTCTATTCTAAAGGAGGAAAATTGAGTCTTCAGTTTACTCAATGATGACATCCGTGCCTCCTGCTTGATTGGGTGGTGCGTTGCGGAATGAAAACATCTTTGCATCCAAGCAATTTCTGGACCTTATTTTTCAAGACAACACGATCATTGACGGAATGTCCCGTTTCACCCAAATGATAGTCACATGCCTCGGAGGGATCGTAGTTGGGGAAACGCTCAGGATTTTCACGCTTTGGCTCTTTAGCAAGCAACCTCTTTTCCAGGAGAATAGGCAGGATCTGAGACATAGGCAAAGGGAGTGGCGTGAACTGCTTTTTGTTATTTCGCCTTTGGGGCGGTTTGCGGCCTGAGGCCGGTTGCTGTTCACTGCTCATCTGAATCATTGGGGAAGGACGAACGGTTTGGGTGTATGCAACATCCGCATCTGTCAGGGGCTCCTTCTCTTTTCGTGTATGGAGTCTCTTACTTGTGGAAGCGGGATCCGTGAACCATCCGTCACGCAGTCCCATTTCAATTCGTTCACCCACAGGGACGAGACGATTAAGGGATTCAGCAGTGGCGCCAACCAGGCGGTGTCTGTATTCGTATGGAAGCGACTTTATGAACAACTTTACTTGTTCATAATCAATGAGCTGTGTGGGTAACCTGGGCGGCCAAGTTCCTCCATCTGGTGGCATACTCCTTGAATGACTCGCTATTCTTCTTTTCTGTGCGTTCCAGATCGTCACGAGTGAAGGTGACGTCAAGATTGAACTGATATTGCTTGAGGAATGCATCAGCGGCATCATCCCAAGACTTAAAAGTATCCACATCCTTCGACATATACCATGTCAGGGCTGGCCCCGTCAAACTCGCTTGAAAGGTCTGAATCATGAGGGGTTCATTGTCAACGTACTGGGTCATCCGCACATGATACATGTGCAAATGATGTCTGGGGCATGAAGTGCCATCATACTTCTCGAATTCCGGCATCTTGAATTTTTCTGGTACTTTGACCCGTTTGTATATGGACAGGTCAAGTGGAACGGCATGTTGCGGGCCTTGTAGCTGTTTCAGCATTTCTTCGACCTTTGCAAGGCGTTTGTCCTTTTCCGTCACTGGTACAGCTTCGAGTTCCGGCTTCCTGACAGCAAGGGGAAGCGGATCGTCCTCTAGCGGGGGCATTTTATTGTTGCTGGCAGAGGCTTTGTCTTTTCCAGTGAGACGGTGGTGATAACACCACCTCAACTGCTGCAGGCGTAGGTGTGAGCTTGCCATGAATGGATTCCACCTGCTTTGTGAGATTTTGGATGGCATTGATGACCATTTTCATCTCATCTTCCATGTTATTGAGGCGGACATTTTCTTCGGCCATTTTTTGTAACTACCTGTGAAAACGCGTATATGAATAAGTATAATGCCCAATAAAGAATCATTCTATGACTTAGTCATATTATTATTGCATAATGTACTTATTTGCAAAGAAAAAAAGAGAAAAAAAAGTTTTTATTTATATATCATTACAGGTGGCGTCCCCGGGGTTCGAACCCCGGTCGCCTCGGACCCTAAGGCTACATCCCCGGATACCACTGGGCCGAAGGCCGCGGTGGTGTCAGTAAGGGGCAAAAAAAATTATTTAAAGTATAAAAAGCGGCCCGAGCTATATTAACATTTGTACAACCCATAAACATTTTTACAGGAGATATTCAAAACCCCTAAACATAAATACAGGGAAATATAAAAAACAGGGCTTTTAACAAAAAAAAATGCCCTTTCCCGGATGCTCATTCTATAGACGATGGGGAAGCTACAGTCTCTTGGAGCCGTTTATTTTCACGGACAAGCTCCGCAATAAGCGTATCCTTCGTCCCCACGGTCCTCTCGAGCTGGTCGATCTGTATTTGGCGACCGGGGCTTGTTGGGTACATCCGGGACTTTTGGGCTGTAGCTCTGCTAGGGATTTTGTGATGTATGATGTAGAATAAAGAGGCATGGTGGACTTTTTCTTGCCCTTTCAACAGTTTAGGCACAAGAATGATCTCAGGTTGACATTCAGTCCATTTTCTCTAGATGACACCAATTTCGTCAGCGTAATTATAATTTGAGCGAGTGAATCGGGTTCGAAGCAAATGCGTCGTGAGAGGTGGCGGGATCTCACGGAGGGCCTGTCTTGGCGAGCTACCCGGTAGGGGTAGTATGAAGTGATGCCGGATAACCCGAGCAAAGGGACGGGGTTGTGGCCCCGGTGAGCATACCGAACCCGACCCTCATGGAACCATTTAGCATGCCACAAGAAAGCCTCGGGATCGGGGTTTTTCAAAAAATCTATCCAGGTAGAGTAATCCTTATGAGGGGAATTATTTTCTAAAACCTCGAACCTTTGAATCGGGTGCATAAAGTCATCGACTTCAAAAAGCTGCATGAGATGCCCAAAACCTCTCAAATGAGATAAAAACCAGATTTGTAAAATCTCTGGGGCAGCCCGCATAATTTTATCATCATTTTGTTTAAAACATTTCAGAGACAAAAATGTTTCTGCTAGAACCGAGTTAACATAACTCAAGCCGGTGCAAATTTGTTTGGCCACATACGCAATTGAAGGGTTTATTGAATTTCTGCGATGGGGGAAAATGACACACCCAACAAAAGCAAGGATAAAAATTTTAGCTTTTTGGCTCATGGGTTGACTTTCAAAACGTTCATTTAGGAAAAACCAGGGGCATGCATTGCAATAGGCTTTAACAACTCTTTTCACGGTATTGCTATCGATTCGCAAAAACTGGGATAATTCGGATAGAGGGGACACACCCAAAAGTGATTTGATGAGTTCAGATCCCAAAGGCTTTCCAATGACAACGCTGTACTCCTCCAGGGTCGGGGTCATCTCAAACTTACCGAATATGAAAGTGGATGTTTGTGGACACCAGAAATGTGCTAATGCTTGCATCATGCCAGAATGGATGTTGATTTCAAGCAAGGGGAGTAGGCGACCAATTCTTGCTTTAACATACTGTTGGCCATTTTGATCGAGTCGGTCCCACCATGCCAGAAGCTCTTTTTTAGGAGTGGGGACAAATTGGACATCAGCTCTTCCCATCGTGTATAGAATATAATCAACGGGTGGCCTAAAAAAAACAAATCAAATGAATAAGTACGCTGGAAAAAAAATGAAAAGGGACAGAATATATACCTTTCCTTGAACCATGGCAATCACAATGACATACACATGAGGAGTGAGGTTCGATTTCTATCTAGACTGGCCCAGCAAAATGAAGTTAAAAGGGTGCCTGACCGTCGCAGTCTCGCGTTGGTGTCAAGTCCTTTTAACCTCGGCCAAATCGAAAGGAATATCTTATAGTCACGCGAATAGCAGCTAAAGATACTTCTTTACGATTTTTTAGAAATAAATTTCGAGGAAAAGAAAGGCAATCTCTACATCGCGGACTCGCGTTCGAGGTCGTATCTTTCCTAACACCATCCTAAGATGCCCTATCGCGGCCCAGGTCCGGCAGCGTGGTTGTGTGTGCAACGGTGTAGTGCTAAATCATTAAAGCATGCACAACAAATTATAAACAATCAATTCGAACCTGCAAGACAAATAACACCTTAATGTCAGGATCATACCTGGAGTCCTTGCTGCCAAACAAAAATTATTTTGAACAAGACAAAAATTTTTGGCTTAAGTCCACTTTAAAAAAATGCAAGTCCCCAGCGGAGTCGCCAGTCTGTCGCGACCGAACTCCCGAGCCCTTTTTTAAACAACATGCAAAAAAGGGGGGCTCGCCTGGTACGTGCTAAGTCTAGGTTCGGGACTTAACTCGGGCCCTCCCAAGCCCATACCATATCGCGACTTAGGGTTTAAGTATTTAACATGCAAGTGGTTTATACCAAGGAGTCGCCACTAATCGATTTGGGGTGGGCCGATTAGAAACCCAAATAGGGTGATGGGAGAATCACCCTATTACTACGAACCAGAGATTAACTGAATTCGGGGACTTGGTTACACTAGTTGGATAACTAATGCCCTTTCGGTACCATTTTACCCTATTCATTTCTGAAAACATTTGTCAGGCAATTTGGATTGATTTTAGGACCTTTCTCCTAACATGTGAGGTGATCAAGCGAGTGCATAATCGAGAACGATCGGCGATCGGGAACACAAAGCAATTCATGCGGCCTAAGGTTCTAACCTTAACTAAGTCAGATGACATTCAAAAAACACAACACTCATGCAATTGTATTAAAAACATGCATAACAATACAACGGTAATAAAAACTAACATGCAAAATACTACCGTTCAACCTCAGGCTTATCTAATTTAAACAAGACAAAAACTTATAAAATAATATCACATTAAATTAAAATAACAACAATACATCACATAAAAAAAATTTTAAAAAAATAATAATAAGAAATAAGAAATAAATAAAAATAAATAAAAAATAAAATAAAAAAAACGAAAACCTTTTTTAAATAAATAAAATAAATAAAAAAGGGAAGGAGAAAAAAAAGAAAAAAGAAAAAAAAGTTTTTTGAAATTTTTTTTTTAAAAAATAAAATAAAATAAAATAAAAATAATAATAATAAAGAAGCGGATCCGGACCGGGTCGGGTCCGACCGGGGTCAACGGATTTGACCCGGTCGTTGACCGGGTCGGGTCGGTTGAACCGGGTCCCGAGCCGAATCCGTGGGGGCAGCGTACGGCGTAGCCAAAACGGCCTCTCGGCCAGGCGGACCCAGGACACCAAAGCTTACCGCCCCCAGATCGGCCTCACGGGAGTAAAACCGAGCCTCTCCACCCATCGGGGTCACCGTCCGACCGCCGTTCGCCGGCCGGCGACCAAAACAAAACCGGTTTCATTGAGGACTTTTGTCGAAGCGGATGGTGTGCGCGACCGAAAACAACAAATTCTCGACCTGTTCCGTGACAGGTGGATTCAGGGCGACCCAACTTACCTTCGGTGAGGACACACGGACGGCGGGGGATGACGGTATGGGCCGGGATTCGCGCGAAACGGCCGGCGCGAGTCCCGCCAAAGCCGAACGAAAAAAGGAGACGAACGAGGCGGTTCGGTGGGGAGAAGCTCACCGTCGACGGCGCGTCTGGGGCTTTCCGGTTGATCGGGGGGCGACGGCGACGCGGCTGGGAACCTGCAAGAACCAACTCTCCCCTCTTTTTCTCTCTATTTTCTCTCTTTCTCTCTCTATTTTTCTCTCTCTGTTTCTCTCTCAATTCGGCCGACCGGGGCTTTCTCTCTCTCTCTCGGCTATTTATAGCCAGGACGACGGACGATGGCTTCCCTCTCCGTGGCGTCCGCGTGACGATGGCTGCTGCCGGCCTACCCGCCCCGCGACTTTCGCGGCCATGGCAGGCGGGTGCGGAGCGAGCAGATGGGGGCCGGTGCGAGAAGGTGCGAGAGAGGAGAGACGACTGGGGAGATGAGGAAGACGGGGACGCCTTAATGGCCGGTCCACGTGCGTGCCCGCCCCGGGCCTCTACTCCGCCGGATGACGACGATGAGGAGCGGCGCGCCGTGCGTCACGCCCGGTCGCGCACGGGAGAACGAGGGGAGGAGAGAGTGGCCGCGCGAGGGAAGGAAGGAAGGAAGAAGAAATTTGGCGGGCCGGGCCCAGCGGCGTGAGGAAAGAAGAAGAAAGGAAAGCGGGCCGGGCCGCGCGAAGGAAAAAAGAAAAGGAAAAAGGGCACGGGCCGGGGAAAAAGGAAAAAGAAATGGGCGGTCGGCCCGACTCATTTGGCCCGACTCGATTTTTTTTTTTTTATAAATAAACTCTATAATAGACTCTATTAGTGCAAATGTACCTAATTTCTATATGCAATGCATTTAAATAGAAATATTTTTGTTTTAGGAATTAAATAAAATTAACTCCTAAATTTTGTGCAATTAATTTTGGGCAAATTAAAAATAGGTGTCAACAAATAGGTTGTTTTGACATTTTTGAAGATTATGCAGAAATCAACCGCTAATTATCGGGAATCGGGAGAAGGAGATGATATTAAGATCAAGTGGAGCTAATGTGCAGCAGAATTGTTGACACCTGATTTTTAGCAGTCGAGTAGGTCGCAACTTCCTTATGGATATACAAAAGGTGTAGAATAGCAAAAAACATTAAAAAAAAAAAAAAGGAACTGGTTCGACCCGATCCGCTCCGGGCCAGTTCGATCCCACTCGTCGAGGTCGGGCTCCAGCCCTCTCCCTGACCCATTTCTTTTACCTTTTCTCGGCCCGGTCCTCGCCTGCCTTCCTCTTTTTTCCTCTCTCTCTCTTTTGCACGTGCTGGGAGAAGAAAGAGCTATACAGGGAGACTGAGCTAAACAGGGAGACTGAGAAGAAAAAGAAACGGGGAAGAGCGGCTAGTTGGGGAAAGGGGGAAAAGAGAGAGAGGGACCGAGAGTGACAGAGGGAGAGAAAAAGGGGAGAGGGAACCGAGAGAACAGGAAGGAGAGGGAGAGAAAGCGAGACAGAGAGACCGGGTGAGAGAGTTGAGAGGTCGAGAGCAGAGAGTGAGGCCAAGAACGAGTGGGTACCCTCCGGTAGCGGCCGCACCTAAGCCTTGGCCGACGATCCCCGCCGACATTCCCCTTTTCCCCGCGTCAAGTACACGGTAAGGCCTGGATATTTTTCTTTCGATTTTCCCGATTTGGGTCGCTTTCCCGAGGATTCCGGCTCGGGGACATGCGAGGCGACCGTACTGAATCCGAAATATCTCCAGTTCGCCATCTATTCATCGTCGCCGTCGCCGAGCCAGGTAGGGCCATCTCCGGCGACAAAGTCCCCGGTTTCTTGTGCTCCGTTTTTCTTGTGCCGTTCTCCGTTTTATGCTCATGTTTAGTGCGAAGGAATCGTCTCTGAGTCGACGTTGAGCATTGCTTGTTTGCTGTATGATAATTTTGGCTTGAGTTCATGCCTCGGATGCCTCCGGACGCCCCTCTCAGTCGGTGCCTACTAGATGTTCGACCTAATGCCTGAGTCGGATCTATGGATGTTTTCGCGGAGTTGGTTCGGTGCTCGATTTTTATTGGGTTTGTGCATATCCTGCTTGAGCATTTTTTTTTAAATTATGACACTCAAGTGATCAATTAAAAGTTTCGGCAGTCAAGTGGCGACTTTTGTGGCATGAACTACTTCAGGGCCTTCCCACCCATTTTTTACACAATAATTTTACCTTATGTTTTACCTGAAGTCACCACGGATAAGTCACCACGAATATCACTATCGATCACTAGTAGAAAAATTTCGGCAAATGCTTAATAGTGTTCTTTCCTAAGTTGTGAAAACGGAAAAGGAACAATTGTTATCGTGGACACAAAATCTTTCATAACATTAAAATCTCAACAAATCTGAGGGTCCAATTCAGTAACAGTTAACGTAATAATAACAGCAATTCACAACCTCACAAAGAGGTGTAACAATTCAGTTGCTCATCATAGCAATTCCACGTCGCCTCTCATAACTAACTCGGCTTGCCTTCTCATCCGCGCCACCAAATACAGGCGAGACCATGATACACCTCACAACACTAAAAATCTCAGCATCCGGTAAACCTAACGCGAGACACACTTCATCCAATCCTCGGAAGAGTTCACCCTTCCAAAATCAAAGTAACGGAAAAGGCACCACAATACCAGGACAAACTGGGAGACTCAACAACACTGCAAGCTTGGTTTATGCATAAATGGAACAATAAAAAATGGGAACCAAAGTAAATCAGGAACACCGCGCAGCTAACTAGTCAACTCTGTTGTTTGTGTGAATTAACCAAATTTGAGAACATGGGCAAGCATAAAAATCGCGACTTGATTGATACTGAATGAAAAAGACGAACTTGAACTGCGACGAGAGACAATACCTCGGATGGGTTTCCTTCAAGCTCGAAATATGTGAAGAAATTCGTAGACTTTCGAGCTCCAATGCCGAAAAAGAACGAGGGATTGAATGCGAAACCGGCTCAATCGCAAACGAAGATGCAGTATGTAAGAACGGACTGTATTGAAAAGGGGTGTTCCTGCGTGAGACGAAGAAAGAGAGAGAGATGCGCGCGCTAGGAATGTAACTTTGTCCGAGGCCCTGCCTCTG
Organism: Syzygium oleosum; assembly: GCF_021117445.2. Taxonomy (NCBI): domain Eukaryota; kingdom Viridiplantae; phylum Streptophyta; class Magnoliopsida; order Myrtales; family Myrtaceae; genus Syzygium; species Syzygium oleosum. The sequence continues at coordinate 1,557,476 of NW_026607535.1, read as the reverse complement.
ATAGAGGGAGGAACTGGTTTTCTGGTTTCGCTCGATTCTTTCACATGTGCAGGCTGCGGATGTCTGCGTACTTGTAATAAATTCCTCTTTAATTTTTTTTTACTCAACACGAAATTATATAGGTTTACACTATAATTTTAAAAGGATATCCTAAGGGCACCACATTTTAATCTACGGATGCCGAAAATGCGATACCCACAAAGGATAAAATAGCTAAAATATTATAATAGAAGTGTATTATTAAAAGAGGAAGTGGAAAAAGGCGCGATAAAAAAAAATATTAGAAAAAAGACAACGATAATGGGCAGCTCTTCTTTAATTGGACGAGGTCACTAGTAATCACTAATTGGTGGTAATCCTCGACAGTGACCCAGGCATATGAGTCATCGTCTTTCGTAGCATTCGTTATCATTCTTTTGAAGAGAGTCCAGTCTGAGTCTACTGTCCCACATCGAGTTTCGTCCTTCAACCCGAGATTTTGCTCCGATCGTGTGAAATACCCGAGGTTCGTTCTTGCTTCTCCTGCGAAACGTCGTGCCATTTTGATCGTCTCTCTCCTTTGATTCGAGTGCGCAGAGTAACTCCTCTGCTCTGCCACTTTTTTGATCATCCGTAGCGTCTGCGATGCAGAAAGATTTTTTTTTATTGTGCGCATGCAGTCATGACTGGCGAAAATTCATTGACCCGTCGTCATGTAGTTGTTTGTGGTAAAGGTTTATGTGGGTGGTTGGGCTAGCGCAGGATACTGAAATGGTTGGGCTGACTCGTTCTCGAGATCGTCGTAGCGTGCTGATAGGTTCAGGTTCAGCTATGTGTGACTTTACGAGTCACCCGAGCTTCAGAGGAACGGCAAGCATGTTGATGAAGTATGGTGCCATGTGCGAAATGACTTGGGTTGATTGCTGGCAGAATATGACAAGGACTTGATTCTGTTCTAAATTTACGATCGCCATTCCATATTTTTCGTTCTTCCGTTTAGATTTAGTATGAATTCGTGTGGGCACCGTTAAGTTGCAGATATGCCGTTAGTTCACAGTAAGGGTATGCAATGGACTAGCGACGTACTTTGAAGTAAGATGATATGAATTTGCTACTTACGTCGGTATTTGTTAATAAGTTGCATCTTGATTCCAGGACCATATATGAAGGGAAGATCATTTGTAGTACTATTGTTGAGGTCACCTTGTTGTCGACAATCAAAATTCGTGTAGTCACACGTAGGAGAAATTGTTAAGCTGTTGAGTTAGTCACACTTAATATTTTCACTCAGGAAACATGGCCGAGGATCCTGTCAACGTGAATGAGTATCAAGAATTGGCTAGGCAAGCCCTTCCAAAAATGTACTATGATTTTTATGCGGGGGGAGCGGAAGACCAGTATACACTTAAAGAGAATGTGGAAGCATTTCGCAGAATAATGTAATGCCTAATGAATGCTGGTCAGATTAAAATCTGCAGCAGCCATATTATGTTGTGTGTTAGTTCTCAACACAGTGAATGTTTTAGTTGAAGATATAATTTCTTGTATTTCTGGCAGGTTTAGGCCGAGAATCCTCATAGATGTGAGCAAAATTAGTTTGTCGACTACTATATTGGGCTATCACGTTTCTGCCCCCATTATGATTGCTCCAACTGCTATGCATAAGTTAGCACATCCTGAAGGTGTGAAACCTGAATTTTCTTGGAGGAACTCTTTCACAGGTTTCCTCGTTTTGATTTTAATGATGCAATTTTTCATCTTTTAGGAGAGGTTGCCACCGCAAGAGCAGCTGCTGCATCTAATGTCATCATGGTAATAGATTACCAAATATTTTTTATATCAAAATTTGCTGCTATAACATACTCAATTCCCCTTTTTACTCCAGATTCTTTCATATTCGTCTATGTGCACTGTGGAAGAGGTTGCGTCCAGCTGTGATGCCATTCGATTCTTTCAATTATATGTAAGCATCCACTTCATTAAGAATCTCCAGTTTTCTTGGCTTTGTACATTCTCCATTAAGATTTCATCTCATTAATCAATGCATCTCCTTATGTAGGTATACAAGAGACGGGATATTACGGCTCAGCTAGTACAAAGAGCTGAAAGAAGTGGATACAAAGCTCTTGTTCTTACTGTCGATGTTCCCAGACTTGGCAGAAGGGAGGCAGACATAAAGAACAAGTAAAATGCTTTCCTCTCCCTCTCTCGCTCCCCCACCCCTCTTGGGGCAGGGATATCATGGTCATAAAACAAAGTTCGGGTATAGTTAAACTCTCTCTCTCTCTGTCTCTCTCTATGACAGAATGATAGCGCCTCAGTTGAAGAATTTTGAAGGTCTATTCTCAACTCAAGTTGTCTCTGTGAGTGAATGATTTCTTTTGTATTTGAGGATCTGACAATAGCAATATATTTTTACCTATTCAATGGAGATGCATGCGTGAGGAGATATCTATGTTCCTAATATCTCATCGACCAATCTCCTTTGATGGCATGGACGCTGTTTTCGTCATTATCTTTGTACCCTGCTATATGCTGCTCTATCTTTTTGGAGTCTGTAACTCTCTTTGACATTAGCAAGGTAGCAAAACAGAAAGAAATGCTCATTATGGCATCGATCTTTGGGGATATCATGGTATTAGGCTCAGCCCAGTGGAGATTCATTCCATGAGCTCTGTCCTTTTCTGATGCAGAGCTGCCCTTAGGGCAAAGAGTATTGTATTCGTTGGCGCTCTTTTCTTTATTACTGTTCCGTTTGATTATATCTGTGTCTGGAGTAGTTTTTTTATAGTTCATTTGCTTGGAGAACACAATTTTATACCGTTGTATCTTGGGGTGAAGAAACAAAGGGTTCGGATAACGTCAGGCCAAAGAAAATGTATGGTCAATACTTGACCAATGAAGACGTTTTTGCTGCCTAAATAACCTCTAGAGAGATATGTCAAATTTTTATAGTTTGTTAAATGCAGAAATTGGGCATAACATCTCCCTGACTCACGCTCCCCTTTTCCTTTGCCTCCACTGCAATTTGCAGGATGAGGGTTCAAACTTCAAAGCTTATGCTGATTCAACTTTGGATGCTTCTTTGAGTTGGAAGGTGAACCCTCATACCATCATAAATTACTTTGTAATTAATCCTTGAAATTTTTTCTGGGCAATGTTTCAACAAAAGAATCGCGTTTTCTGAATGAATGAGATGTGTGAGGTCGTGTCATCTAGTGTAGAAATAGTTTTGATAGCCATCTTACGATGAATTTTTTCATTCAATTTTCGCTTGTCATCATGACCTATGAATGATGACTGGATCTTTATAATGTCTCTATTTGCTTTATTTGGTATCTTGGTTGTCGCGTAACTAGATTACATTTCTTCAGGACATTGGATGGTTGAGATCAATTACAAAATTGCCGATTCTGATCAAGGGAGTTCTTACACACGAAGATGGTAAGATCTTGGATTGTATTCTAAAAGAAAAGCAGTTGAGGATTCATCTGAAGACCGCTTTGTGCATTAATTTGAACCATTGCTTACTTAGCATATTCATTGCTTGGACCAGTGTTCCAGAACTAGATCAGAGATTGAGCCGAATTGCTGTCCCATACCAAATTTAAATAATCAAAAACGGCAAAAAAATGTGGCTAAAACCTTCTGGTTTGGTTTTAAAAAGGCTAGCTTAAACGAGAAGTTTTATTTTAAGATGGCTTATGACCTGGAAAAATCTGTACTTCAAGGATCCTTATTATTTTATCCCAGAGTTGAGAAGATATTGCCTTGAACTTCATTATCTGCTTCAAATCAATCTGTCAACCAATTTTCAGGTAGCGTGGCCATAAATAGCAACTGACAAGGCCATCTGTCTTTGAGCTAATTTGGCATCGATTCTTTTAATAAATAAAAAGTTTAACCACATTTGCACACATGACCAAAGGGATCATTGTATTTAAAAGGAAAGTCAAGAATGACGGCTTGAGAACTTGTCAACTGTGCCATAATCTATTTTTGCATTCTCATTTGTGCTAGATTTGATGGAATTGTTTCGGGTTTTATATTAGTGCAGAATCGTGTCTGTGCTGTTGTTTTATTTTATATGAGGTCTATAGTGAGCACCACGTCATTGCCAGTTCATCACCGTATAAACAGTTCCATCAGTATTATACAATACATTGACACCATAGCGAACAGTTTGGTATGATTTAATTAACATTGAAGGTCAGGATAGCGTGACAAGCAGTTTGAGGCTTAATGTAGAACTGAAAAAAATCCGTCAAGCGCAGGAGAATTTTGTGATAACTTAGGGTTTGATTGTATATCTAGTTTGTAGAGTGTGAACCTCTAGCATTAAACTTTGAAGATTCTTCGGTTCATCTTGAAAGGAAACAACATTATGCCTCAGTTTGGTAGTTCAAACACCATAGTTATTCTGTTGGGGAAGTCGTATGAGTAAGGAATTTTGATGGTAATGGGATATTTTGTCTTAATTTTGTCATCGCTGCTATCAAGACCTTGTGTTCTCTGATATTGGATTGAAGCATCTTATTCATCTATTGACATTTCATATTGCTTCTCAGTATACTGTATCTGTTGTTACTACTATTGGTTGTTGCATACTCGACAACCTGATTAACAAGCTTGTATGCCCTCATTGGCAGCAATTAAGGCAGTGGAAGCAGGTGCAGCAGGGATAATTGTCTCGAATCATGGAGCTCGACAGCTTGATTATAGTCCAGCCACGATATCAGTTCTGGAAGAGGTGCGTATTTTTACCGACTCCTTTGTCCGGCAGGTTTAATAATAGAGTCTAGAATTTGGAGCATTTGTAAACACTGGATAAGAGTAAATGCACCCTGTTTTGATTCCTGAATATAAAGCCCAGTGGCATTCTGTTTCCCTCTATTTTTACAAATGCATGAAAGCTTGTGCTGCAGCAAGTCATCTATATCAAACAGCATTTTGGTCATGACTGTTTTTAAACCTTCGTTTGTAGATTGTTCATGCAGTCAAAGGGAAAGTCCCTGTTTTTGTTGATGGAGGAGTGCGGCGAGGAACAGATATTTTCAAGGCATTGGCCCTCGGGGCACAAGCAGTTCTGGTACAATCTTTTAATTAGTTTGGCACATTCCTGATATTTCTCGATGTGGACTATCTGCTATATTAGTAAGGGGTATTGTAACAAACCCTTGAGGCATTTGCGAAATAATATCGTGCCAAGTTAGTAGAAGCTATCTTTTCGCATTACCAAATCACCTGAATCACAAATGAACAAGTGCCCTAGGACAAATGTTGACATTCTCTTAATAGCAGTCTTCTTGCTACAAATAGGAAGGCCTGTAGTATATGGGTTGGCGGCAAAAGGGGAAACTGGAGTTAGAAGGGTCACTGAGATGCTGAAGGATGAGCTCGAGCTTACGATGGCACTATCTGGATGTCCCACCATAAAGGATATCACCAGGGGCCATGTGATAACAGATCGTGAGAGACTTCGTTCCTCTCTCTAAATTCGCGCTGCAGCATCCATGAAGATAAGATTCACATAGGTAAATAAACAATACCCTTGTTGTATTATCGCTTGTAGTTTGCGATGTTATGTAAATAGTTGTCATGTTTCATGATCAAAAATAAAATTGGAGTCAGAGTCAGAGCATCAGTATAGATTTGTGATAGTCAAAGCTGGTTTTTTCTTGGTTCATCAGTAGATGTTAATGTCAAATAGTACTTTTGAGCATCAAATTTGAAGCATAAAATCCTTGTAAGACATGTAATTGATCTGCCTCTTTTGATTCTACTACCTTCCAATCAACTTTGTCAAGTCAGTATCATCACGAATGCCCCTCTAAATGATGCGAAAGAACAGTGCTTCCCACCAGCAGAAGGCTGGGTAAAATTAATTACAGACATGAGTGCTTTTCGGAAGTGATTAATGGATTGGATGCTCCTGTGTTTGTGCAAGTCCTGAGAGCACATTTTTGCCCCTAGTCATCCTCTACTATCCTCCTGCAGCCTTGGGGACTCTCTGTTTATTAGCTGCTACTTCTACCCTCGTAGCCCAAGCCAGCAGGTAATAGCGATTATTCCTGCATGTACTCCAATGAAATTTAATTTTAGCCTTTTATTCCAACACAAGGTTCAAGAACATTGACAAACCAGATTATACATTGTCCCGCAGAATCTGGTAAGAGGTTCCAAGTCATATACATTTTCCCAGAGCCAAAATTGGAACCCAGATAAAGAAAATGAAATGAGTGAAGTTCATCTCCCTCTAATCACTAGCTCTAAAACCATGGCCGTGTTTGCTACGTAAACTCAGTTGGAGGATGATGGTGCAAACAAAGTCCGGGGTTAAGTTGTAAACATCCCAGGCCATTGGCCGCAGTGATCTATTTTGTACAGCCCAGAGTCTTCCACAAACGGATGATCCCACCAGCAGATACTTGCTTGGAGAAAGATTCTGGATGATAGAAAGCATTTGGGTTCCGTATGTTCTAGTGGATTCATCTTATGCAAGGATAAAGATTCGAAAAGCTGGTTATCTGACTCGACCTCATATTTATTATACCATTGGTGATGGAAAATATACTTGACTACGGCATAATAAGCAGGATCATTTCAGTGCTCTAGCTTGTACAAGGTAGCGCGACATCTTATTCCGGGTTTGCAGTGGCGAGCCGATTAGCCGATCCAACAAGAGGGATACATTGTTATTGCCTGCAGCTGTAAGTGTGGAAATCGGTGAAGATTCAGACCAAATAACAGCTGATGACGGACCACTTGCAGCATTGATGCTCCTAATTGGCCCGCAGCTAAACCAATCCCTGATGCAATCGAGCTCCATGTCACTGTCCACGAATTACTACATTCAACACATTAAACCCAGAGTAACACCGGACGCCCCTCTCGAGGAAAAAGAGGGCATTGGCTCGAGTCTTAACCACTCCTGTATGTGTTTCCATTATTGATGATAGATTGAAAAGTCAACACACCAAAATGAAAAGGCCTCGAGAATAACTACCAAGACAGACCAAAAACACCTTTTTGGACTTCTTGATAATTGTCACACCGCTATTACCTCACGTAAAGCCAATGAGTTGTCGAATGAGTGGGTTAGGTCGGATCGAAAATGGTCAAATCTAAATAGATTTATTTAACCCGTTTTGATTCATTCAAATCAAATGACTCATACTTGACTCGACTTATATTACTAAAACACTTTCATATTTAATTCAATCTAGGAAGATTCACACCCAAACTGAGATGAGAGTGCAGAATGAGGGAGCACGAGATTAAATGAGGGTGAGAGAAATGAGTCGAGTTTAGATAAGTTATAAACCCATTTACGATCCATTTAACACTCATATTATGTTTACACCCATTTACGACCCATTGATTGATATATGGTTTAAGAAATGAGTTTATGATCCATTTTGATAGTTTTACGCCGCACCAACCACAAATGGTAATGGACTTATGATGCAGGTTCCTATTCTTACAATGTCGTGACTCCTGAGTTTGAACTTGTTTGTGATGGTGGTCCAAGGACTTTTCACTCCGATGGGTGAGATTTTAGATCTCCAGCACCTCCGGTGGGATTATGGTGATGGAGCTTCTCCACGATGGAGCTAGTAAGCAGTCTTTGACGGATCTAGCTACGTAAACAGATATATTTGGCGTAGAGTTAAAGACCTCTCTGCAATCTTAAATTCGCAAAATTCCATAACAGCATATGGCTAAGAAGCACGTTGGCCAAAAAACTGAATGTCATGGATCAATACGTCAAGTTGGCGAAGAGAATTTGAACAACGCGAATAATGCATTATTTCACTTTCTTTTGCTTCAAGTTCGAATACTCTATTCACAGTAAATAGTACTGTACAAATTTGATTATGGAAGATCAACATGAGACCTACTATCGATAATATCGTGTAAGATTGCGATCGATGCGCTCCATGATGAATCACGTCTATAATAGATTGAGTCATAAATTTGATAGAGAAATATAGTTTAACTTGTTTAACTGATTCACAACATATTGTATATCCATAATTGTATATTGATACGAACTAATATAGGCTTTCCTTATGACTATTTGCACCCCTTATTAGCTTATGACATCCACTTTTACATTGATTTGACTACATTATCTCTCACGGGTCTCACTCTTGATTAAAAATTATTTCTTACTTTTTTTTCTTCGTTTTCTTTTATTTCAATTTTACTAAAACGAAAATATTCGTACTCCTCTTAAACAACATTTATTAAATTAAATAAGGGGCCCATTTTTTTTATTTAAGATTATTGCTTGCCTTCTTTTAATTTTTTTAATTTTTGGTTTTTTCCTTTTCTTTCTCCATTTATAACAAAATTAGTGTACCTCTTTTCCCAAAAATAGTTTATTTGGTAGATAGCTAACTAATGGGAAAAGTGCCAAAAAAGTCATAAACCTTTTGCATTAGTGCCAATTCAGTCCTAAACCTTTTTTTTGTGCCAATTCAGTCCTAAACCTTTTGCATTGATGCCAATTTAGTCATAAACCTTTTTTTGGTGCCAATTAAGTCCTAAAATTTTTAAATTGGTGTCAATTCAGTCCTAAACCTTTTGTTTTTGTGCCAATTTAGTCCTTCCGGCCAATTTAGACCGGAATTTGCCTACGTGGACGCCTGCCGGCCGGCGGCCGGTCACCGGCGCCGACGTGGCGCCGACGTGGACAACTTTAATATTTTTTAAATATTTTTTTGAATTTTTATTTTTTTCCTTTTTTTTTCTTTTTTTTTCCACTTTTTTTTTTTGTTGTCTTCCTCCTTCCTCTGGCCGGTCGCCAGTCCGGCGAGGACGAGCCTCGCCCGACCATGGCGAGGCCGTCCTCGCCAGTGGCCGGCGAGCTCGAGCTCGCCGGCCTCTGGCCTCTGGCCGGTCGCCGGACCGGCGACCGGCCAGAGGAAGGAGGAAGTCAACCAAAAAAAAAAGTGGAAAAAAAAGAAAAATTCAAAAAAATATTTAAAAAATATTAAAGTTGTCCACGTCGGCGCCGGTGACCGGCCGGCATGCGTCCACCTAGGCAAATTCCGGTCTAAATTGGCCAGAAGGACTAAATTGGCACAAAAACAAAAGGTTTAGGACTGAATTGGCACCAATTTTAAAGGTTTAGGACTTAATTGACACCAAAAAAAGGTTTAGGACTAAATTGGCACCAATGCAAAAGGTTTAGGACTGAATTGTCACCAAAAAAAGGTTTAGGACTGAATTGGCACTAATGTAAAAGATTTAAGACTTTTTTGGCACTTTTCCCGCTAACTAATTATTGTGTTTACAACAAAAAAAAACTAAGTTAATGAGTTGTCTATTTCTTTTTTTTTTTTTTGTACTGAGAAACTATTACTCAAAAAACAACTTAAGCATAAGTAAGAGTGAAAAAAATCATTTACAATTATAATTTTAATATGCTTCATTATGTTGTAGTTCATGTATTTTAACCGCTCAACTTTCATTTTATTTGGTGAATGTAATAATTTAATTTTTAATTATTTATCGTGTGATGCATTCAATATTTTGAGTGATCATGATCCGTTCTTCTTTTTATAGCAAAACACTCTAAAAGGCCAATCAATCAAAGGAGACTCGGTCTTTCTTCTGACTTGCAGTAGGAATATTATGTCCATCATGATAATTACCTTTCATATCACAACTAAGAAGAACATATTTGTCTCTCTTTGAACTTTTTATAGAAACAAAATAACCTTAAACAAGAAGATACGTCCGCACACTTCTCAAAAGATCCTCTCGTGTTAGAAAATTACCCAGTAAAGTTTCAAATGAACTTGTTGAGATGATCGATTGCTATTTTCACCATTCGTACTTTGATCATCAATAGATACATTTAAGCAGAAAATAATATTATCTTTCCATAGTGACTGTACAACAAAAAACAATACAATCAAAGATGAATAAATCGTGGATAATGCAAACATCAACCAAAATATTCAGTCTTTGAGTAAATTCTCGTAAATTTGTACCAAAAATGGAAGTCGAAAAATTCACAACCATGAAAATAATCTAGGGAAGTAAAGTATACAATTTGCAGATAAAACTAATCTTTCTTTATTCTAATACATGATTAGTGCTTGCTCAGAATGTAATGTTGGAAATAAGTTCAGAAGAGGATAAATACCAAGGGAATGTAACGGGTGCGGAAGAACTGGCTTCCATGAAAAAACATGTTATTTGGAAGGGACGTTTTCGTCTTTTAATAAAATTGAAAAAAAGAAGGAAGAATAAACATAAGAAATGATTTTAAATATGGAATGGGACGTGCATGAATTATCCTCATCCATAGCTTCATTATAATATATACTGAAGAGAGTCAACTTCCTCGTATCGCTCAACTCCTCACTGTCCTAAATCGAGTTTCTTCCTTGAACCAGAGATTTTGCGCCGATCGTGTGAAAAAACCCAAGGTTCGATCTTACTTATCCTGCGAAACATCGTGCCATTTCGATCGTCTCTCTCTTCTTTGATTCGAGTGCGTAGAGTGACTCGTCTGCTCTGTACTTTCTTGAGCATCCGTAGCGTCTGCGATGCGGAAAGATCGCATTTTTTTTTTTTTTGGTGCGCATGCGGTCATGACTGGCGAAAAATTCATAGACCCGTCGTCATGTGGGAGTTTGTGATAAAGGTTCATGTGGGTGGTTGGGCTAGCGCAAGATCCTGAAATGGTTGCGCCGACTCGTTCTCGAGATCGTCGTAGCGTGCTGATAGGTTCAAGGTTCGGCTATGTGTGACTTCATGAGTCACCCGAGCTTTAGAGGAACGGCGAGCGTGTTGATGAAGTATGGTGCCATGTGCGAAATGACTTTGGGTTGATTACTGGCAGAATATGACAAGGACGTGATTCTGTTCTAAATTTATGAGCCGCGTGTGGTTTTGATGTTGATTGCGTTTTGATATGTTGGCGTGCTGTAGTTATAGCTGTAGATACGGCGAGGATGTGGGTGCATTACGATCGCCATTCCATACTTTTCGCTCTTCTGTTTAGATTTAGTGTGAATTCGTGCAGGCACATTCAAGTTGCAGATATGCTGTTAGTTTATGGTAAATTGTTTTAGATCTTTTGTAGGTTCATTTGCTTGATGTGTTATTTTGCGTGCTCTTAGTAAGGGTATGCAATGGACTAGTGACATACTTTGAAGTGAGATGATATGATTTTGCTAGTTACGTCGGTATTTGTTTATAAGTTGCATCTTGATTCTAGGACCATATATGAAGGGAAGAGTATTTGTAGGGCTATTGTTGTGGTCACCTTTTTGTTGACAATCAAACTTCGCGGAGTCACATGTAGGAGAAATTGTTAAGCTGTTGAGTTAATAACACTTTATATTTTCATTCAGGAAACATGGCCGGGGATCCTGTCAACGTGAATGAGTATCAAGAATTGGCTAGGCAAGCCCTTCCGAAAATGTACTATGATTTTTTTGCAGGTGGAGCGGAAGACCAGTATACACTTAAAGAAAATGTGGAAGCATTTTGCAGAATAACGTAATGCCTAATGAATGCTGGTCAGATTAAATCTGCACCAACCGTATTATGTTGTTTGTTAATTCTCAACACATGTATTTCTGGCAGGTTTAGGCCGAGAATCCTCATTGATGTGAGCAAAATTAGTTTGTCGACTACTATATTGGGCTATAACGTTGCTGCACCCATTATGATTGCTCCAACTGCTTTGCATAAGTTAGCACATCCTGAAGGTGTGAAACCTGAATTTTCTTGGAGCAGCTCTTTCACACGTTTGCTTGTTTTGATTTTAGTGATGCAATTTTTCCATCTTCCAGGAGAGGTTGCTACCGCAAGAGCAGCTGCTGCATGTAATGTCATCATGGTAATATGTTACCAAATATTTTTTATCTTAATTTTGCTGCTATATCATACTCAATTCAACTTTTTACTCTAGATTCTTTCATATATGTCTATGTGCACTGTGGAAGAGGTCGCGTCCAGCTGTGATGCCATTCGATTCTTTCAAATATATGTAAGCATCTATTTGATTAAGAATCTCCAGTTTTCTTGGCTTTGTACATTCTCCATTAAGATTTCATCTCCATAATGAGTGCATCTCTTATGCAGGTATACAAGAGACGGGATATTACAGCTCAGCTTGTACAAAGAGCTGAAAGAAGTGGATACAAAGCAATTGTTCTTACTGTCGATGTTCCCAGACTTGGCAGAAGGGAGGCAGACATAAAGAACAAGTAAAATGCTTTCCTCTCCCTCTCTTGCTCCCCCACCCCCGTTGGGGCATGGATATCATGGTCATAAAACAAAGTTCGGGTACAGTTAACTCTCTCTCTCTCTCTCTCTCTCTCTCTCTCTCTCTCTCTATGACAGAATGGTAGCGCCTCAGTTGAAGAATTTTGAAGGTCTACTCTCAACTCAAGTTGTCTCTGTGAGTGACTGATTTCTTTCCTATTTGAGGATCTGTCGATAGCAATATAATTTTACCTATTCAATGGAGATTCATGCATGGGGATATATCTATGTTACTAATATCTCATTGACCAATCTCCTTTGATGGGCATGGAGGCTGTTTTCGTCATTATCTGTGTACCCTGTTATATGCTGCTCTATTTTTTCAGGGTTTGTAACTCTCTTTGACATTAGCAAGGTAGCAAAACAAAAAGAAATGCTCACTGTGGCATTGATGTTTGTGGATATCATGGTATTAGGCTCAGCCTAGTGGAGATTTATTTAATGAGCTCTGTGCTTCTCTTGTGCAAAGCTTGCCCTTGGGGCAAAGAGTATTGTATTCATTGGCTCTCTTTTCTCTATAACTGTTCCGTTTGATTATATCTGTGTCTGGAGGAGTTTTTTTTATAGTTCATTTGCTTAGAGAACATAATTTTGCCGTTGTATCTTGAGGTGAAGAAACAAGAAACAAAGGGTTTGGATAACGTGAGGCAACAGAAAATGTATGGTCAATACTTGACCATTGAAAACATTTTCGCTGCCTAAATAACCTTATAGAGATGACTCAAATTTTTATAGTTTGTTAATTGCAGAAATTTGGCATAACATCTCTCTCACTCTCGCTCCCTTTTTCCTTTGCCTCCGCTGCAATTTGCAGGATGAGGGTTCAAACGTACAAGCTTTTGCTGATTCAACTTTGGATGCTTCTTTGACTTGGAAGGTGAACCTCCATACCATCTTAAATTACTTTGTAATTAATCCTTGAAATTTTTTCTGGGTGATGTTTCATCAAAAGAATCGTGTTTTCTGAATGAATGAGATGTGTGAGGTAGTGTCATCCAGTGTGGAAATAGTTTTGATAGCTATCTTACGGTGACTTTTTTCATTCAATTTTCGATTGTCATCATGATCTACGAATGATAACTGGATCTTTATAATGTCTCTGTTTGCTTTATTTGGTATCTTGGTTGTCACGTTACTAAATTACAATGCTGCAGGACATTGGATGGTTGAGATCAATTACCAAATTGCCGATTCTGATCAAGGGAGTTCTTACACACGAAGATGGTAAGATCTAGGATTGTATTCTAATAGAAAAGCAGTTGAGGATTCGTCTGAAGACTGTTTTGTGTCTTAATTTGAAATATAGCTTACTTAGCATATTCATTGCTTGGACCAGTGTTCCAGAACTAGATTAGAGATTGAGCCCAATTGCTGTCCCATGCCAGGTTGAACTAATTGATATCGGCTAAAATCTGTGACTAAAAACCTTTTGGTTTGGTTTTGAAAACACTAGCTTAAGCGAGAAGTCTTATTTTAAGATGGCTTAAGACCTGGAAAAATTTGTACTTTAAGGATCCTTTTAATTTTATCCCAGAGTTTAGAAGATATTACCTTGAACTTCATTAATTGCTTTAAATCAATCTGTCAACCAATTTTCAGGTAGCGTGGCCATAAGTAGCAACTGACAAGACCGTCTGTTTTGATCTAATTTGGCACTGATTCTTTTGATAGATAAAAATTTTAACCACATATGCATACATGAGCAAAGGGATCATTGCATTTACAAGGAAAATAAAATGAAAGTCAAGAATGACGGCTTGAGAACTCGTCACCTGTGCCAAAATATATTTTTGCATTCTGATTTGTGCTAGATTTGATGGAATTCATTAGGTTTTTTCAATAGAGCAGATTCGTGTGCGTGTTGTTGTTTTATTTTAGATGAGGTCTATAGTGAGCACCATGTCGTTGCCAGTTCATCACTGTATAAACAGTTCCATCAGTAATATACAATACATCGACACCATAGCGAACAGTTGGGTACACGATTAAATTGACATTGAAGGTCAGGATAGTGTGAAAACCAGTTTGAGGCTTAATGTAGAACTGAAAAAAATCCGTTCAGCAAAGGAGAATTTTGTGATAACTCGGGGTTTGATTGTATATCTAGTTTGTAGAGTGTGACCTCTAGCATTAAACTTTGAAGATTCTTCAGTTCATCTTGAAAGGAAACAACATTATGCTTCAATTAGTTTGGTAGTTCAAACACCATAGTCATTCTGTTGGGGAAGTCGTATGAGTTAGGAATTTTAATGGTAATGGGATATTGTCTGTCTTCATTTTGTCATCGCTGCTATTAAGACCTTGTGTTCTCTGATATTGGATTGAAGCATCTTATTCATCTATTGGAATTTCATATTGCTTCTCAGTATACTGTATCTGTTGTTACTACTATTGGTTGTTGCATACTCGACAAGCTTGTATGCCCTCATTGGCAGCGATTAAGGCAGTGGAAGCAGGTGCTGCTGGGATAATTGTCTCAAATCATGGAGCTCGACAGCTAGATTATAGTCCAGCCACGATATCAGTTCTGGAAGAGGTGCCTACTTTTACTAACTCCTTTGTCCGGCAGGTTTAATAATAGATTCTAGAATTTTGGAGCATTTGTAAACACTGGATAAGAGTAAATGCACCTGGTTTTGCCTCCTGAAAATAAAGCACATGGCATTCTGTATCCCTCTATTTTTACAAATGCATGAAAGCTTGTGCTGCAGCAAGTCATCTATATCAAACAGCATTTTGGTCATGACTTTTTAAACCTTCGTTTGTAGGTTGTTCATGCAGTCAAAGGGAAAGTCCCTGTTTTTGTTGATGGAGGAGTGCGGCGAGGAACAGATGTTTTGAAAGCATTGGCCCTTGGGGCACAAGCAGTACTGGTACAATCTTTTATAATTAGTTTGGCACATTCCTGATATTTCCCGATGTGGACTATGTGTTATATTAGTAAGGGGTATCGTAACAAACCCTGGTATTTACGTGATAATATCGTGCCAAGTTAGTATAAACTATCTTTTCACATTACCAAAACACCTGAATCACAAATGAACAAGTGCCCTAGGGCAAATGTTGACATTCTCTTAAATAGTGGTCTTCTTACTACAGATAGGAAGGCCTGTAGTATATGGGTTGGCGGCAAAAGGGGAAACTGGAGTTAGAAGCATCACTGAGATGCTGAAGGATGAGCTCGAGCTTACAATGGCACTATCTGGATGTCCCACCATAAAGGATATCACCAGGGGCCATGTCATAACAGACCGCGAGAGACTTCATTCCTCTCTCTGAATTCACGCTGCAGCATCCATGAAAATGAGATTTACATAGTCAAATGGACGATACCATTGTTGTTTTATCACTTGTAGTTTGCCATGTTATGTAATTAGTTGTCATGTTTCATTATCAAAAATAAAATTGGAGTCAGAGTAAGAGCATCAGTATAGATTTTTAATAGTCAAAGCTGGTTTTTTCATGGTTCTTTAGCAGATGTTAATGTTCAATAGTACTTTTGTGCATTAAATTTGAAGCATAAAATCCTTGTAAGACATGAAATTGATCCGCGTCTTCCGACTCTAATACCTTCCAATCAACTTTGTCAAGTATGTATCATCACGAACTCCCCTCTAAATGATACGAAAGAACAGTTCTTCCCCACCACAAGATGGCTGGGTAATATTAAGTACAGACATAAGTGCTTTTAGGAAGTTGTTAATAAAATGGATGCTGCTGTGGTCGTGCATTTCCTGCGAACATATTTTTGCCCCTACTCATCCTCTACTCTCTCCTCTGCAGTCTTGGGGCCTCTGTTTATTAGCTGATACTTCTACCCTCGTAGCCCATGCCAGCAGGTCATAACCTTTATTCCCGCGTGTACTTCAATGAAATTTAATTTTAGCCTTTTATTCCAACACAAAGTTCACATTGACAAACCAGATTGAAGATTGTCCCGCAAAATCTGATAAGAGATTCCCCAGTCATATACTCCCCAGGATCTGCTACAATGTTAAAGTGAATATATTGAGTATCAGACTCTTTCGGCTTATAGAACAGAAAAGACGGAAGAAAATGGAAAAGAGAATGGTTACTATCACGAAAAATCTCAAATTGGTACATATAAGATAATTTTATCACAAATTGATACTTTGACCATCAAAAATTCAAATTGGCAATTGACGGGTGTACCAGTTTGGGATTTTACCCTTTATTTATTATATTAATTTGTGATTTCTCGTGATATTAATCCAATTTAAAGGAGGGTAAATTTGTCATAAATGTACAAATTTAAAGTTTTTGATAATCAAAATATTAGTTCAGGATAAATTTATTATAAGTATAATTTTTAGTGATTAAAAAATTAATTTGAGATAAATTTACGTATCATGTATCAGTTTTGTTTTTAACGGTACTGACCCAAAGAGAATAATGGCGGGCGGCCTTTCATTGGACGCGATCGCTGGTAATCAGTAAATCCCCCATCCCCAACAGTAACTTCATTGTCATTCTTTAGAGTGACTCCAGTCATTCGGCCAGAGGTTTTGCTCCGTTCGTGTGAAAACCCAAGGCTCCCATTTGCTTATCCTGCGAACCATCGTACCCTTTGGATCGTCTCTCTTCTTTGATTCGAGTGCGCAGCGCAGAGCAACTCCCCTGCTCTGCACTTTTTTGAGCATACGTATGGCTGAGCGTCTGCGATGCAGAAAGATCGCATTCTTTTTTTTTATCCTTGCATAGTCATGACTAGCGAAACGATTATTGACCGTCATGTAGGAGTGGTTAGGCTAGCGTAAGATTCTGAATACGGTTGGGCTACGCGTTTTGATGTGTTCGTGTTCTGTAGTTGTAGGCTGGTAGCCATGGATACGTCGAGGGAAGTGGGTGCATTACGATCCCTATTCCATACCTTTCACTCTCCTGTTTAGTAATAGTGTGAATTCGTGTGGGCACATTTAACTTGCAATTCTGCCATTAGTTTATGGTAAATTGTTTTAGACCTTCATTCGCGTGAGTGTGTGGTAAAAAAGGTGCCGCTATATGGTGCAGTTAGCTTAGCAGCACCCTCAGGAGAAATTGTTAAGCTGTTGAGGTAATAAATGCTTAAATTTTCATTCAGGAAACATGGCTGAGGATCATGTCAACGTGAATGAGTATCAAGAATTGGCTAGGCTAGCCCTTCCGAAAATGTACTATGATTTTTATGCGGGTGGAACGGAAGACCAGTATACACTTCAAGAAAACGCGGAAGCCTTTCGCAGAATAACGTAATGCCTAATGAATGCTGGTCAGATTAAAATCTGCAGCAACCATATTATGTTGTTCGGTAATTCTCAACACATGTATTTCTGGTAGGTTTATGCCGAGAATCCTCATTGATGTGAGCGAAATTAGTTTGTCAACTACTATATTGGGCTATAACGTTTCTGCCCCCATTATGATTGCTCCAACTGCTAGGCATAAGTTAGCACATCCTGAAGGTGTGAAACCTGAATTTTCTTGGGGGAACTCTTTTGCACGTTTGCTTGTTTTGATTGTAGCGATGCAATTTTTCCGTCTTCCAGGAGAGGTTGCCACCGCAAGAGCAGCTGCTGCATGTAATGTCATCATGGTAATAGATAACCAAATATTTTTAATCTTAATTTTGCTGCTATGACATACTCAATTCAACTTTTTACTCTAGATTCTTTCATATATGTCTATGTGCACTGTGGAAGAGGTCGCGTCCAGCTGTGATGCCATTCGATTCTTTCAAATATATGTAAGCATCTATTTGATTAAGAATCCCCAGTTTTCTTGGCTTTGTACATTCTCCATTAAGATTTTATCTCAATAATCAATGCATCTCCTTATGCAGGTATACAAGAGACGGCATATTACAGCTCAGCTAGTACAAAGGGCTGAAAGAAGTGGATACAAAGCTATTGTTCTTACTGTCGATGTTCCCAGACTTGGCAGAAGGGAGGCAGACATAAAGAACAAGTAAAATGCTTTCCTCTTCCTCTCTCGCTCCCTCCCCCATCCCCCTGGGGCATGGATATCATGGTCATAAATCAAACTTCGGGTACAGTTAAGCTCTCTCTCTCTTTCTCTACGACAGAATGATAGCACCTCAGTTGAAGAATTTTGAAGGTCTACTCTCAACTCAAGTTGTCTCTGTGAGTGAATGATTTCTTTTCTACTTGAGGATCTCACAATAGCAATATATTTTTACCTATTCAATGGAGATGCACGCATGGGGAGGTATCTATGTTCTTAATATCTCATCGACCAATCTCCTTGATGGCATGGAGGCTGTTTTCGTCATTATCTTCATACCCTGCTATATGCTGCTCTATTTTTTCGGTGTCTGTAACTCTCTTTGGCATTAGCAAGGTAGCAAAACAAAAAGAAATGCTCACTATGGCGTTCATGTTTGTGGATGTCAAGGTATTAGGCTCAGCCTAGAGGAGGTTTATCCCAGTGAGCTCTGTGCTTCCCTTAAGCAAAGCTTGCCCTTGGGGCAAAGAGTATTGTATTCTTTGACGCTCTTTTCTCTATAACTGTTCAGTTTGATTATATCTGTTTCTGGAGGAGTTTTTTTATAGTTCATTTGCTTAGAGAACATAATTTTTTACCCTCGTATCTTGGGCAAAGAAACAAACGGTTCGGATAACGTCAGGCAACAGGAAATGTATGGTTAATACTTGATCGATGAAGACATTTTCACTGCCTAAATAACCTCTAGAGAGATATCTCAAATTTTTTTTTTTTGGTAAGGAGATATCTCAAATTTTTTATAGTTTGGTAAGTGCAGAAATTAAGCATAACATCTCTCTCACTCGCTCTCCCCTTTTCCTTTGCCTCCGCTGCAATTTGCAGGATGACGGTTCAAGAGTAAAAGCTTTTGCTTATTCAACTGTTGATGCGTCTTTGAGTTGGAAGGTGAGCCTCCATACCATCTTAAATTACTTTGTAATTACTCCTTGAAATTTATTCTGGGATGATGTTTTCATCAGAAGAATCGGGTTTTATGAACGAATGAGATGTGTGAGGGAGTGCCATCCAGTGTAGAAATAGTTTTAATAGCTATCTTATGATGACTTTTTTCATTCAATTTTCCCTTGTGGCCATGACCTACAAATGATAAGTGGATCTTTTTAATGACTCTATTCGCTTTATTTGGTATCTTGTTGGTCATGTAACTAAATTACAATGCTGCAGGACATTGGATGGTTGAGATCTATAACAAAATCGCCGATTCTGATCAAGGGAGTTCTTACACATGAAGATGGTAAGATCTAGGATTGTATTCTCAAAGAAAAGTGGTTGAGGATTCGTCTGAAGACCGTTTTGTGTCCTATTCAACTAGAGCTTACTTAGCATATTCATTGCTTAAACCAGAGTTCCAAAACCAGATCAGAGATTGAGCTGAATTGCTGTCCCATACCAGGTTGAACTGATCGAAATCGGCCAAAAACTGTAGCTAAAACCTTCCAGTTTGGTTTTAATAACACTAGCTTAAATGAGAAGTCTTACATTAAGATTGCTCAAGACCTGGAAAAATTTGTACTTTAAGGTTCCTTTTAATTTTATCCCAAAGTCGAGAAGATATTACTTAAAACTTCAATATTTGCTTCAAATCAATCTGTCAACCAATTTTCAGGCAGGGTAGCCATAACTAGCAACTGACAAGACCGTCTGTCTTTGAGCTAATTTGGCATTGATTCTTTTGATAGATAAAAATTTTAACTGCAAATGCATGCATGAGCAAATGGATCATTGCATTTGCAATGAATATAAAAGGAAAGTCAAGAGTGATGGCTTGAGAACTTGTCAACTGTGCCAAAATCTATTTTTGCATTCTCAATTGTGCTAGATTTGATGGAGTTCGTCAGGGATATGTAATAGTGCAGATTCGCATGTGTGCTGTTGTTTTATTGTATATGAGGTGTGAACCCATTTCTATAGTGAACACCACATCATTGCCAGTTCGTCACTGTATAAGCAGCCCCATTAGTTAGGTATGATTTAATCGACATTGAAGTTCGAGATAGTGTGAAAAGCAGTTTTGAGGCTTAACGTAGAACTGAAAAAAATCCGTAAAATGCGGGAGAAATTTGTGATAGCTTGAGGTTTGATTGTATATCTAGCTTTGTAGAGGGCGAACCTCTCGCATTAAACTTTGAAGATTCGTCAGCTCATCTTGAAAGGAAACAATATTATGCCTCAATTGGTTTGGTAATTCAAACATAATAGTTATTCTAGGGGGCGGGGAAGTCATATCAGTTAGGAATTTTGATGGTAATGGGATACTGCCTGTCTTCAATTTGTCCTCGCTGCTATGAAGACCTTGTGTTCTCTGATATTGGATTGAAGCATCTTATTCGTCTATTGGAATTTACTATTTTGCTTCTCAGTATACTCTATCTGTTGTTACTACTATTGGTTGTTGCATACTCGACAACCTTATCAACAAGCTTGTATGCCCTCATTGGCAGCAATTAAGGCAGTGGAAGCAGGTGTAGCTGGGATAATTGTCCCAAATCATGGAGCTCGACAGCTAGATTATACTGCAGCCACGATATCAGTTCTGGAAGAGGTGCCTATTTTTACGAATTCCTTTGATCGGCAGGCTTAATAATAGATTCCAGATCTTGGAGCATTTGTAAACACTGGATAAGAGTAAATACACCCGGTTTTGCCCCCTGAAAATAAAGCACAGTTGTATTCTGTTTCTCTCTATTTTTACAAATGCATGAACATGTGCTGCAGCTAGTCATCTCTAAAACATCATTTTGGTCATCAGTATTTCTACTAAACCTTCGTTTGTAGGTTGTTCATGCGATCAAAGGGAAAGTCCCTGTTTTTGTTGATGGAGGAGTGTGGCGAGGAACAGATGTTTTCAAGGCATTGGCCCTTGGGGCAGAAGCAGTACTGGTAAAATCTTCTAATTAGTTTGTAGAAACTGTCTTTTCACATTACCAAAACACCTGAATCACGACTGAATAAGTGAACTAGGACAATTGTTGACATTCTCCTAGTAGTGGTCTTCTAACTTTAGATAGGAAGGCCTGTTGTATATGGGTTGGCGGCAAAAGGGGAAACTGGAGTTAAAAGGGTCACTGAGATGCTGAAGGATGAGCTCGAGCTTACGATGGCACTATCTGGATGTCCTACCATAAAGGATATTACCAGGGGCCACGTGATAACAGACCGCGAGAGACTTCATTCCTCTCTCTGAATTCGCGCTGCAACATCCATGAAGATAAGATTCACATAGGCAAATAGACCATACCCTTGTTGTATTATTGTTGGTAGTTTGCCATGTCATGTAAATAGCTGTCTGTGTTTCATGATCAAAAAGATAATTGGACTCAAGTCAGAGCATGAGTAGATATTATGATATTCAAAGCTGGTTTTTTTTCTTGTTTCATCAGTAGATGTTAATGTTTAATGGTACCATAAAATCCTTGTAAGACATTATATTGCTTGTCTTTGGACCTTCCAATCAACTTTGTCAAGTCAGTATCATTACGAATGGCCCTCTAAATGATGCGAAAGAGCAGTTCTTCCCCACCGCAAGAAGGCTGGGTAAAATTAAGTACAGGCATAAGCGCTCTTCGGAAGTTATTAATAAAATGGATGCTCCTGTCGGTCGTGCATGTCCTGAGAACACATTTTTGCCCCTACTCATCCTCTACTCTCCTCCTGCAGCCTTGGGGCCTCTGTTTGTTAGCTGATACTTCTACCCTCGTAACCTAAGCCAGCAGGTAATAGCAATTATTCCCGCACGTGCTCCGATGAAATTTAATTTTAGCCTTTTTTTCGAACACGAGGTTCAAGAACCTTGACAAACTAGATTGAAGATCGTCCCGCAGAATCTGGTAAGAGATCCCAAGTCATATACATTTCTACAGAACCAAACTTGGAACACCGTGAAGAAAATGAAAGGAGTGAAGTTCACCTCCCCATAATCACTTCGCCAATGTTTGTGCATCAGTCTGCTTCTGCTCTTGCTTGTAAAATGGATCCTACAGATGCAGAAAGATACAGTATAGTTCAGACCGTACAGAATTCACACAGACGTGGTCATGTTACGTTACTGCATGTCAAGTCAGAGAAATTTTTATCAAAGACAACATCTTTAAGTGGAGAGAAAATGCAGAGGGCGCAATATCGTTTCACAAGCTCAGACTAGTCTAGCTTTAAACAAACAAGGTAGCACATGTATGGTTCCAATTTTCATGATAAAATGGCTTACTAGCTCCGGGCAGTTAGATGAACCTTAATCAGATATGTAGTTCAGGCAATACCAATTTACAACATGTCAACTTTTCATCGTCCAGTTTCTATATGTTGTATAATAGATGCTGTGGTCAGAAAGTTTCGTGGAACATCCCTCAAGACTCAGGAGAAACCCAGTTCCTAGCTCTGAAACCATGGCCGTGTTTGCTTCGTAAACTCATTTGGAGGATGTCGGTTGATGCAAACAAAGTCGGGGTTAAGGTTTGAAAGCCTACTTGCAACGTAGTAAATTTATGAGAGGTGACAAGAAAGAAAACTAATTCGACGGTAATGGTAAATCTGTGACAAACAGAAGGGTAAAACCCTAACTGATACACCTGTCAACTGCCACGTGTCATCCAACTCAGCAATTTGATGGTAAAATTTAACGGAAATTAATAGAGGGTAAATTTATCACAGGCGTACCAGTTTAGAGTTTTTAGTGGTCAAAAAATTAGTTTTGGGTAAATTTGTCACATGTGTACCGGTTTGAGGTTTTTTGTTATATCAACCCTGTACATAAATGGATGAAGGTTTGTTTATTCCGAAAAGAAGAGTTTTTTTTTTTGTCATACCGAGAAAAGAGTTTGTGAGCTTCTATATTAACCTTGTGGAATTGAAGGCAAACATTATGGCTTCTCTCTTCAATGCATCCACGACTTTACATAAGTACAGATAATTTATTTGTGCTTAGTTTATGAATATTTCAAGTTTTGATCAAGAGGGTAACCCAAAGAAAGTTTTCTATTGAAAAAGACAGGGGTGAATTCCCTAAAAAACCCCAAACTTTAGGTCAAGTCCCAAATCTGCCCCGAACTTTTTTTTGTCTAAGAAAAAATCCTAAACTTTAGGTCCAGTCCCAAATCTGCCCCAAACTTTTTTTTGTCTCGAAAAAAACCCCAAACTTTAGGTTCAGTCCCAAATCTGCTCCGAACTTTTTTTTGTCTCTGAAAAAATCCCCGTGTATCCAATTCAGCAATTTGACGGTAAAATTTAACGGAGGGTAAATTCATCACATGTGTACCAGTTTGGTGTTTTTGATAGTCAAAAAATTAAATTGGAATAAATTTCTTCACATGTGTACCAGTTTGAAGTTTTTCGTGATATTAACCTTTACTTTTACAACTATTAATAGTGGGTCCATCGATATAATTTGGGATAAATGAAACGGGTAGCTCCTCTCTCTCTCTCTCTCTCTCTCTCTCTCTCTCTCTCTCTCTACACCCTTGACACAGGAGCAACATTGGCCACCTCCTGACATGGAAGCTGAAGCTGAGATCCATGAAGAAGCCAAAGAGATGGGCTCACAGACGCCTAACCAAACAGTGGAGGCAAGAGTAACAAGACCTCCACACAATTACGTGGCCATCGTGAAAGATTCTGACGTGCCCATTCAAACTTCCTCTCTCGACATGCTCTGCGATCAGCTCTACGACGGAGTGGTTTTGCAACAGGGAAAGAGAGTGAGCCTCTCTCTCACTCTCTCTCACACACACACGCACGATTTTTATTACCTTCCTTCTAAATTGAAAAAGAAAAGAGCATTTTATATGGACTTTGATCTATGCTGTAATTGTAGAAATGACTACGAAATTTCATCCTTTCAGAAGTACTGGGTCGACAGGCATCTGAACAAGAATTGCTTCATGGTGTTTGCGAGGGAGCTTGCAATTACATGGGGCGACTCCGACCAGTACTGGGGATGGACGACCGTCAAAGAGTCCGGGTGAGAGGTGTCAATATTCTAAAAAAAAAAGAAAAGAACAAAGAAAATGAGATCATCATTTCTCTTGGAAAACTTTGCTAAAAAAGAAAAAAAAAACGTTTGATTTCCTCGTTGTTATCAAATTTTCTTTATCTTGGACAAAATAAAGCGAATTCACCTCTTGTGCGCGTTCAGGTCGTAGGCTGCAATGACTTGTAGTTTGTTTTTAGCTCCCTGCTGCTTCGTTTGAATAATTTATGTTCATCTGTATACCAACTTGTGCAAAACATGAAGTACACGAGCTCTAATCGAAAAGTACGGATGTTTCTGTTCTGGTACTTGGTCAATGCACTTGTAGAAGAAAATTCACAGGCATGTGAATTTAACTATTTCATGACAGATTGTTTATCATATAAAAGCTATTATCATTTTCGCCTTTTAACCGGTGATGGAGTGTTTTGAGAGGGTTAACAATCTTCTATCCTTTTAGTTAACATGTGAAGTTAAGTATTTATGACCATTGGTTCAAATTTTTGGCTTGGACATTCTAATGTAGTATTGGAAATTCTATATAATAGTTCATTTCCTGCGTGGATCTCATTCCTTGCTATTCTATTCCACTTGCAACACAATTGTCCCTTTGTTCCGGCAAGCGCTTCTTATGCAAATATGATCTGCACTAGGAAAATCTATTGAAGCAACTCATGTGTAGCTATTTTTTATTTTTTTCCATTTCATCCTCTAATTTGATGGGGCAGTGAACACATTAGCGATTCTTCTTCCGCAAAAGTCCAACCCTAACATTGAATTTTAATTTTCACAGTAATGTGGATGTTGAGGTAGCTGAACTGAGAAGTGCGTGCTTGCTGGAAATCAGTGGGAAGTTCCGAACGATCATGCTCTCTCCAAAGACCTTGTATGAAGTCTCGTTGGTGGCATCAATGACTGAGTCAAGTCAGGGTTGGGGCGTTCCCGTGAACATCAACCTTACTCTACCGGATGCGTCGAAACTGGAACGCATGGAGAGTTTGCAGGATATGCCCTGAGGAAAGTGGAAAAACATTTTAATGAGCGAATTCATGATTTCGTCCGAAAATATCGGAGAAATCACATTTCGTATATCAGAATGCAGTGCTAATTGGAAGCAGGGGCTAGTCATCAAGGGTGTTGCTTTTCGACCCAAAAACTGAAGTTGGTAGGTGAGGCTTTAGCTATTCGTTTCTCATGTTCAAAAGGGAAAAAGCAGCCTTGATTAGTGGATTGTTGTCACGACTCGCATAAGTTAGTGGGTACCAATAGGTATGTGCACATTCTTCTTACTTGCTCACATTGTGAGGCATGTTATTTCTTGTTTTCTTGAATTTATTGTTATCTAAAGAATGAGAGCTTGGAACTTTGGTTTATTCAACTCTTAAGTGATTGGCTGAGTGGTTAATCACTTGATTTGGATTTAGTAGATCGTGTGTTCAAATCACAGTGTCATCCATTCCTATTAACCTTGGGAGCCATGCCCGGCCCTTTATGGGTGAAGCCTTAGGTGATACACGTGAATGATCGATTTGTGTGTATTCGTAAGGATAAGTCGAGTTGCAAGGCTTGGATACTCATGTTAATTACAAAAAAAAAAAAAAACCTTTGATTTATGTGAAAAGATGAATTCTTTCACTCCCTATCAATCTTACTTTCCGAGTTTCAAGAGGAAGCTCTCAAAGCCAACGGGATGGAAGGAAAGTTGGTTCAAAGGGATATCGATCCTTCGTTAGGCTTATTAATCATATTCTTATCTACACGCTCCATTCTTGATTAAGATACGTGTAGTCATCTTGTTGAGACTATATACTATATATGCTGTCTTTTTTTCAATGCCCCCACCTTCCAAGTTCACTTAATCTAAGATAAATTACCCTTAAGTCCCAAACCCCGTCTTGAAAGAAAATTTTTAAGAGTTGAACTATAACAATTATCATTGACAAACTGCCAGACTTTTAGGGTGCGTTTGTTTCATGAAAAATGAGTGATTTGGAAAATATTTTCCAAAAAATGATTGCTTATATCGTTTAGAAAAATTAGTCAACGGAATATGTTTTCATTATCGATAACAATCTATGCCTAACTATTTTCGCAGGCAATGAAAAAATTTTCCATTCATTTATTTTTGCAAGCGATAAAATCGATTATTTTTCTGAAAATGTTTTCAAAATAGTTCGTTTTCTACTAAATGAATGCACCCTTAGTATAAAGTTAAATAAAAAGTATCTCCTTGAGCTTGTAAAAAAGAAAGAAAGATTAAACTATAACCTTTAGCAGTAGTGTACCTGATATCAACTCTTTCCGCTTCCGAATAAAGCAACTTACTTTTGTGTGCGAGACTAATTTCCTCGAGCTTGAAACGAAGATTTTGAGTGCCATCCTTGTCCAAGCATCCCAAAAGCAGCATTTAGATTCTAAGACGTGGGCCTTCTGACATCAAATTCTCTCTTTCCCATTACTAAAGAAGCTTTGATACCTTCCCTAAAAGCAAAGCAAGACTCGGATGGCCATGTCATATGTACGTCCGATTTGAACGCCCTGAGAGTTTTAATAATTTGGTCCTTTCGAATTTCGAATTTCGGTTTTATTACCAACCGGATTCACGGGAGCTTATAAGGTATATTGATGTACCGTGCTCTCACTTTTTTCTACAATTTTCACACTTGGTTACGACGATTTGTGATAATGTCGTAAATCAATTTTGCCGTGTATTACCGCATTTTTGTAGTTGATTATGATGACATGTCGTAATATTGTACAATTGTTTGCTCGTTTTACGACGAGGAATATCCTTTACCGAAACTTCGATTTTTATTAAAGTAGGTTCTGTGGCTTGATTTCTAGGAAAATCGTGGCGAAAAACAGAGTGTAGTGCAGGGTTATATGGAAACGGGTAGAAATTGAGTGGATTGAAAATGGATTTGAGATCAACAAAGTTTCTAACTATGTTACAATACTCCTATGAAAGCTGTAAAGGACTTGAAGGTTAACTAAAACTACAGGAAGTTGTAAACGCAGGAAGTAAAAGTACAGATAAAACTAAAGTGCATATAAGCTTGAGTGTTTTTGCATTGTTGTCGGGGGGTGGTCTTCTTTTCTTCTTTCTTCTGAGTATTTATATCTCCTCCTATCTTATAACTGCTTGTCAGTTACTTTTTTGTTTTCGAACTTTGAATCTTGGCGCTTTCAATAACTGCCTTATTTACCCACGTTTTCCAATTTCATTGTCCACCAAAACTTGATCTCAACTGCTGGGATGACTTCCAATTTGAATAAATAATCTCCCACGATCTGCTCGTGCTCACTATCTCCGCTTTTTGCTCATAACTTCCTGTTGTCACGATTCACGTGGCTAGGTTGTGATCTTGCCGATTTTCGTAAGCTTCAATATTTCCCGAAATGTAGACTTTTCATGTTTCGGTAAAATTACCGATTCTCTCCAATCACAGAATTCGGGACATGGTGCCATTCACGCTTACTACATTCCCGAATTTTATCCAAACGTACTTCGGCAGACGACTGAGCTCCATTGTCCGTCGGATTTTGACATTAAACCGACTTGACATCCATGCCGATTTTGGTGTAAACAAATGCCCCCTTTTAAAAGAATTAAAAGAACTTTTAATTCTTTTAAATGTCAAAGAAATAGTACCTATTCTTGACGTCGCTTCGTCACCTTGCTTCGCGCGCCTACCTTTTCGTCTCCAAAACACTTTCTATAAAAATCGTTCCTTTTTCGTTCTTCTTCATCTTCACCTTTTGAATCTCTGCAATCTTTTCCGACACTCTACTAAAATCCATGGCTTCCAAAGCTTCCAAGGACCAAACTTTCTCCTTTTCTGCATCGGATGCCTCGACCGATATTATCTATTCCGGGATTCGATAATTTTAAAGAAGGATCTCATCATTCTCTGCATACGGAATGATTTTGAAGATTCTTATATCCTTGGCCCTGTTGCTCACAATCACTTTTTCGTTCCACAATGCCTGTCAAACCGCTTCCCTCGTCATCAGATTGAGGTACTTCCCATCCATGAGTCATCTATTTTGGCGTACCAGTGGTATTCTCGTCCTTCTCGCCTTAGGGCTTTCTCTGATTTTGATTCTGAGTTCTATCAATGGTACCTTCGTCTTCTTCCTTCTAAGGGTTCTCTTTGGAATACCCTTTCCATCCACGATGCTTTGCGTCTTAGTTGTTTCGACTACCATGTGAATCGGGAACTAATTGGCGCATTGTCCTGTTTTTGGTCATCTTCGACCAACTGCTTCTTTTTCCCTTTTTCTCCTATGTCGGTAACTTTGCTTGATGTACATTGCCTTACTGGGCTCTCTCTTTTGGGTACAGACCCATCTACCCTATCTCTAGACTCTCATTCGCCGCTCGGCAAATTATCTGATTCTGAAATGGCCTACGGGACATTCATGAAAAACTACTTTAAAAAGGAGAATGCAATTACCGACGAAGAGCACACTGCTTTTCTTTTATACTGGCTCTGTAAATTCCTTTTCTACCACCCTATAGTTAGGGTCTCGAACGATTTTGTTGCTGTTGCTTCAGGGACCCGGCTTTCTTTAGGCAAGACAATGTTGGCCTTACTCTATCGGGGTTTAGCCCATGCTTCTTCCACCACTGCTTCAGATGAAGTTAGTGGCGTTTTTGGTGGTCCCCTTTGGCTTCTTCAAGCATGGGCAACCTTCTATTTCCCTGCTTGGTTTTCCAAGGATCAAGTTATCCAGCCTCTCTCGGTTTCTATTCCTGACCAACTAGTCTGCCAAACTTTGAGCAGGAAACTGGTCTCTGTTCCTAAAACACCATCCTCTTGTTTTCGGTACTTTATTTCTCAAATTTATTCCATTAAGGAGAATCCACATTCTTTCTCTCCTTTCTTTACCCCTCAATTCAAATCTTACCTTCCTGCCTTTCAGAAGAACAAAAGTGACTTTTGGCAATCTGTCTTGACTTCTGTTGATCTCCCTATAAGATTTTCGACAAAAGGCAGGTTTGCTGCTGGCTTTGAAATCTATTCTCCCCAATACTGTGCCAGGCAACTTGGGTTAATTCAAGGAGTTCCTGTTCCTGCTCTTTACACTTTCTCTGTTGCTTCTTTTGATAAATTAACTTGCAAGCTGAAGGATGATCAACCTTTTAATGAGCTGACCACGTTGATACGGAGTATCTACCGATTGTCCCGTGTCATCGAATTCACTGGCTACTCTGATTATTCTTCAGCCGATTTTGACCTTTGGTGGAAGGATTATCAAAAGACTGTGTTTTCAGATCCTCTGGACCTGATTCTTTCAAAAATAAGAGATGCTGTTCCTCCTATAGCACCAAAAGCAATTGAGGCTGTGAATATGTTTCCAACCAAGTCAATAGAACCTTCCAAAGGTAATTTGATTATGATCTTCAATATATGTTTTGCTTGATTTTCAGCCTCCCATTTAACATCATACTCTCGCAGTGAACAAGAAAAGAAAGACTTCAGACTCTATTGTCCCAAAGAAAGCACCAGCAAAACGCGGCTTTAGAAAAGTAACTATTCGTTCCTCAGAATCTCCAGAGAATCCTCCAACATCTGATCAATCTTCAGAGCTCACGCTTCGAGCTATGATGAAACCGCGCCCACCAAAAGGTACTTCTCTTGCTCTATTTATGGAGACTAGCAATGTGCATATTAGCACTAACCTGTATATCTTTTGATTAATCCAGATACTCCCAAGACTGATCCATCCAGTGTTGCTTCCCCTGTTCCTTCTCCTAGCAAGGCTCTTATCATATCAGCCCCAAATCTTTCACCAGTAATTCCTGCTTCTTTGATAGAAGTTACTGCTGAGTTGATTCAAGATCAACCTCCTATTTCAGATTCCCAAGAAGGTATACCAACGCAGGATACTTCTACTAATGTCATAGAACCTGAAGAAAATCTTCCTCTAACTTTTACTGGTAAATGTTATTGCCCTGTATTTGACTCGAAATTTCTATTCAGTTATCTGATATACATATGTTACAGCTGCAGCTTCTGACATACCTGCTTCTGCACCTCAAGAGATTCCAACGCCTGAAGAGACGACGATTCAGGAACCTTTGAGTGTGCAAGTGCCACCAACTTCTCAGATTATCACTGGTTTACCTCCCTCAACATCCTCTGCTGTGCCCAATCCATCTGCTCAGATAGAAATTTTCTCTTTAGCAGAACGGGAGGAGTTGGAAAGAATATTGGCAGGTACTCATCCCAGTTCTTCAATGACTGATGACTCCTTAGGGCCTTCAACTTTGTCAATGCTTGCCGAAGTTCCTAGAGAAGTGGCTAAAGCTAAATGGGAACAGCTCTTAAACCTATTAGAGCCTGGTTATGGTAAGTTGATCATTGACTCTAACAAAGAACGCCAAGCGAGGAATCTTTTCCAGGAAATATGCTCTGGCCATCCATCCTTTATCTTGTCGGATTCTTTTCAAGACAAGATTGATCTCTTCGCTGTTAACTTTGTAGATGCTGTGATTACAATCAGAGTCAATCTTGATCATCTCCCCCATCTTCTCTTTGGAGAAAGCCGAGGACTGGCAATCCGGGATGAGTTAGCCAACAAGCGTGAAGATGCTCGTCTCTTCTATAATCATTTTAAAGTTGAGGCAAGCAAACTTCAAAGCTTGGAGGCCAGAAAAGCAGAACTTGAAGTAGAGCTGAGGATGGTGGATGCTCAAATTATAGATCAGAAATTCACAGTCTCAAACTTTTCTCCCACACTTAGACGCAAGATGCAGAAATGTAGGGAATTGGAGAGAGAGTTTGATAATACTATTGGGTTAGTTAGGGTTCATGAGAAGAAAAGGGCAGAGATTATGGATGAAAACTACAGGCTATAGATTAGATTAAGAGACTTTGTAACTGAAGCCAAAACCCTATTGGCTAATTGGAGATAAAATGTCGAAACCATTTGTTGGATTCCATTCTTGGTCTTCCTTGCATTTGCTTAATTGTAAAATATCCCGACGGAGCAAATTCCCGATGCTGTATATTCAAATGTAGGATATCCCGATAAAGCAAATTCCCGACGCTGTATATTCAAATGTAGGATATCCCGATAAAGCAAATTCCCGACGCTGTATATTTTAGCAATCGGTAACTCAAACGTTCTACCCAAATGTCGCTCTTTATCTCTGTCTGGTTCTTTTGGATATCTGAATCAACTCAAAGATAACTGTTCCACTGCAACTTGCGTAACTGAAAGATCAAATGCTTACCTTTCCTATCATTCATTCTCTCTGAACTTATTGGTTACCAACTTAATAACTGCTTATCCACACGCATGAATCAAATTCCATCTCCATCCCATCTCTCCGAGAAAATTCTGACACATCATCCTCCACGATCTGCTCCCTTTATAACTGTTTAAGCTTGCCACAGATTCCCTGCAAACTCACAATCCAGTTCATGATGTCTTCACATGGTTCTTCATCTCGGCTGCTTCTTTGGTCTCGATCACAGAATAGTCGTAATACTTATGAAGGTAAACTTTCTACAGAATAGTCGTAATACTTATGAAGGTAAACTTTCTACCTGACCTTTGACGATCATTCTTCATTCCCTTTAACATGACAACTTGCTTCATTCTCTATAGGTGATCGATCCTTATGGAGGCGACTACACGAACTGCTGTCCCAAGGACACCATGCTTTATTATTGAACAACAATCATAAGGTAGAAGTTACCAACCTGACAGACTTCTTCAGATCCAAAGTATTTCTATCTGCAGATTCTACCTTTCTGGATCTGGTCTGGGAGCTATGTTCTTTATTCCCTGATAACTTTGATGCATTCAAACATAATGTGAGGGAGATTTGGAATTTGGAACCTGTTGTTGTGAAAGCTGATGCTCTTCAACTTCATATTGAAAAGGAGTTTTCCCGATTGCAAGATTCTAAGGCTGAATATGCTCAAACCCAGGAGTCTTGTACTCAGGCTAAAGATGATGTTGAGATAGCACGTCGACTCCTTACTTTCTTTTTGAATCATCGTTGTGTAGAACAGAGAGTGATCAGAGATGAAATCTCTCGAGTTAGATCCATGGTTGAAGTTTCTTCAAACAGGTACAGGCAGTTGCTTCGAGAAGCTTGGGAAAAGTTTGAAGTTGTCCGCTTCCATTCTCGTCACATGAAGTATCTTGAAGAACAACTTTCTGAACTTCACCCGAATCTTGCCTTACATTCTAATCTTGTAGCCCAAAATCTCAAACTTGTTAAGGATCTGCAAATCTTTGTAACCAAGATCAGAATGTATTTTGACTTCTAGTGGATGAATAAATTTTCTTATGTTTCCCAGATTGATGGATGATATTTCTTTAGGAATTTCCCATTTACAGGTCAAATATTTCATCCAACTTGTAGATGTCGAAGGAGTAGTTATTTGTTTCCTTAGCCTTGAACTTGGATGCATCTCTCATCCTGGCTGGCTTTAGTGCTGGGCACACATATGGTTTTTCAAGCACCATAGTTGCTACGGCTATTTCATTCTCCTCTTCGGCTATATCACCTTGTTCGGTATTTTCAGCAAATGCCACTGTATGCCGATTGTCCTTATTCGGCTTCTTATCTTTCTCCTTCAACAAGTGTTCGTACTTGGAAACCCATGCGTTCAACTGAAAGAGATCGTCAAATGCTTGTCCTTCAAATCTTTCTTTAAGGTTGAACCTCAAGCCATTAAAAGCCAAATCCGTGAACTCCTTTTCGGTAAGTGACGTTAAACATCGGTTTCTGGATTTCTTGAAACGTGCAATGAACTGATCTACCGTTTCGGTACCATATTGATACATCCTGGCCAAATCGGCTACCGTTACCTCTGGTGCTGTTCGGTAAAATTGAGAATGGAACTGCCTTTCCATCTCCGTCCATGTCTGAATAGAATTCGCATGCAAATTCGTATACCAAGTAAACGCTGTTTTTGACAAAGACAGTGGGAACAACCTTAACCTTAAATACTCATTAGTTCCAGCTTCTCCACGTTGTGCTAAGAACCGACCCGCATGTTCCACAGTTGACTGATTTTCTTCTCCTGTAAATACAGCAAAATCTGGCATCTTGAAACCCCTCGGATATGGTATATTGTCAACCCAATCGGGATGTGGTTTCCTATACACTGGCCTTGGCATTCCTCTCTCTGCTCCCAATTGTTGCATTACCAATTCTGCAACTCTATCTGGGTTCCATGGCCTTAAATTTTGCTAGCCTAACCAAGGATCTTGACCTCTAGGATCGAACTGTTGAGGTCGATTCACCCCTTGCTGCTCCACGTTGAAATTAACGGGTAGTGGTGGTCTATAAAGAGGATTTTCTATCACATGAGGATATGGTTGAGGCGCAGGTGGTCTAATATGGTCAACATTAGGCATATTCACTGGTAGAGGTACATTCATCCCTGATGGTGCATTTGTGGCCATGGAATTAATCAAATTAACCTCATTTGCGGCATTTTGAGGGAAATTATAAGCACTCACACCATTCACAAGGTTTATAGGGGTAGGATTCTCTGGCCTTGGTATAATTCTAACAGGAGGTTGAGAATTTGATCCCCCATTACCATTATATCCAACATGAGGAGGTCCCGATGTTGGTGGGAATGATGTTGTCCCAGGAGGATTTGCATAAAAGGGAGGAACTTGAGAAGATGAACTGGGACGCGATATTACCTCATTTATAGCATTGATCACCATGGGCTTTATCACATCAGTTACATGTCGCACCATATGATTGGTAAGATCGTTCTGCTGTTCCTCAAACATCCTTTTTATCGTGGCTACCAAGGTGTTATCTGGTGCCAACACACGGGCTTGTTCTTCAGTTAATTGCCGAGGAATGTCGGCATTCTCCTCTACTTGATTCGTCGTAGAGTGTTCAGAACGTGCTTCATCAATTGGATTGTTGACGTTGCCGACCGGTATTCCTTCGGATTGCCTAGTTCTCACCATTTCTCCAAATCTTACCACGCAGGTCCCACCGGGCGTGCCAAAAAGATGTTCGCTCGTTTTACGACGAGGAATATCCTTCACCGAAACTTCGATTTTCGGTTTTTATTAAAGTAGGTTCTGTGGCTTGATTTCTAGGAAAATCGTGGCGAAAAACAGAGTGTAGTGCAGGGTTATATGGAAGCGGGTAGAAATTGAGTGGATTGAAAATGGATCTGAGATCAACAAAGTTTCTAACTATGTTACAATACTCCTATGAAAGTCAGTAAAGGACTTGAAGGTTAACTAAAGCTACGGGAAGCTGTAAATGCGGGAAGTAAAAATACGAGATAAAACTAAAGTGCATATAAGCTTGAGTGTTTTTGCATTGTTGTCGGGGGGTGGTCTTCTTTTCTTCTTTCTTCTGAGTATTTATATCTCCTCCTATCCTGTAACTGCTTGTCGGTTACTTCTTTGTTTTCGAACTTTGAATCTTGGCGCTTTCAATAACTGCCTTATCTACCCACGTTTTCCAATTTCATTGTCCACCAAAACTTGATCTCAACCGCTGGGATGACTTCCAATTTGAATAAATAATCTCCCACGATCTGCTCGTGCTCACTATCTCCGCTTTTTGCTCATAACTTCCTGTTGTCACGATTCACGTGGCTGGGTTGTGATCTTGCCGATTTTTGGTAGCTTCAACATTTCCCAAAATGTAGACTTTTCATGTTTCGGTAAAATTACCGATTCTCTCCAATCATAGAATTCGGGACATGGTGCCATTCACGCTTACTACATTCCCGAATTTTATCCAAACGTACTTCGGCAGACGACTGAGCTCCATTGTCCGTCGGATTTTGACATTAAACCGACTTGACATCCATGCCGATTTTGGTGTAAACAACAACAGATATGAGAAATCATAGAAGTGCTCAGGATTCATGTTGTCGTGTTGCAATCTTGTTTGTTTTTCAGTAGTTCCCTCTTTTCTTTCTTTAAAAAGGAAATAAAAACTTCAACCTTACCTTAAGTCCTTGGGACGTTTCTGACATTCGTGGAGTTGAAAAGCGATACCCAGTTCCATGCTAGTGTATCACTGACAGGGTTGGTAAATGTTGAATCCATTGGTAACAGACAAGTGACAAATAACTTGTTAAGCCAGTCACCCTTTAGTAACTTACTAACAAGTTTTGACAAGTATCAACATTTTATTCATACTTAAAAGATTACCAACTATTTTAACAATCTACAACATTTATTTTATGGCTTACCAATGCCGTGGAAGTTACTAATTTTTTTTAGGAATTACCAACTTTAATTTAATTGACGCACCAACATTCATCATATTAAGATACCAACTAATTTTAATAATTTAGCAACATTTTATCTTGCTAGGTTTTGAAAAATATCAACATTTCTTCATGCTTGCAAGATTACCAACAATTTAAATAATGTACAAACATTTATTTTGAGAGTTTACCTATGCTTTTGAAGTTACTAACTTTTATTTAAATTACAAACCTTAATTTATTGAAGTACCAACATTCGTTTCATTAAGATACCGACTAGTTTTAGTCGATTACCAACTTATTATTTTTTTGGTTTTGAAAATCTGACCAATGTATCAACATTTGTCACATTTGGTTATCAAGTAATTTTGGTCAATTTACCAACTTTTTATGTTGCTCGATTTACAAAAGTTCCAACCTTTCTTTACACTTTCCAGATTGTCAACTATTTTAATAATCTACCAACATTTGTTCTTGTGACTTGCCAATGTGTTTGAAGCTATTAACATATATATGAATTTATCAATCTTAAATTGATTGAAGTGCCAATGTCCGTTACATTACCAACTAATTTTAGTCACTTACCATCTCTTTATCTTTCTTGGTTTTGAAAAATACCAACATTTCCTTATAATTTAGATATTACCAACTATTGTAATAATTTACGAACATTAATATTTATGGTTTACTAACATCTTGGAAATTACTAACTTTTGTAAGAAATTACCACCTTAATTTGACTGATGTACTAACAACGTCACATTAATATACCAACTAATTTGAGTGACTTACCAACTTTTTATCTTACTTCGGTTTGAAAAGTACCAACATTACTTTTAGATTACCATATGTTTTTCGTAATATATTGATATTTACTCTTATGGCTTACCAACACGTTTGAAGTTACTAACTTTTATACAAAATTATCAACCTTAATTTGATCGATGTACCAACATTCGTCACATTAACATATCAACTTACTGTGGTCACTTACCAGCTTTTTATTTTGCTAGGTTTTGAAAAGCACCAATAATTTCTTTATACTTTCGAGATTACCAACTATTTTAATAATCTACCAACATTTATTCGTGTAGGTTACCAACAAATACTAACTTTTATTTGAACTTGCCAACCTTAATTTGACCGACGTACCATCATTTGTCACTTTATTTTTTAATGTGACGAATCCTTCAGTCAAATTAAGACTTGTAATTTGTGTATAAAAATAATTTCAAAGGCGTTGGTAGAACACAAGAATACATGTTCGTAGATCATTAAAGTAATAAGTAATCTTGGAGTATTAGGAGCTGGTACTTTTTAAAATCTAACAAGATAAAAAGTTGGTTAGTGACTAAATGAGTTGGTATATTAATGTGATGAATGTTGGTATGTCAGCAAAATTAAGGTTAGTGATTCGAATACAAGTTAGTAGCTTCAAACCATGAGAATAAATCGTGGTAATTTTTTTTTTTAAATAGTGGTTAATCTTGGAAGTATAAGATGTTGGTACTTTTCAAAATCTAGCAAGATAACAAATTGGTAAGTGGCTAGATGAGTTGGTATCTTAAATCAGCTTTAATTACTGGTGGAGCAAAAATTATGTCCTATTAAGTTTTGGCTCATGCAGACTGAAATTCTGATACATACAAATTCTTCTTCAAATACGAAAAATTGATTAATTTGAAATGTCTCGCCGTCATTACTAGGTGGTCGCGGCTTTCCTTGAACTTAAATGGTTATATCGGTATTTGTTTTGTAAGTAAACCATTGGAATCAAGTTTCCCACAACCATTCTCTACCGCATTACCGCTACTTTTCTAAAAGGTTTCCAGAATTATCAGCGCAAGCACTTTGCCGGGTTTTAAAGTGGTTTTATTCTTTACCCTTCTGACGATATGTGTTCTCCACAGAGGTAAAATGCAGAGCCCCAAGTCCTTAAGATCACACTACCATTTTCTTTCACAGAGAATGGAAATTGTTCACTAGAGGACCAGCAAGCCAATAG
The DNA here is from genome assembly GCF_021117445.2 of Syzygium oleosum. NCBI lineage: Eukaryota > Viridiplantae > Streptophyta > Magnoliopsida > Myrtales > Myrtaceae > Syzygium > Syzygium oleosum. The sequence continues at coordinate 1,519,984 of NW_026607535.1, read as the reverse complement.
GTTGTCCATGTCTTGTAGCACGTTTGCACAAGTCCTTTCGTGCAGTTTTTTCGAGAAATTAGTGGAGAATACAGAGAAGTCCAGCGCATCCTTTGCAAATGGAATCGAGCTGCGCCGAAATTCCTCTTCCTTGGTGCATATGAAAGAAGAAATGCCGTGGGATTATTTCCAAGCACATTAGGCCACTAGAGACTAATCCACTAGGTTCTAGAAGAATATAAGCGTAATCAACTAGAGCCAATGGATTTCTCTTAAGACCCTTGGGACTTTAGACAAAAATGTGAAGAATCTTATCTAGATAACAAGTGTCACGAGAACAGTGACTCAGATGAGGATTCTAATCAAACGTGCACCCTAATCTGGACGTGTACCATGAACCCGTCAAGAAGTGAAGGAATCTTGCCAGATTATCAATATGTGCTTTATAATTTTTTAATAATATGCTGGAATCTTCCTATCTTATTGTGCCAGTGTCACTTTATAACTGTCTGTCCTGTATATGGGAATCTATTCCTAGGATGTATTATTGAAAAACAGTCATAAGTATTGGCTGCCTTATGTAATTCCTGTAATGCCCTTGCAGGCGAGGAAGTGTTTTAATAAAATGATAATTAACTTTCCCTAAAAATCTTCCCACTCTCTCTTATCTTGTTCTTGTAAACTTTTTTAATCTTTAGGCCTAATCTTACTCAAAGGATAGGAATAGATATTTGATAAGGTGATATGTTGCTTCTCGGTGAAGCAAGTATACTCTTCACTTGCCACTCTAAGTGGGTCATGTGGATAAAAAACTAAACTAATACTGCGAACTTTGAGTCTTTAATGATCATTTTGATGAAGTTTGAAGACTGAAAGGTGACGTAGCTAGCAAGTATAACCTAGAGGGGGGGTGAATAGGTAATTTGAGTGATTTTGAAGAATTTAAAGAGGAAACGGTTTATAATCAGTAAAGTCTGAACAATGTTCAGATTCTGAATGTGCTAGTGTGCAGTGTAAACAATATAATGAGAGCCACTATATAATGTGTTAGTCCACTCTCCCACGCTGACAGCCTACCGGCTGAATTCCACTATATGGTCAAAAAGGATTATAAGTTCTGAGTAATATCACTCTATGAATGATAGGATTCTCTATTTCACACAATCACTCTTACAAAATGTCCCTCAAGATCTCAGTGTTTAGCTTAGGAAAGACAAGTAGTAGGATCAGAATAAGCTCAGACTTTGGACTTGTTGATTCTTGATTTCGTTCAGTACCTTCTGCTCCTCGTTAATCTCCTTTTATACTCCTCAATTTCCAAACTAGCCGTTGGACAGTCTTCAAAGGATCATCTTCCAATCTTCACCTTGGATAGATTTGTATAAAAATGATTGAGTAGCCGTTGGTTGACAAAATCTGAATCCCGCTGAATCTGGTTGCCCATACAACCAGAATCTTGGTTTCTATAAGTAGAGCTTTTATCCGTTGTGATATATACTTGTCTTAATGTTTGATTGTCAATCAATTATAGCCTAGATTGAGTCAATCAAAACTTTCCTTATGTGAAATCTACGCCAGATCACTAACCGTTATGTTTCGTTCCGAATAAATTCTGAGTCTGAAGAATTTCTGGTTTTTGCTTAACATTCATAATTTAAGTTAGCATAGGTCTTCAGTAAGGTCTGAGCATTTCAGAAGTAGAGTATGAAGTTCTTTGTTCAAAATAAAGCTTGAGTGACTCTTATAGTAGAGTCTGAACTTCTCGTTCTGAATCCGTAAAGTCTGAAATTTTCCTTTTGAACCTCATGGAGTCTGAACGTCCAGAAAGTTTAGTTCTCTCAAAGTATTAAAGTTGCCACTTCCATAATATATCTACCTGGATCAAAATACTTCAGAATATATGTCAGACTTACAAGATTAACATGGATAATTTTGTCAACTTCAAAATTTATTAGGAAATTTCCTCAACAAAAGCAGTCCTATTTTGATGGCCGAGGGAAGGGCCTATGTATTGGGATAACGTGTATGTCTTGAATCTTCTTCTTCTTGGTCACTTTAGCCACCATTAACTCCTGTTGTTATCCATGCTATTTCTTGCTTTGCTTGAATTCATTATTATATGTTATTTGGAGAAATGGTACCTAGCGAATAGCATGAAACTTTTTATGAAATTTCTTTTAATCATGTTATGTTATATATCTACTAGTATTGAGGCACACGCTAGAACGTTGAGTGATTATACCTGAAGAGAAAAGAAAGAACCAATCTAGGAGAAAATTCAATGATTACTTATGGGTAGACCTGTTAAAATGGGCCTCAAACCCATATATGATCTATTAAAAAAATAAATTGCTCATATATAGGTTACTATAACTTTGAAGAGTCAATTTTAAATGGGTCTTAAAGTTTTAAGCCTATCATAAATGGGTTGAGCGTAGAACCCATTTTCAACCCACCCATTAGGCCCACATGCACTTTCTCCCTTTTTATGAAAATATTTTTTTAAAAAATCAAAAAAATATTTATTTTTATTTATTTTCGACGACCGGCGACCGACCATGGGGAGGGATGACCTTGCCCGATTCCGGCGAGCCTGGGGCCTCGCGACCTGTGGCGAGACTCAACCTCACTAGCCTTGAGTGAGCTCGACCTCGCCGGATTTGGCGAAGTGGAGCTTTCCCTGAGTCTAGTGAGGCTCACTTGAGGCAGGCGAGGCCTCACCTGTTGTCACGTCCCGTACCCCACGAAGCGATAACATCCCACTCGGTCGATTATGGTGCAACGCTCCCAGGATACGTTGCCGACCCAATACCCAATAAGAGATAAGGCACATGCGGAAACCACGTATATAAATATATATATACACCCGTACAATAACTCAGACAACCAAGGATAGCATAATAGTCAAAACCAATGAGACTGGAAATATACACATTACTTCTCTAGCAAAATATTTACAATAACTGTTTTACACCAGGTACACTTATAAAAGCCAAAACGGTTCAATAACCATTAACATCAAAAGAGGGTATATGGCTCGACGGTCAAACATCATATCTAACCGGGGCTCCTCCCAAAACGAATCAGCACGCCTATCATCCTCAAGGCTGGGAGTCTGAAAAGAGTGGGTTTATACAACAATGAGACAAGCTCAGCGAGTATAACCCCTAAACCTAGGCTAGGCTAACATGCATTCTCCTGACAGGTAAACAACACAATATACTAACAATTGATGTAGCTAGCAAGGATCACCTAGAGGGGGGTGAATAGGTGATCTAAAACAATTTTTAATAATTTATGCTAAAATAAAATAAATCACAGAAGAGTCTGAATAAAATTCAGGTTCAAGACAGATTATATAGATGGTGCTCTTGATGTGCAGAATGTAAAGTAAGAGATAAGGGATAGAGAATCTGCACACAAGTTTATAGTGGTTCGGCTTATAGCAAGCCTACGTCCACTCTCCCACGCTTACAGCCTACTGGCTAGATTTCACTATGTAATCAAGAGGAATTACAACTTCTGAGTGTTAACACTCTTGTGTATGATAGGACTCTCTATCTCACACAATCACTCTTACAAAGTGTCCCTCGAGATCTTAATGTTTTGCTCAGAACGACAAGAGAAATGATTGGAGTATGCTCAGACTTTGGACTTGTTGATTCTTGATTCTTTACTTCCTTCTGCTGCTCGTTGATCTCCTTTTATACTCCTCCACTTCCAAACTAGCCGTTGGACAGTCTTCAGAGGATCATCTTCCAATATTCACCTTGGACAGATTTGTATAATAAGGATTGAGTAGCCGTTGGATGACAGATTATGAATCCCGCTGATTCTGGTCGCCCATACAATCAGAATCTTGGTTTCCATAAGTAGAGTTTTGTCCGTTGTAATGCATTCTTGTCGTGATGTTTGATTGTCAATCAATTTGATTCAGATTGAGACAATCAGAACATTCCTTCTGTGAAATCCATGCCAGATCACTAGCTGTTGTGATATGTTCTGAATTCTGCGTCTGAAGAAATTCTGCGTCTGCATCAGAAGAACTTCTGCGTCTGCGTCTGAATAATTTCTTCGTCTGCATCTGCATCTGAATAACTTCTGCTTCTGCATCTGCATCTGAATAACTTCTGCGTCTGAATCTCAGAACCTAGATTATGTGGGTCTTCAAAAACATACTTGACAGTTTGTAAAGTCTGAATAACTTTCTTCTGAGCTTCCAGAATATACAGACCTGGAATAAATTTGTTCAGAATAAGTATCAGATTTACAATAACATAAAAGGTTTTGTCAACTTCAAAATCAATAGGAGTTTTCTTCAACAATCTTCCCCTTTTTGATGGTGACAAAACTTTCTTGCAGATTGAATTATTTTGAAAATAAATAAACATATTAAGCTCATGAAACACAGATTGAAAGAGCAAACTCTGTTGATATCTGTGTCTTTCTTCCTTTGAATATAACCTGCAAATCTGCACATAATTTCTCCCACTTTTTTTCATCAGCAAAAAGATAATAATAGAGAGAATAAGGCACTGAGATTAACTAATCAACCAGTCTAACAATAAGTACGAGATATATTATAGACCAATTGAACAATGTGGAGAGAAAAGTTAAAAAAAAAAAAGACTATTTTTTAGGAGTACGAATCAGTTGAAAATTTTCCAATATTGAGACAGCCTCCTCAATCTTCAAACTGCATTGACCTATGGCCTTATCCATGTTGGATGAGCACATAGTAATGGCTTCCTCTAATGCTGCTTTATCTGCTGCTGCCTGAAGTTGTTGAGCCTTGGTGTTTTCCTCAACAATGTTCTGTAGATTCTGCATATGTTGTTCTAGAGCAGCTTGCTTGTCTTTAATCTCAAGCAGAATAGAAAGGATGTTCTGATTTTCGGATGGCTGACCTTAGACATTAGCTTCCTCAGACTGATTGTACCCTGTGGCTGATTCTGGCGGAATCTCCCCCTGAACAGGTGATTGATCTTCAGAAACATGTTATGCATGAATGGATTCTGAAACCTTGGGATCTAGTTCAGGAACATGTTCTGAGCCTCCTGTTTCAAAGTGTTCAGCTTCTGCTTCATCATTTTCATCATGCAGAAGAATTCTACGTTTCTTGCTGTACACTTTTAGTGGGGTATGAGAATCAGGCTACTTGCTGGCTGAACTGGTTCTTTTCCTTTGCTCCTTGATTTTCTCAACTTTCTTGCCAACAGATTTTACCTCTGACTTTTCAGCCTCTTTTCCTTTTACTCTGTCCCTAATATCTTCAAATTTCTTCATTTTGGAGAGCATCCGTTCTCCAACAAACATAAGAGGTAGCATGGTTTCACGCAACTCACCAGGAATAGATATATTGAGAAACATGAAGATACGAGTGATTAAAGCTCCATACGGCAAATGACCCTTATCCTTCTATAATGCTCTGTACATATGGAATATGATGAGGTGAGGGAGAGAGAAGGATTGACCTTTCAAGATAGCCCAAATGAGCTTTATCTCTGATTTTGATAGGTCAGTTTTTTAGGCATCTTTTGGCTTCAAACAGTTGATTATGATCTTATGCAAGATCACAGATCGTCTGGATAAGTCAGAATATGAGAGATGGCGCTTTGATCCTTGAGCAAAGTGTGGTTTTTCAGAAGCCACCTGAGACGCTTCTTCAAGATTCACTGCCAATGGAGTAAAATTGGAGTGTGTGGGTCCAATTATCCTTGCCAACTCATGTGCCTTTAAATCAACCTTCTTGTCACCAACAGTAAACTGTATCCAATTTGGTGACAGAATTGAAAGATTGGAATAAAAGTAGGCAGTTAATTCAGCATAAGTATTGGCAGATTGAAGGCAAAATTCATAAATCCCTAACTTCTCAAACAGGTGCTGTACAGAAATGCCAACCTTCTCCAGGTATTCGAAATCCACAGTTCTATTGTTCATTACTCCTCTAGCAAGTAACAACTTGTAGTACATATGATGCGCAGTGCTTCTGAACAAGCCTCCTGTTTCAGGCAAACCAGATGCTATTCCCACCTTTATCTCAAAAGTCTCAAAAAATCGTGCATCATCATCAGGAACAACAAATTTTGAAGCACTAGTGGATTTAGGGCTTACATGAACCGATTTCTTTTCAGAAGGAGTTGAAGCTTCTCCAACCTTTTCTTTGCCCTTTCTGGAGGAAGTCTCTTGTGGGGCAGAACGGGTTGGAACTTGTCCAGATTTAGTGCAGTATTCAGAATAGGTTTTCACAAGGTGAGTTTCAGAGAGAAGATCGTTGTCTTTTAGACAAGCACGAAGAGCCGACTCAGAGGCATTATACCTTTTCAACCTTTGATAATGTTCCCACACATGTTTAATGCTTCTGAACCGAAAATCAGTTTTACCGGACGATTTTGATGGAGACGATTGCTGAGGTGGTGTCGCTTCAGAAGAGTCTTTGGGATGCTCGGAGTCTGAGTCTGAAACTTCCAAATATTCTGCCGGTGCGGTAGACTGTGAGTCTTGATTGAGAATACGGGAAGATCTTCTACGGGCCACCATCTTGACCGGCATTATGATCACCTTTGGAGACGAAAGTTTTGATCTTTGGAGGAAGAAGAGGAGAGTCTCTGAATATCGGAAGGGTTTTGAGAGTAAAAGATCGTACTGATAGGGTTTTGAAAAGAGAAGGACGGGTTTAAAAAGGAGATGGACAATTTTTTGAAGGAAAAGTTATTTTTAGAAAATAAAAAGATATCCCAATCAAGTAGGAAGAAAATATACTTTATGAAGCTTCATCAAACGAGATGATACCATAACAAGATATTAAGCACAATTTATCAGATAAATGAGAATACATACCGATTTGCTTCCAAAAGTAACGATTATAAAAATATCCTGCCAAAAATGCCAAAAATATACCCGCCAAAAATTTGAATAAGGAACGTATCTTTCTTTGTGAGTCTAAAAAATGTTCAGACTGAGTGTACTTGAGTCTGAAAAATTCCTATCTATCAAACACTTCAAGAAAATGGATAAGTGATGCACAGTTTGTCTCTTATAAACTCAAATGAAGATTTATCAAGAGGTTTTGTAAATATATCAGTTAATTGATTCTTAAAATCAATGAATTGAATATTCACATCACCATTTTGAACATGATCTCGAATAAAGTGATGCTTGATTTCAATATGCTTAGCTCGAGAGTGAAGAATCGGGTTCTTTGTCAAATTGATTGCACTTGTGTTGTCACATTTGATTGCAACACTTGATTCTTCAATATCAAAGTCTTGTAATTGCTGCTTCATCCACAGAATCTGTGCACAGCAACTTCCCAATGCTACATATTCTAGCCTGTTGTAGAAAGTGCAAGCGTATTTTGCTTCTTTGAGTACCAGGATACCAACATATTCCCAAGCGGTTGACATGTACACGAAGTACTTTTCCCATCCACTTTACATCCAAAAAATCAGCATCGAATATCCAAGTAAGAGTAAAAATCTGAATCTTTGGAATACCAAAGACCTAACATTGGATATGTTCCAATGTATTTGATTATTCTCTTTACTGCAGAAAAATGAGATTCCCTTGGGTCTGATTGAAATCTCGCACACATATAGACACTAAAAAGAATGTCAGGTCTAGATGCAGTTAGATATAATAATGAACCTATCATGCTTCTATATACCTTCTGATCAACCTTTTTACCATTTTCATCTTTGTCCAGTTTGGATGAATGAGACATGGGAGTGTCTGTCTTCTCGCAATTCTGTAATCCAAACTTCTTGATAATCTCCTTTGCATACTTCTCTTGGCAAATGAATGTACCATCTTTGGTTTGTTTCACTTGAAGGCCAAGAAAGAATGATAATTCTCCCATCATACTCATCTCGAACTCGTTCTGCATATTCTTTGAGAATTCCTTGCATAGCAGTTCGTTAGAGGATCCAAAGATTATATCATCAACATAAATTTGAACAAGTAGGAAATCCTTACCCTTTTTCTTAACAAATAAAGTTGTATCAACCTTACCTTTGGTAAAACCATTTTGCAGAAGGAAGTTACTTAACCTTTCGTACCAAGCTCTGGGTGCTTGTTTCAGATCGTAAAGAGCCTTCTTGAGTCTGTAGACATAATCAGTCTTTCTAGGTTCTTCGAAACCAGGTGGTTGTTCCACATATACTTCTTCTTTGATATATCCATTCAGAAAAGCACTTTTCACGTCCATCTGAAACAATTTAAAGTTATGGAAACAAGCATAAGCTAATAGTAGCCGAATGGCTTCTAACCTTGCAACTGGTGCATATGTTTCATCATAATCTATGCCTTATTCTTGAGAATAGCCTTTTGCAACCAGTCTTGCTTTGTTTCTTGTAACTTTCCCTTTGTCATCCAGTTTGTTTCTGAATACCCATTTTGTTCCAATTACTGGATGATTTTTGGGTCTTGGCACAAGCTCCCATACTTTATTGATTCTGAACTGCTGAAGTTCCTCCTGCATAGCATCAATCCAGCTTTCATCTGATAAAGCTTCATCAACTTCTTTTGGTTCTATTTCTGATATCATCACCAAGTTGTTGATGTTCTCTTTGTGTTTGGATCTTGTCTTGATGCCATCTTCTATTTCTCCAATGATGAGGTTCTTTGGATGACTGGATTTATGTTTCCAGTTTTTGTCAAATCTTTCCTTCTCAAAATCTCCAGACTCTGAACTTTCTGTATTGTATCTTCTTTTCCTCCTTTTCCTTCTGATACTGATTGTTGATGATCTTCTGATAATTCTTGAAAGTTGGGAGATGATTAAGATTCATCTCTGTGAGTTTGAATGTTTTCTTCAAACCTTACATTCATTAATTCTTCAACAGTCTGAGAGTTCTTGTTGAAGACTCTGTATGCTTTACTTGAAGTAGAATATCCAAGGAAAAATCCTTCATCTGCTTTCTCATCAAACTTACCAGTGCGGTCATTTGGATTTTTCAGAATATAGCATTTACAACCAAACACACGAAAGTATGAAATGTTGGGCTTTCTACCTTTGTAAAGCTCATAGGGGGTATTCTCAAGAATGGGTCTGAGAAAAGCTTTGTTAATGATATAGCATGCTGTAAAAACTGCATCTGCCCAGAAATAAAAAGGAATTTTGCTTTCAATCAGCAGAGTTCTTGCCATTTCTTGCAAAGAACGATTTTTCCTTTCCACAACACCATTTTGTTCTGGTGTATAAGGAGTAGAAAAATTGTGTTGAAAGCCATTTTCCTCACAAAAATCTTAAAAACTTTGATTTTCAAATTCTCCCCCATGATCAGTTTTAATGCAGGAAATAGAATAGCCCTTTTCATTCTGAACTCTTTTTGCAAACTTTGAAAAATATGAAAATGCTTCATTTTTATGAGCAAGGAAGAACACCCAAGTAAATCTTGTGAAGTCATCAACAATGACTAAACAATATTTCTTACCACCAATACTTTGTGTTCTGGTTGGTCCAAATAGGTCCATATGAAGAAGCTGCAAAGCACGATCAGTGGAAACATGATGAATAGACTTGAAAGAACTTCTTACTTGTTTTCCTAGAGTGCAGGCATTGCATAACTCTGTTTTCTTGTATGTCAAATATGGTAGACCTCGAACCAGTTTCTTGTTTGAGATCTTTGAGATTTGTTTCATACTGATATGCCCCAATCTTCTATGCCATAGATCTTCATCCTCTTTGATTGAGATCAAGCAATGAGTGGAGTTTGGATTAACATCTAGAAGATAGATATTGCCATGTCTTCTTCCTGTAAATGTTTGAGAAGAATCTTTGCTTGTCCCTGAGCATGTATCTTCTTGAAAGTTGATTCTGAAACCTGTATCACATAGTTGGCTTATGCTTATCAAGTTGTAGTTGAGTCCTTTCACCAAAGAGACATCATTGATTGTAAGTCCTCCAATTTCAACTGTTCCTTTGCCAACGATTTTTCCTTTGGTATTTCCTCCAAAGGAAACTTTTCCACCATTCAGATTGTGTAGATCAACGAATATACTTAGATCTCTTGTCATATGTCTAGAGCATCCACTGTCTAGGTACCACTTCCTTTTTCTCTTTGTGGTAACCTGCAAAAATCACAACATCTCAAGTTTTCTTTGGTACCCAAATTTGTTTGGGTCCTTGAGCATTAGTATAGGCTGTCTTAACAAACTCTCTTCTAACAGGTCTTCAGACCTTAGGACATTCATTCTCAAAATGTTGTGGATCTCCACATTTTGAGCACCTAAGTGCACTTCGGCCAACAGGTTTACAAAATTCCTTTTGAAATGGTTTTTATAAGCTTGTCGAGGAGGTCTTTGTTTTAATCTCTCCTTGACCTTTGGAAAATCAATCAAGCTATCACTTTCCTTCACAAATCCGAGACCATATTTGTTGTAGTAAGGAATTTGGATAGAAAGGATATGCTTCAAGGTTTCTGAACCCTTTGAAAACTTGGAAGTAATTTCTGAAACTTGCTTTTTTAAAACCGCATTTTCTTTGGAAAGAAAATCTCGACTTTCCTTGACTTGATGAAATTCTTTTTGAAGGAAATCGATTTTTTCTTTTTGTGAAACATCCTGTTGCCTCAGTGATGAATTTTCCTTTTTTAAAGAAGAGATGCATTTAAGAGCATTCTTGAATTCAAAGCATAATTCATCAATATAATTTGATACTTCAATAGGCATGTCAGAATGTTTTACCTCAATCTCCACTTTGGGATCGGAATCGAATCGAGTGCAGTGCAGATTAGCCATTAGACGGAAATTTGAGATATCTTCATCACTTTGTCTTCACACTCTGTATCACTCCAGGTTTCTGCTTTTAAGGCCTTCTTTGCTTTCTCAAACTTGGTCTTCTTTTTCAGAAGTGGACAATTTGGCTTAATATGTCCCCGTTTCTTACAGTGAAAGCATATAACATCCTTCGATCTCTCTGTTTCATCGAAAGATTTCTTCTTCTCAAAAGGCTTCTTGCCTCTGAGGTTTCTTCCTTTGATCTTCATTTTCTTATACTTCTTTATAAAGAGGGCTAGTTCTTCATCGTCAACATCTTCATCTTCAGAATCTGCATCAGAATCAATGTTAGTCTTTAAAGCAATTGACTTATTACCTTTGGATTCAATCTCCTCATTCCGTTTCTCAGTCTCATATGATTGAAGAGTTCCAATTAACTCATTCACTGATAGAGGCTTGATCCTTTGTGTCTCTCGAAGAGATGTTTTGATGTTATCCCACTGATTTGTCAGTCCTCTCAGAATTTTGTTGACTTTCATTGCATCTGGAACTGGTTGTCCTTGATAAGCAAGACCGTTTACTATATTAGTAAACCTGTCATACAAATCAGCAATTGATTCTCCAGGCTTCATTTTGAAGGATTCATATTGACCAAGCAAAAGATTGATTTGAGTTTCCTTGGCTCGATCTGTTCCTTCATAAGTAACAAGGAGAGTATCCCAGATTTCCTTAGCTGATTCACAAGCAGCAATTTTTTTATATTCAATGGGTGATAAAGCACAGTAAAGAGAATAAATTGCTTTGGAATCTAATGTTTCTCTTTTGGATATCTCAGTTTGAGATAATGGAGGAACTGCTGCTAAGCTTGCATCTGCCTTTTCTTTTGAATCAGAAGATCTTGGATTGACTCCTCTGATGATGACATCCCATTGCATGTGATCAATTAACTTTATGAATGCCTTCATCTTATTCTTCCAGACACTATATTCCTTGCCATCGAAATATGGTGGTCTGTTGTTGCTCTGTCCTTCAATGAGCCCTGAAGCACCATAGCTAGCCATATAGATCGTTAGCTCAGAAGTAAGACACTTCAATAAATGAGCAACCTTGCTCTGATACCAATTGATGTAGCTAGCAAGGATCACCTAGAGGGGGGTGAATAGGTGATCTTAAACAATTTTTAATAATTTATGCGGAAACAAAATAAATCACAGAAGAGTCTGAATAAAATTTAGGTTCAAGACAGATTATATAGACGGTGCTCTTGATGTGCAGAATGTAAAGTAAGAGATAAGGGATAGAGAATCTGCACACAAGTTTATAGTGGTTCGGCTTATAGCAAGTCTACGTCCACTCTCCCACGCTTACAGCCTACTGGCTGGATTTCACTATGTAATCAAGAGGAATTACAACTTCTGAGTGTTAACACTCTTGTGTATGATAGGACTCTCTATCTCACACAATCACTCTTACAAAGTGTCCCTCGAGATCTTAATGTTTTGCTCAGAACGACAAGAGAAATGATTGGAGTATGCTCAGACTTTGGACTTGTTGATTCTTGATTCTTTACTTCCTTCTGCTGCTCGTTGATCTCCTTTTATACTCCTCCACTTCCAAACTAGCCGTTGGACGGTCTTGAGAGGATCATCTTCCAATATTCACCTTGGACAGATTTGTATAATAAGGATTGAGTAGCCGTTGGATGACAGATTATGAATCCCGCTGATTCTGGTCGCCCATACAATCAGAATCTTGGTTTCCATAAGTAGAGTTTTGTCCGTTGTAATGCATTCTTGTCGTGATGTTTGATTGTCAATCAATTTGATTCAGATTGAGACAATCAGAACATTCCTTCTGTGAAATCCATGCCAGATCACTAGCTGTTGTGATATGTTCTGAATTCTGCGTCTGAAGAAATTCCGCGTCTGCATCAGAAGAACTTCTGCGTCTGCGTCTGAAGAATTTCTGCGTCTGAATAATTTCTTCGTCTGCATTTGCATCTGAAAAACTTCTGCTTCTGCATCTGCATCTGAATAACTTCTGCGTCTGAATCTCAGAACCTAGATTATGTGGGTCTTCAAAAACATACTTGACAGATTGTAAAGTTTGAATAACTTTCTTCTGAGCTTCCAGAATATACAGACCTGGAATAAATTTGTTCAGAATAAGTATCAGATTTACAATAATATAGAAGATTTTGTCAACTTCAAAATTAATAGGAGTTTTCCTCAACAACAATGACCTAGGCCCTCGGGCCCAGATCGAACATAGGATTCATCCTGCAGGTTAGGCAGTTCATTAAATTCCTCAAGGCACATGTGCAAAAACAATGGTCACACGTGCACCACACGCATGCCCATGCTCACAGTATTCATCTCGCATGCCGGGTCATGCATTCTATGCATGCAATGTCAATGTCATGCTATGCTCTCATTTCGGTTCACCCAGCACACTGTCTCAATTATTTATTACGACTCGAGTCAACACAATTCTCGGCCCGGTGTGTCTAGCCTGCTTCAAAGTGCATGAGGCGCAACACCAATTTGGCCCAGTGTCTCTAGCCTGCTTCAAAGTGCATGAGGGGCAACACTGATCTCCTCACAAACCAGAGCCCGCGTAAAACGCATCAGGATGGTTGTCTTCCGGACGTACCGGGCATCGTCTTGCTTCAAAGTGCATGAGGACGGCACACCCCGCGTAATACGCATCAGGGCGAATTGTGATCACACATACACACATCCAGTTATTATTTGAACCCCGCGTAACACGCATCAGGGTATTTTAGGTGATCACATGCTCATGATAGGCAAGCAGTCTCGCACAATTTCATCCCAAGCCTCATTCTCGACATTCATAATGCGTGCCATGAAATGCAACATGAGCATCCACATAATATAGGCACAGGCACACAGTTCAATCAAAGTCATTCCACAGTGCCTAATTCACAAACCACGTGCTTACTTGGCCTATTAATACCGTGCGGCCCAATTTCAAATATACAATTCAAGCCATCAATTGACCAATCACACTCCGCACGATTCAGCCACACGAGCACGCAACGTGGCATTTCACAATTAAGCACAATTAATCACCAAATCAATCAACAGTCAATCACTCTGGGTAATTCCGGTCATTTAGCTAACAATTCTTACTGTCCGATAAAATCCGGTACATTCCTCAAAATGCGGACAGCCACTATTTCCTCAATCCGGGCCCAACAATCATCCGTAATAATCCCACTAATTTCCTCGGATTTTATTTCCACCAAACCATCCTCAATCCAGTCCGAATTACACACTGATACTACCCAAGCCTATCCAAAATACACCGATAATACCTAAGCCAGTCCAAAAAATCGCACTATTAGTCCTAATCCGGGTTTAGGAGGTATACTCACTTAATTTCTAGACCACGGCGATGAGGAACGGCGGCCGATCACTGATGAACAGTGAAACCGGCGGCAGCGATCCCGGCGACGGCGGTACGGACGGTGGCCGGAGGCATAGGACGGGCAGTACGGACCTGTACGGACACCCCCCCTCCCCCCGTACAGACCTGTACGGACGGCGGGGGATGGTGGCCGGCGAGGTGGCGGTGGTTGGCGCGGCGGCCGTACAACGGCGTACGGACACCGTACGGACGGCTGGAGACGGAGAGAGAAAGAGAGAGATGGAGGTCGGGATGAGGGTGGTGAGGCGAGGCTACGGCACGGCGGCGCGGCTGGACGGGCGGCAGTGCGTGCGGCGGCGACGAGCTCCGGCGGCCAGCGAGGAAAACCGGCGGAGGGAGAGAGAAAAATCGGGAGGGGGGCTGCTAGCCGAAAAAAAATGAGGAGGAGGAGAGAGAAATGGGTAAGACCGGTCAAATATAGCAGCCCCTTCGCGCCACGTGTCGCCGATCCGGGAGTTTTGACCAAAATACTCTTAATCCTATGGCCCTACTTCAATCCTATCCAATAATTGAGGGCAAAAGGGTCTTTAGCCCCAATAATGCAGCTGATAATCATCAATAATTATCCCAAATAATTTCCCAAAAATTCGGACTCGAAAATAACCCAGGGGCAAAATGGTCATTTTTCCGGTCCCACGGCGAAATTCCAATTTTCGCACGTATCAACCCCAGATGAGTGTGGCCAACATAATATGGCGTCGGAATCACGAAAATAGCTTCTTAAGCCTTTGAAAATCGACTGCCAAGTTCTGGAAATAAAATAATATTATTTTTCACTTCTGAGCTGAAATTCCAATTTTTGACCGAAACCACTCTAAATGTGTGTGGCCACCCTAAAATGACATCGGCCTCGAAAAATAACCTCATACGGGCACAACAACCAACCTCGGCCTCCAGAGAGGCAAAATCGTAAATTTTTGACTTCCGGGTCGAAATTCCATTTTTCGACCAGACTAACTCCAAACGTGTATGGCCAGTATAATATGACGTCAGAGTCGTGAAAATAGTCGTACAAATCCTCGAAAATCGACATCAAATTCCCGGTCTAATTCGTGATCAAAACTCGCTAAACTTCCAATTTCAAGGTCTCTCACTAACAGGCGGCTGTTTAGAGGTTACGCGTATCGACCTATGGTTATCCAAGTTATGACGGTCCCGATCATTGAGAGAATGAGAAATTATCACTAGTCCCAGAAGTCGCAATCGTTTGATTTAGGTTCAGGACTGGTTGGCCACGTGCACTTTCGGTCTTGCAGAATCACCTGCGTCCCTATTGTACATTGTTGGCCTCGGCCAAATCTAATCCATTACTCTTTCCTAAGATCGGCCCACGTTGGCCCAAAATATTCCCTCAGCGTCTCTCGTGATCGGTGTCCGTTTCGCGATAGGATCCCCGGTCCACGTACCGTTTTCTAGTTAGCCATACCCCATGGGTTAGTATCCCGAGAGTGATCAGCTCTGGGCGAGACTTACCAAAACGAAATGCGAAAGATTGACAATTTTATTGATCTCGGAATTACATCGAAATTCGGGCTGTTACACCTGTGGCTGGTCACCGGCCGTTGCCATGGCCGATCACTGGCCAAAAATAAAGGAAAAAGAAAAAAGAACAAAGAAAAAAATAAAAAAATATTAAAATGAATGCATGAAGTAAAATCAAATCAGATTTTATATAGCAAACGTCGGAAAATATATTCTAGTTCATTTTCAAATGTTAGCCAAACACCGAAATTTTTTTTATTTTCTTGGATAATGACTTCATGGAAAATATTTTATAGAAATGTTGCATTTTTCATGAAACAAACAGAACCTCAATTTAAAAAAAAATTATAAAAATTGTTCACTAGCTTTGTATTATATGAAAATATTTTAGCGATAAAATTTTAAAAAAAAAGTCATAAAAACAAGTTTTCCTAGATTGGATTAAATATAGAAGTGTTTTAATAATATGGGTCAGGTCGGGTATGAGTCGGGTTGGGTATGGGTTGCGATATTTACATTACAAATAAATAGGTCATAAACAGGTTAATGGTTCAATTTGAGTCGAACCATTTATGACCCGACCCGACCCTGACCCGACCCACCCGTTTAACAGGTCTACTTATTTGTGTAGTTGGTAGCCATAAGATATCCGTGAATTTAATGGTCACTTAATAGATTGGCCTTTGCTAGGTGGTCTGATTTTTAAACTTTTTTGTGGAAGGGTAATTATGAAATGTGTAAGAAATAATACAAACACCACATCTCCAATGGGGAAATTGTCCAAAAAGTCCTAAACCTATTGCATTTTTGCCAATTTAGTCTTAAACCTTTTGCATTTGGCTGGCCGACACTGACATGGATGCCAGCTGGTGCTGGCCGTCTGACCAACGCTGGCGTGGCAATTTTTAAATATTCTTTTATCAATTTTTTTCTTTGTTTTGAATTTTTTTTAGCCCTTCTTCCCTAGCCGGTCCGGCAACTGGCCAAAGGTGAGGATCGGCGAGATCAACCTCACTGGCCTCTGGCAAAGCTCACCCCCGCTGGCCATTGGCGAGGGCTCACCCCTAGTTGGGCAAGGTTAGCCATGGCAAGGCCGACCTTGCCATCGCTAGGCGAGGGAGAACTTAGCGACGGTGAGTTCGACTTCGCCTTGGCTAGGCGAGGTTCGCCCTTGCTAGTGGCTGGTGGGGGTGAGCTTCACCAGAGGCCGGCGACCGGCCAGAGGGAAGAATGGCAGAAAAAAAAGAAAAAAATAAAAATAATTTGAAAAAATATTAAAATATTGAAAATTGCCACGTCAGCATTGGTCGGACAGCATCCACGTCAACGTTGGCAGGCCAAAATTGGTCGGATGGACTAAATTGGCATAAATGCAAAAGGTTTATGGCTGAATTGACATAATTGAAAAGTTTATGACTGAATTGGCAAAAATGCAATAGTTTTAGAACTTTTTGGACAATTTTCCCTATCTTTAATCATAGGATTAAACATATTACCATACTTGATTTTCTACGTAGGTATTTTCTTAAGACGAGATTTATATAGAGTACAACGACTGAGTAAGATTTCTTTATTTTTTTCTAGAAGATAAATGTTTGGTTGGATCAGACATCCTATAGCTTCAATGTTACGTTGGAACGATAAGATCTAACATACAAATAATGGATTGACCATAATGAAATGATATAGCTGTCCGACCTCCCAAAGTACATCCAATGACGAGGTCGGGGACATTTTGAGGCCAAGAGAGAAATATCTTCAACTTCTTTGGGTTTACAAGTTCAAGAAACCTAAGATGAGAGCCACATGGATTACCACATCATTTAGCAAAACTTTCTTAGTAAAAGTAGCATCACTCGTTATCATAACTACTCGTTATCGTAACTATTATTTTTTTTTGTTACGATCAAAAGATCATAACTATTGTTTAATAAGCTAATAAATGAATAAACTTATGATGAAAAATTGTCAATTCAACGGTATGAGAGGTGACAAGAAAGAAGACTAATTCAACGGTAAGAAAACTTGTTCAAGCTGGAGGGAAGAACGAGCCCAATGGTCGACGCCCTTACCCTTGAGTCTTAAGCAATTTCTAAACATTTTAGACCTCAAAGATTAATTTTGTGCAGCCCAGAATCGCTCACAAACAGATGATCCGACCAATGCACACATGCTTGGAGAAAGATTCTGGAGGATAGAAGTATTTGGGCTCTGTATGTTCCAGTGGATTCATCTTATACTAGGATAAACATTCGAAAAGTCAGTTCTCTGATTCCATTTATTATACCATCGGGTGATGAAAATATACTTAACTACGGCACAATAAACGGGATCCTTTCGGTGCTCTAGCTTGTCCAAGGCAGCGCTATATCTTACTCGGGGTTTACAATGGTGAGCCTGATTAGCCAATTCAAGAAGAGGGATTAATTGTTATTGCCTGCAGCTAGAAGTGAGGATATTGATGAAGATTCAGACCGAATAACAGCCGATGATTAAAATGCCTTGGGAATTTATGCCTAAGCCTTTTCCAATAGTATAACCATTCTCCAGTAACACCTTGCTAGACATAACGACGGGCATCAGACATTCGAGGGGTTTGCATAATTGCGCCAACGGGCACATACGCAATGGAGACCAACTCGAAGGAGTGGTAACTCGATTCTCCCCAATGGAAACTAATTTTAATTAAGAAAGATTTTATTGCTTTCACTTGCATAAACCTTTTTGTGATAATTAACTTCATATGGATCTTTATGGAAGCTCGAAGCATCCCAAAGTGAAGAAGAGCATTCTTTTTTCTACCTAAACACTTATGTCCCTTGCTTAGCTAAATTAAGCCTTAAGCATGTTCATTTCAAAGCCCAAGTGGTGATTATCTCCCTACATTGGGGCAATGCATATGATTTACCAAGAAATTGAAAAAATTGATAAGATGTACTAAAAATGACTCGAGAGTCCTAAGAGCTCAAAAGATGAATATTACGGGGCATGAAAAAGCACCTGTTGCAGCATCAATGCTGCTTCTCGGTCAGTAGGTAAACCAGTCCCTAATGCAATTGAGCTCCATATCACTGTCCACGGATTACTACAATGAAACGAAGCCAAATGGAAAGCAGAAGGCAAGCTAATGAAACAAGGAGAAACCGATAAGAAATCAAAGAGAGAGAGGGCGAGAGAGAACGAAATTGAGGAGGAGAGAGATTTGGAATTACGTGTTCGACGAAGATATAATTGGCGACGACCACAATGGCCACGACGCCACCGGGTATGGCCGCGGGACCAGTGAGCAGACTCCACTTGCGGTATGTCATCTTCCTCCGCTTCTCCTTCTTCCTCCCTCCCTCTGCGATGAATCTCTCTGCAAAGCTTGCTTCTTTTTTTATTTAAATAAGTACAGATAACTATGTGAACTTAGTTTATGAATACTGTGATAGACAATAATATTATGAAAGTCACTAATCATGTTTCAATCATATTTTTTTTAAATTACCTATCATATTTTAATCATGGTCAGTTATGGTTCAGCCCCACAACATGCCAGTTGACACCTATTTTTAATTTGCCCAAAATTAATTGCACAAAATTTAGGAATTAATTTTCTTTAATTCCTAAAACAAAAAAATATTTCTATTTAAATGCATTGCATATAGACATTAGGCATATGTGCATTAATAGGGCCTATTAGAGCATATTTTCTTAAATTTTAAACAAAAAAAAAAAAAAAAAATTTCGGGTCGGGTTAATTTGGGCCGACCCGGCCCTTTTCTTTTTCCTTTTCCTTTTCTTCCCCCTCCCGGGCCCCAGGCCCATTCTTTTTTTCTTTCTTTTTCTTCCCCGCACGTGGGCTGGCCGGCCCGCCCGCCCTTCTTCTTCTTCCCCCCGCGGCCGCTCTCTCGCCCCTGTTCTCCCCTCGTTCGCGACGTCACGCAGACGCACGGCGGCGCGCCGCTCCTCGCCGTCGCTATCCGGCGAGAGGAAGGCCGAGAGAGCACGCCGACGGACGGCATTAATTGCCGGTCCCGTCCTCCCGTTGTCCCGGCTTCCCCTTATCTCCTCCTCCCTCTCGGCTCCTGTTAAATGCCTCTGCGCCTCTTGAGCGATCCCACGCTCTGCACCGGCCTAAATGGCCGCGAAAGTCGCGTGCCAGAGTAGGCCGGTGCAGACCGTCGTCATTACAGACGTAACGGAGCAGAGGGGCACCGTCGTCCGGCTATAAATAGCCAAAGGGAGAGAGAGAGCCGGTCGGCAAAATTGAGAGAGAAACAGAGAGAGAAAAATTGAGAGAGAAAGAGAGAAAATTGAGAGAGAAAGAAGGGAAAGTCGGTTTTTGCAGGTTCCCAGCCGCGTCGCCGTCGCCCCCCGATCAACCGGAAAGCCCCAGACGCGCCGTCGACGGTGAGCTCTCAGTCCGGCCCGAACCGCCTCTGTTTTGCTCTGTTTTTCTGCTCGGTATGGCCGGGACTCGCGCCGGCCGTTTCGCGCGAATCCCGGCCCATACCGTCATCCCCCGCCGTCCGTGTGTCCTCACCGAAGGTAGGTTGATTCGCTGAATCCTCCGGGTTCGCCGAACAGTCGGGATTTGTTGTTTTTGGAAGCGCACACCATCTGTTCGACAAAAGTCCTCAATGAAACCGGTTTTGTTTTGGTCGCCGGCCGTGAACAGCGGTCGGACGGTGACCGGTGGGTGGAGAGGCTTGGTTTTACTCCCGGGAGGCCGATTTGGGGGCGGCGCCGTGCAGGTCGGTCGGTGAGAGGCCGTTTTTGGCTTCGACCGCGGCTGCTCCCACCGGTTCGGCCTGACCCGGTTCAGTTGACCCGACCCGGTCAACGCCCCGGGTCGGATCTGTTGACCCGGGTCGGTCCGACCGACCCGGTTCAATCGATCCGACCCGGGTCAACGACCGGGTCGGATCCGTTGACTGGGTCACTCCAAATGACCCTGTTGGCAGTGGGCCGATCCGACCCGGTCAACGACCGGGTCGGATCCGTTGACCTCGGTCGGTCCCACCTGACCCGGTTCAGCCGATCCGACCCAGTGTCAACGACCGGGCCCGGATCCGTTGACCCGGGTCGGATCCCTTTTTTTATTTTTATTTATTTTTATTTTATTTTATTTTACTGCTTTAAAAAAAAAAAAATTTAAAAAATTTAAAAAATTTAAAAAAAAAAGTTTTTTTTTTCTTTTTCTTTCTTCTTTTTTTTATTTGTTTTTTTTATTTAAAAAATATTTCGTATTTTATTATTATTTTTTTTTTTTTTTTTATTTTTTTATTTTTTATTATTTTTTTTTTATTTTTTAAAAAAAAAAGTTTTTTTTTTATTATTTTATGTGATATATTGTTGTTGTTTTAATCTAATGTGATATTATTTTGTAAGTTTTTGTCTTATTTAAATTAGACGAGCCTGAGGTTACGCGGTAGTATTTGCATGTTAGTTTTTATTACCGTTGTATTGTTATGCATGTTTTTTAATACAATTGCATGAATGTTGTGTTTTTGAATGTCATCTGACTTAGTTAGGGTTAGAACCTTAGGCTGCATGAATTGCTGTGTTCCTGATTGCTGATCGTTCCTGATTATGCACTCGCTTGATCACCTCACATATTAGGAGAAAGGTCCTAAAATCAATCCAAATTGTCTGACAAATGTTTTCAGAAATGAACAGGGTAGAAAGGTACCGAAAGGGCATTAGTTATCTAACTAGTGTAACCAAGTCCCCGAATTCAGTTAATCTCTGGTTCGTAGGAATAGGGTGATTCTCCCATTTTTAAAAAAAAAAAAAAAAATTTTTAAAAATTTGTTTGATATATTCTAAGTGTCTTAATCTAATGTGATATTATTTTGTAAGTTTTTGTCTTATTTAAATTAGACAAACCTAAGGTTGCGCGGTAGTATTTGCATGTTAGTTTTTATTACCGTTGTATTGTTATGCATGTTTTTAATACAATTGCATGAATGTTGTGTTTTTGAATGTCATCGACTTAGTTAGGGTTAGAACCTTAGGCCGCATGAATTCTTTGTGTTCTGTTGCTGATCGTTCTGATTATGCACTCGCTTGATCACCTCACATATTAGGAGAAAGGTCCTAAAATCAATCCAAATTGCCTGACAAATGTTTTCAGAAATGAGTAGGGTAAAATGGTACCGAAAGGGCATTAGTTATCCAACTAGTGTAACCAAGTTCCCGAATTTAGTTAATCACTGTTCGTAGGAATAGGGTGATTCTCCCATCACCCTATTTGGGTTTCTAATCGGCCCATCCCAAATCGATTAGTGGCGACTCCTTGATATAAACCACTTGCATGTTAAACACTTAAACCCTAAGTCGCGATATGGTATGGGCTTGGGAGAGCCCGAGTTAAGTCCCGAACCTAGACTTAGCACGTACCAGGCGAGCCCCCCTTTTTTTGCATGTTGTTTAAAAAAGGGCTCGGGAGTTCGGTCGCGACTTAGGGTTTAAGTGTTTAACATGCAAGTGGTTTATATCAAGGAGTCGCCACTAATCGATTTGGGGTGGGTCGATTAGAAACCCAAATAGGGTGATGGGAGAATCACCCTATTCCTACGAACCGTAGATTAACCGAATTCGGGGACTTGGTTACACTAGTTAGATAACTAATGCCCTTTCGGTACCTTTCTACCCCTGTTCATTTCAAAACATTTGTCGACAATTTGGATTGATTTTAGGACCTTTCTCCTAATATGTGAGGTGATCAAGCGAGTGCATAATCGGAACGATCAGAATCGTGAACACGGCAATTCATGCACCTAAGGTTCTAACCCTAACTAAGTCGAGATGACATTCAAAAACACAACATTCATGCAATTGTATTAAAAAACATGCATAACAATACAACGGTAATAAAAACTAACATGCAAATACTACCGCGTAACCTCAGGCTCGTCTAATTTAAATAAGACAAAAACTTACAAAATAATATCACATTAGATTAAAACAACAACAATATATCACATAAAATAATAAAAAAAACTTTTTTTTTAAAAAATAAAAAAAAAAATAAAAAAAAAAAAAATAAAAAAAAAAAAAAAAAATAATAATAAAATACGAAATATTTTTTAAATAAAAAAAAAAAAAAAAAAGAAGAAAAAGAAAAGAAAAAAAAACTTTTTTTTTTAAATTTTTAAATTTTTAAATTTTTTTTTTTAAAGCGATAAAATAAAATAAAATAAAAATAAATAAAAATAAAAAAGGGATCCGGACGGTCTGGACCGACCGGGTCAACGGATCCGGCCCGTCGTTGACTGGGTCGGATCGGCAACCGGTCAGTGGGGCCGACCGGGTCAACGGATCCGACCCTGTCGTTGACCGGTCGGATCGCATGAACAGGTCAGTGGGTGACCCGGTCAACGGATCCGACCGGTCGTTGACCGGTCGGATCGGTGAACCGGTCAGTCATGGGTGACCCGGTCAATGGATCCGACCCGGTCGTTGACCCGGGTCGGATCGATTGAACCGGGTCGGTCGGACCGACCCGGGTCAACAGATCCGACCCGGGGCGTTGACCGGGTCGGGTCAACTGAACCGGGTCAGGCCGAACCGGTGGGAGCAGCCGCGGTCGAAGCCAAAAACGGCCTCTCACGGCCGACCTGGAGCCGGCGCCGCCCAAATCGGCCTCCCAGGAGTAAAACCAAGCCTCTCCACCCACCGGTCACCGTCCGACCGCCGTTCGCGGCCGGCGACCAAAACAAAAACCGGTTTCATTGAGGACTTTTGTCGAACGGATGGTGTGCGCTTCCAAAAACAACAAATCCCGACTGTTCCGTGAACCGGAGGATTCAGGGGAATCAACCTACCTTCAGTGAGGACACACGGACGACGGGGGATGACGGTATGGGCCGGGATTCGCGCGAAACGGCCGGCGCGAGTCCCGGCCAAACCGAGCAGAAAAACAGAGCAAAACAGAGGCGGTTCGGGCCGGACCGAGAGCTCACCGTCGACGGCGCGTCCTGGGGCTTTCCGGTTGATCGGGAGACGGCGACGCGACTGGAACTCCGCAAAACCGACTCTCCCTTCTTTCTCTCTCAATTTTCTCTCTTTCTCTCTCAATTTTTCTCTCTCTGTTTTTCTCTCAATTTCGCCGACCGGGCTCTCTCTCTCCCTTTGGCTATTTATAGCCGGACGACGTGCCCTCTCGCTCAGTTACGTCATCGTAATGACGACGGTGCCGCACCGCCTACTCGGCACGCGACTTTCGCGGCCATTTAGGCCGGTGCGGAAAGCGGTGGATCGATTCCGTGAGGCGCGGAGAGCGGACGAGCAGGAGGCGAGAGGAGGAGGAGATAAGGGAAGCCGGGACAGGGGAGGACGGGACGCAATTAATGCGGGTCCGTCGGCGTGCTCGGCCTTCCTTCGGCCGGATAGCGACGGCGGAGCGCGCGCCGCCGTTGCGTCGGCGTGACGTCGCGAACAGGGGAGAACAGGGGCGAGAGAGCGACCGGCGAGGGGGAAGAAGAAGAAAGGGCTGGGCCGGGCCAGGCCCAGCCGTGCGGGGGGGAAGAAAAAGAAAGAAAAAAAAGAATGGGCCGGGGCCCGGGAGGGGAAGAAAAGGAAAAGAAAAGGGTAGGTCGGCCCGCCGACTCGGCCCGAATTTTTTTTTTTTTTTTTTTTAATTTTTGTTTAAAATTTAAGAAAATATGCTCTAATAGGCCCTATTAATGCACATATGCCTAATGTCTATATGCAATGCATTTAAATAGAAATATTTTTTTGTTTTAGGAATTAAAGAAAATTAATTCCTAAATTTTGTGCAATTAATTTTGGGCAAATTAAAAATAGGTGTCAACAGCTGCCCCTCTTTGAAGGTGAGCTCACAGAGATTGAGCTCGCAGAGGTTACGTTCAAAGATAAAATGACACCTAAATTTGGCCCATGCATGTTCAATGAATGTTATTTTTGGCGAGACCGGAGTCCCATTTTTATGATGCGATATAAGATGATGCATGCTAAAGCAAGTAAAAACATACCTGGGGCTACTTACCTTGCCGAAGGGTAGAGTAATTCCAGATAGTTGATATTGCGTGTCGAGGACCCGAACCTGTGTTCGGTCTCCTTGACGGAAAAAATGGTTTGTCTAGGACCCGAACCTGTCTTCGGTCGCCTTGACGAGAATTGCTTTTGTCTAGGACCCGAACCTTTCTTCGGTCGCCTTGACTGGGGGAAATCGCTTGTCTAGGACCCGAACCTATCTTCGGTCGCCTTGACTGGATTTCATTTGTCTCGGACCCGAATCTACCTTCGGTTGCCTCGACTGGGGAAATCGCTTACCTAGGACCCGAACCTTTCTTCGGTCGCCTTGATCGGATTTCATTTTGTCTCCCAGGGACCCGAACCTTTCTTCGGTCGCCTTGATATTGGATTTTGCCTGTCTAGGACCCGAACCTTTCTTCGGTCGCCTTGATCGATTGGATTTTGTATGTCTAGGACCCGAACCTTTCTTCGGTCGCCTTGACTGACTGGATTTTGCTTTACCAAAGTACCTGCATCATAAGGGGTACCTGAAAAGACTTGATGTGAACAGAGGGAGTTATTCCTGTGCTCAGGGAGGGTGAACAAAGGGGTCAATCCAATGTTCAGTTGGTGAACAACGGGGTCACTCCGATGTTCAGAGGGTGAACAACGGGGTGACTCCGATGTTCAAAGGGTACCATAACAATCGTAGGTATATGGATTTTTTGAATCGGGCATGGGTAAAATGTACTTACACGGGCACGTTCACGCTCTTAAGGGCGTGTCTCCGTCGACAATTTTTTTTTTTTTTTTTTTTGTGCAAAGACATACGTATTCATCGGAGAAATAGACAACTGAAGCTATTCTTGAATATCGTATGAAATATCTTGACCAGCTGGTCAAGATGCTTTTCTTTTTCAAAGAAACACCCTGTTTACCTTCCTGGGTAGTTTGAAAAGAAATCTGATGAAATACCTGGGATTTCTTACCCGGAGGTTTGATGTATCATCTGCTGAATACCCGACCTTTTTCAGGGCATCTCTTTTGTGATGATAATCAGGGCTTCTCCAGTGCCCGAATTTGCGTGTTCTATCACTGAGGATTAGAACTTTGAGCTGCAAAAGCATGCTGTGTCAATTCCACTTGGGGAACAGAAGAAATTTTTTGTGACATCTTTGGAGACGCTCCAAAGGTCATATGTTCTTTGAGTCTTTGAAAATATTTTACCTGTCAAAGAGAGTTAGCGCAAACATGCATGCATTCATCAAGGATAGACAAGCTATGCTATTCCAGAATGCGCATTTGAAAATTCATGCATGATGATTTCGCCATGTTTGCATCACCAAACATCCACTGAGGGTCAATCAAGACAATATTCACTCGGGAGGTGGACTTCTCAAGATGCTGAACGAGGGATTCTCGAAGAAAGAACTTTCCACTCGGCTCTCGTTGAAAAGGGTTATTTGTCCCATCCATTAATGCGGGAACATCGAAAACACTCAATCGGCCGTTATCGGATCCGCAAGGGTCCGAGTTTTCTCGCAGCGATGCAGCGCGCCAATCGAGAGGTCTTCTTCGAGGGTCGTAATGCGAGGCTTGGTCAATGGCTTAATGAAGGTGACTGTTCAAGTCAATGCCATGAAAGAAAATATTCTGCAATCATCTCCGGGTTTACAAGTCAAGAACCCTGCAAAACGAGATAGAAATAATCTTGCTCGCACTTCCTCGAGCGTTGTTTATAAACATTTGAAATTCCACGTTAATTCAAGTGTCCTAGTCAGAAGAGATTTCCTGAGGGACGTAACGTGGGCTCGGTTCACAGGTTGAGAAACGAAAGGATCGTTAGGCTCAAAAATGTGTGTAAGGGTGAGAGTTGGTGATCATCTTGGCATTGTCACCAGCCTTTTTCTCCACCGTCGGGACTCTTTTGGAAAACTCCCTGGGTAATCCCTTGTTTTAGCTTCTTTGACAACTTTTTCTTGAGAAGCTTCGTCCGGCATTTTCCTGGATACCATTCTATCTCTCGTGATGATCTTTGTCAAGACAGAGTTCCTAAAGTAGGAATTTGTATCGAAGAAGAACTCAAGTTTAACCCTTTGGGGTCGTCTTTTCATCGTTTTTCTTCTTCTCCTTTTTCTTTTTCTTTTGTTTTTTATTCATGGGCATTGGCCTTGCTTTTACCAGGCACACGCTTTTTCATGCCCCTAGTTTTCAGCATTTTTTTTTCGCTCTTTTGGTATTGTCGGACTAGCCTAAACAAGTTTGAGCGAAACAATGTTATTAGGCTCTTGGAGTCTTCATCTTGATTCGGTACTTTAGACCACGATGCTCAAGCCGTGGTGACTTTTGCCTTGCCCCGGTGTAGGGGATGATCACCAACTGGGTTGGTACGAAATGAAATCGCCGGCTCAATTGGGCTAGCAAGGGATATAAGTGTATGGGATAGAAGAAGAACTGCTCTTCGTCATCCTAGGGCACTCAAATTATCGTGAGAGTTCACCTGTAATAATAACACTCAAAGATTAATGCAAATGAGAGCAAGAAAATTTCTATTCATCTTTTCACCTTGTGTGAGCTGATGCAGCTGATGATCATAGAAAATTTTAGATATTACAAACTCCTCATCCTTCTTGTCTTGCTCATCACTGTTATCAATAAGATGTTGGCATTTTGGACAAGCTTTAGTTTGCTGCTTCTCTCTTGACAAAGCCCTCTTAACCTCGACTGTTCAGCCGTCGATGGTGTGCTTGTCTTGGAGGACTCTGTCGAGGACCGCCGGATCCGTAAGGACGACAAGGCCGAAACCACGGGAGTAGTGATCGAAAGGGAGGGACGCTCGTCTTGCTCCCTCTGAATTTGAATTCTCCCTGTGATGCTGATTTACCTCAAGCTGCCCCAATGTGGGATGGTTCTTGACAGGGGTGATTTAAAAAGAACCTCCAAGTGTATGGGCTCAAATGGTCAAGCAAAGGATTAATGGTAGTGTATGGGGCAGAGAAATGAACTGCCTCTCGTCATTTTGGCTACCGTACCTTATGCGAGAAATCTCTTTACCTTGTAGAAGTGAAACCTTTTTGCTCATCTTGCAAGGGTTTGGTACTTGAGAATGTGTTTAGGCTAAGGATTGCCTCTCATCATCCTGAGACACCTCGTTCAATACATCGGAGCAGTTCGACACCATTCGTCGAATTGTCCAGATTTTCACAGGGAATTGGTGAATTAAACAGGTAAAATTACCATGCGAAATTCTTTCCAAAAGACATGCAATGCACTTGGGGGAAGGTTAAGCATTTATTTGCTTTAACATGTTTCCTCCTTCTTTTGATTCTTTCAACTCTTAAAGTTTTAAGGGAAAGAAATACTTACCTACGCTGTAGCAGCGACGAGGTAAACCTGTAAAGCAATAAGAAAGACCGTGTCAATGAACGGCTCTTTGAGGGAATAGGAATTGGGAACGATACAACATTACCCTTCGTGATTCCCCTCATTTAAGATTAAATTGACAACTCCTTGAGTTTTCTCGGATGCTGATAATTCCCTTCTGACAAAAACAGGAGTTTATGTTAGAAATGAGATGATTGAGGGTAAATTGAGAACGATACAAATTACCCTTCTTCCATTTTGCCTTCAAAGCTAGCAGAGTCTTTTCTCCTCTTTACTTTGTTCAGCCTTCTCTGTCTCAGCCTGCTCCTCCATACTCTTGGTCACGAAGCTCGAATGAGATCCTCTATAATTAGAGGTACTCCCGAATAGAGGGTTCTATTGTCAGCGCATGCTGTGTCAATGCGGTTCCAGCATGTTGAGGAGTTTCTTGTGGATGCTCTGATTCTAGACTGCAAGGCATGTGCAATTGCTTGCATGGAGAACTTCGCAGCAAAGCTAATCTCTGCTTTAAAGGTCTTTGACGAACATGGGCATGACTACCATCGATACTTCTGTGGTTGTCAGGATCTGCCTTGACGCCACTTTGTCATGTGCGAAATCCTTTCCGGTTAGATTTGCCACCAAGACTGTCCTTGTTAATAACTTTTCGCCAATTCCCTTGTTATAAGTTGGGACACGAAGTTATTTCAAGGATAGTACTTCTTCAAACATCCGAGTTGACCGGGTTGGAGAATTGGCGTCCATCCATTTCGATCGGGAATCAAAGCTCCTCCCGGAGTGTCTTTTTCACGACATAGGGACCCTTATAGTTAGGAGCGAACTTACCTCCAAGCTCGGGGGTAGTGGTAGCACCTTTCTTAGGACAAGATCGCCCGTCTTCAAAGTGTCTGGAGCGTACCTTCCGGTTGAACGATCTCGCTACCCTCTCGTTGATAGCATTGTCCATGACAAAGAGCCTTCAATCGCTTTTCATCAATCATATTCGGTTGCTCCAATCTTTGCTTGCTTCCATTACGCATCGACGAGTTTCATTTGGGACAATACCCGCAGTGAGGGGATTTCTACCTCAACAGGCAGGACTGCTTCCATGCCATATACCAAGGAAAAAGGGGTTGCCCCGGTGGAAGTCCGAATTGATGTTCGGTAAGCCATTAATGCGAAAGGCAATCTTTCATGCCAATTTCGGTAGTTCTCAGCGAGTTTTGGCTAAGATCTTTTTGATGTTTTTGTTGGCACCTCTCAATGACTCCGTTCATTTGGGGACGATAAGGAGACGAATTCGGATGGCGGATTTTGAATTCACCGAGTAAATCATCAACAATCTTGTTGTTCAGATTTGTCCCATTATCTGTAACTATGGCTCCAGGGACGCCATAGCGGGCGATTATATCCCGCTTGATGAATTTCATCACATTCCGAGCAGTGACATTGGCATATGACATAGCCTCGATCCACTTAGAAAAATAATCAATTGCGACCAAGATAAAGCGATGTCCATTTGATGCTTTCGGATTAATTGGGCCGATCACATCGATGCCCCACATTGAAAATGGCCATGGCTCGATAAGCGATGTAATTCGGTTGGTGGGGCATTTATCTTGTTTCCATGGATCGACAACGGTAACAATTTCGAACGTGTCGGATGCAATCGCTTTCTAAGGAAAGCCGTAATAACCTAGTCTTGTTATTTTCCTAGCCAACATGTGTCCATTCATGTGTGGACCGCATACTCCTTCATGCAATTCTGCATAATTCGTGTTGCTTCGCTTGTATCGACGCATCTTAGCAAAATAGAATCATAGGACCTCTTGTACAAGCTTTCACCACTGACGAAGAACTTCGTCGCCATCTTCATTATGTACCTTCCGCGTAGAGCTAATCCCTTCGGGAACCTACTTTGCTCCTTGATGTAATTCATGATATCGGAGTACCATGGTTTACCATCGGGTTCTTGATCAAAGTCATGCAATGGGCCGGTTTGGTTAGAACTTCAATTTTCGAGAGGTTCTATTTCCAAACCATTGGTAACCCGCAACATGGATGATAGTGTAGCCGGTGCATCGGCGAATTGGTTATGAGATCTAGATAGGTAGTCAAACGAGATCTCGTTGAATTCTGAAACCAATTCCTCCAGATAGTCACGATAGGGTACTAGCTTAGTATCCCTGGTCTTCCATTCACCCACAGTCTGGAGTATAATTAAGGCAGAATCGCCGAACACTTTTAGCTTGGATATTTTCATATCAATTACTGCTTGTAAACCGAGAATACATGCTTCATACTCGGCTATATTGTTGGTGCAAGGAAACACCAATTTCGCGGCCACAGGATAATGCTTGCCCATCTGGGGATATCAAGACCGCCCCAGTGCCAGAGCCAGACAGGTTTACTGCTCCATCGAAAAACATGGTCCATGTGTGTTCCTCCGTTGATAAAATGCGATCATCTGGAAGACCATCCTCATGCGTTTCCCCAGGGCATTCAGCCAGCATATCAGCGATCACCCGGCCTTTCACTGACCTCTGCGATGACGTTTGGATGTCAAATTCTGAAATTAGAATTTGCCATTTAGCTAATTTTCCCACTAATGCTGGTCGGTTGAGCAAATACCGGATAGGGTCGTTTTCAGTTACGAGGAACGTCTGGTGGTGCAAAGTATATTGTCGGAGTCTATGCAACACCCACACCAATGCGACGCATGTTTTTTCTGATTCGGAATAATTCTGTTCCGAAACGGTGAACTTCTTACTCAGATAATAGATTGCTCGTTCTTTTCCATCATCGGGATGGCTCTGGGCCAATAGGGCTCCTAATGATTCACTGTGAATCGTTAAATAGAGAGTTAGAGGATGCCCTGGAACTGGTGGGATTAGTACCGGGGGACTCATCAAATACTGCTTCAGCTTTTCAAATGCTTCCCGACAATCTTCATCCCAGTTGATTTGAGCGCCTTTCCTGAGGAGTTTGAAGAAAGGCCGTGCAGTCTCAGATAGTTGGGAGATGAACCGAGCAATATAGTTCAACCTTCCCAAAAGGCTTCTGACTTCCTTAACTGTGGACGGGGGTTGCAACTCACATATTGCTTTAACTTTCGAGGGGTCGACCTCAATCCCCTTGCTACTCACGATGAATCCGAGTAACTTACCAGAGGTCGCCCCGAATATGCATTTTGCAGGGTTCAGGCGTAATTTGAATTCACGCAACCGGCTGAATAGCTTCTTCAAAGCTTCAATGTGGTCCTCTCCGCACCTGGTTTTGGCGATCATGTCGTCGACATAGACTTCAATTTCTTTGTGCATCAGGTCATGAAAGAGAGTGACCATAGCACGTTGGTATGTTGCCCCAGCATTTTTCAAACCAAAAGGCATAACCCTGTAGTGAAAAGTCCCCCATGGAGTGATAAACGCCGTCTTCTCCTTGTCTTCATCGTTCATCCTTATCTGGTTGTATCCAGAGAATCCATCCATGAAAGAAAATAATTCGAAACCAGCAGTGCTATCCACAAGGACGTCTATGTGGGGAGCGGAAGTAGTCCTTTGGGCTGGCCTTGTTCAAGTCGCGGTAATCCACACAAACTCGAATCGACCGTCTTTCTTCTTCATCTGGTACGATGTTCGCTACCCAATCAGGGTATTGCGAAACTTCGATGAACCCTACTTTCAACAGCTTCATCACTTCTTCTTCGATCTTTTTCGACAGTTCGGGTTTGGTCCTTCGTAACCTTTGCTTTTTGGGAGGCATGTCGGGATTAGTAGGCAAACTGTGCTCCACAATCCGAGGGTCCAGTCCTGGCATATCAGAATAAGACCATGCGAAGACGTCTTGATACTCTTTGAGGAGAGCAGTTAAACGTGTGGCTTTCTCTTCGGGAAGGTTGGCCCCAATCTTCACTTCTTTTGGCTTCTGAGTACCACCCAAATTGATGGTAACGGTATCTTCGATTGTAAGGGGTTTAATTTGTTCATATTGCTCCCAATTTCTTTGGATTTCAGCGGGATCATCGCTTGAATCGTCAGAATCGCTGCCGTCAATATCTACATCATCAGGCTGGACCGTACTAACTCCCTCGCAAGTCGCAAGATTATACCTGAAACACAGGGTAACTTGATTAGAAAAACAAATGGAGATATGGATTTTTTCATTGTCCTCTTCCACTTAGGATATTTTTTTGAGGAAATTGTGAAACGTCTTTGATTTTCAAAGAGGCTCTTTTTTTTTTTTTTTTTTTTTTTTTAAACGAGGAAGCATGAGATAGCCCGGGCCTCAGAATACTTTCCTTTTCGTGGCTGGATATCATCAACGGGCCGGTTTGGTATACTACCTCATGCCCTCAAAACATTATTTATTTACAATACACGGATTTACAACCTCAAAAGAGGGTGAGTTCAAAAAGACATTCCTTCCAGCAGAAATGACTACGAAAAACAAAACACAAGGATAGCCCATTTTCCTGGGATTCATGCAGAAAGGAGAAGAGGAATTCTACTCAAGCGGGCTTGCGCCCATTCCCTCCACCGGTCTTTCGTCTATTGCGCCGACGAAGAAATCTTCGAAATCATCGTTCCAGGAGTCTAGCTCATCGGCTCTTCTCTTCACTGGTGTCAGCTTTTCCATGTCGCCCCATCCGATAGGAATGCTGTTCTGTTGGTCTTCATAAAAACTTGATGGCATCTGGTAGTCAACGTAATAATCGAACTTACCACTGGGCTGGCCCAGGGTATCCATAATTTTCTTTCCCTTGCGTGCCTTATCAGAAAGCTCAGGGGCAGCGTCACGAAGGCTAGGTACCACCAAGAGGTCATCTTCACCATGACACAACCATGGGGCACGAAAAGTGAATGCCCTAGCATCCAGTAGATCTTGAATTCTATTCTTCGGAGCGTCACAATCATCCGGCGAGTGCCCGACCTCTCCCGAGTGAAAGTCACAAGATCCGGAGGGATCATAATTAATGAAGTATTCGGGGAGTAGGGTGTTTTGGCTTCCTTGTGATCAGCCCCTTTCGCAAAAAGGATAGAAAATATCACATCCATGGATTTGGGAGCCGGCGAGTATCGTCGTACATTGCCCTGCCACTGTAGGAGTTGGACATCTCGCCAAGTCGTGTCGGGAAGGGCTCCGATGGCGGGTTTTCTTCGGGACGATTTACTTGGGTCACCTGCTCCCGATCGGGAAACGGCGTGTAACACATCCGAGATTTGGCCGATAGTATCCATTAACGACGCAAGCAAATCTCGTAGCTCCTAACCGACACCGCAAACGTGCAAACAAATCGGGCGGGTTTGTACTTGTCTCGAGGCCGAGTCTTCTTGTATGGCTCCTATAAAGATGTCGTCAAATAGGGTGACCACATTATCCAGCGCTTCTTCTCGTCCACAATCTTCCTCAATCGGTAGCTCGTCTGGGTTCCGATGTCGGTCAATAGCAATATTTAGGGGAAGCATCGAGGAGTTCGGTTGACTTGAAGATTCGGCAGGATGCTTGAACCCCTCTCTTGATTGTCCTGAGAGGTTAAGATAAATTTTTTCATCCTGCAGTAATTTAACAGGTGACGGGAAAGTTTCCCGGATATGGGGAAGTGGCAAACCGACTTGACCCGCTATATGCCCCTTGTTGGCTGATGGGTTTCCTCCGCGATACCCTAGACCCCGGCGATGCGGTGATTCTTGGCGGCTGAATAGGCTCTCGAATGCCCGGCCTCCTCTGCCAGTCCTTGACACAGGGTGAAGCCATTCCCAACCATAACTTTCCCTACCATGACCGAGGCTTTTGACATATCGGGGACAAAAGGAGCAGTTCCTCGATATCCATGTACAGTCGAAACAAGCTCGATGGACTGATAGCTAGATTCGACTTTACCGCTTGGTTCGACATATGGGATGGCGGTTTCTTGGTAGATTCGATGGTCTTCCTCTCCAAGGACCGTGATCGGCTTCCACTTGGGCCAAAACTTTACGCTTTGGTGAAGGCTTGAAGGTATAGCTCCGGGGAGTGAATCCGGGGACGCCCCAAGAAAAAAGCTAAAGGCGTGGGGATGTCCATTACTTGAAACAGGATGCTTGAATCTTTGTTGGGCCAATCTGGACATCGAGATCGATCTCACCCACAGTGTCTTTCTTCATTCCGTCGAAAGCTCGGACGGATGTTTTGGAGGCACGGAGCTTAGATGTGTCCACATTAAGACGGCGCAAGGTTGCCCGCGGGCAAATATTCGATGCGGACCCATTGTCTATCGAACTCGAGCTACGTGGGAGTTTCTACATTTGACGGAAATGTAGAGACCTTTAGTATGTCCCCTTCCTTCAGCGGGAAATTCATCCTCCGAGAATGTTATCTGATCCTTCAAAAGGATAGACCCCACAAATGCTTCTAGCTTGGTGTGCTCGATTGTCTCTGGTACGTTTACTTCGCTGAGTACCTTCATCAGAGCTTTCTGATGCTTTACGGACGTTTGGAGGAGCTCTAATAAGGAAATCTGAGCGGGCAACTTACGTAGCCGATCCACCACATTATATTCATCGGCTTTAACGATGGCCAGGGAATTCTTTGGCTTCTTCGTCGGTAACGGGCTTCGGAGGCCGAGCGTCGGCTTGGGCATACGTCCGTCCTGACCTGGTGATTAGGTCCACATCCAATTCGTAGGACCATGGAACCGCTTTGTCATTCTCGTAACGGTAGGGCTGAGGTATTTCGATCACTATATGCTCTGCGGATAAGGGTACCTCAATCGTCAGCTCCTCCTCCTCGTCTGGGCTGTCAGACAAAGGTTCGTTCACAAGCGTGGGGATGGTTTCACTTGTTTCGGCATTCAGTGCTGAAAATTCTTTGTCCCAGTCGATGATAACCTCAGAGATGGTGGCTACTATATCGGTATAGTCGGCGTACACAATCAAACCTGCTTTCGCCTTGCTGGCAACCCTTTCTTTCATTAGGGACAGAGGCAGTATTTCACCAGTAGGATAATACCCTGCTTTCACTAGAGCATTATAAACATCAACAGTGCGTACTCTCTCACTCTTGAATCGACAGACGTTGAAAGTAGATATGGCATTGATTCTGTTTTCATGTTCGGGTAGCGGGTTGTTCTGTATGTTTGGCTTGGATGTCTGGAATGAAAAGGCTTTGGTGTCGAGCAAGTTTTGGATTCGGTGTTTGAGGTATAGCGATCATCGATCCGAATGCCCTACCTCGCCCATGTGATAGTCACATTTTTTGACGGATCATAATTCGAAAAGCTTTCGAGTTGGGTCGTTTTGGTTCGGTAGAAACGGGTTTTCTTCCGGAGTATGGCCGGGACTTGAGAAGGGGATCCGAGCAGGTGGAGTGAATTGTCTTTTCTTATATCGCCTCCCGAGGTGGCGACTTGAGGTAGAGGCTGCTCATCACTGCTCACTGGAGTCCAGGAGGATGAACGATGCCGGTATACGCAATGTTTCCATCCGTCGGGGGCTCCTTCTCTTTTCGTGTGTGGAGTCTCTTACTTGTGGAAGTGGGATCTGTGAACCATCCGTCACGCTAGATCCCATTTCAATTCGTTCACCCACGGGGACGAGACGATTAAGGGATTCGGCGGTGGCGCCAACCGGGCGGTGTCTCGTATTCGTATGGAAGCGATTTTATGAACAATTTTACTTGTTCATGATCAATGAGCCGTGGGGTAACTGGCGGCCAAGTTCCTCCATCCGGTGGCATACTCCTTGAATGACTCGCTTTTCTTCTTTTCCGTGCGTTCCGGATCGTCACGAGTGAAGGTGACGTCAAGGTTGAACTGATATTGCTTGAGGAATGCATCAGCGGCATCATCCCAAGACTTAAAAGCATCCACATCTTTCGACATATACCACGTCAAGGCTGGCCCCGTCAAACTCGCTTGAAAGGTCTGAATCATGAGGGGTTCATTGTCAACGTACTGGGTCATCCGCACATGATACATGTGCAAATGATGTCTGGGGCATGAAGTGCCATCATACTTCTCGAATTCCGGCATCTTGAATTTTTCTGGTACTTTGACCCGTTTGTATATGGACAGGTCAAGTGGAACGGCATGTTGCGGGCCTTGTAGCTGTTTCAGCATTTCTTCGACCTTTGCAAGGCGTTTGTCTGTTCCGTCTTCCAGTACGGCCGAGTTCGGGCTTCCTAACGGCAAGGGAAGCGGATCGTCCTCTAGCGGGGGCATTTTATTGTCACTGGCAGAAGCTTTGTCTTTTCCGGTAGACGGTGGTGATAACACCACCTCAACTGCTGCAGGCGTAGGTGTAAGCTTGCCATGAATGGATTCCACCTGCTTTGTGAGATTTTGGATCGCATTGATGACCATTTTCATCTCATCTTCCATATTATTGAGGCGGACATTTTCTTCGGCCATTTTTTGTAACTACCTGTGAAAACGTGTATATGAATGAGTATAATGCCCAATAAAGAATCATTCTATGACTTAGTCATATTATTATTGCATAATGTACTTATTTGCAAAGAAAAAGAGAGAAAAAAAAGGTTTTATTTATATATCATTACGGTGGCGTCCCGGGGTTCGAACCCCGGTCGCCTCGGACCCCGAGGCTACATCCCCGGATACCACCGGGCCGAAGGCCGCGGTGAGTGTCGGTCTGGGACAAAAAAAATATTTAAAGTATAAAAAGCGGCCCGAGCTATATTAACATTTGTACAAACCATAAACATTTTTACGGGAGATATTCAAAACCCCTAAACATAAATACAGGACATATAAAAGACGGGGGCTTTTAACAAGAAGATGCCCTTTCCCGGATGCTCATTCTATAGACGATGGGAAGCTACAGGTCTCTCGGAGCCGTTTATTTTCACGGACAAGCTCCGCAATAAGCGTATCCTTCGTCCCCACGGTCCTCTCGAGGCCGGGTCGATCCGTGTTTGGCGACCGGGCTTGTTGGGTACATCCGGGACTTTTGGGTAGCTCGCCGGTATTTTGTGATGTATGATGTAGAATAAAGAGGCATGGTGGACTTTTTCTTGCCCTTTCAACAGCTTTAGGCACAAGAATGATCTCGAGGTTGACATTCAGTCCATTTTCTCTGGATGACACCAATTTCGTCAGCGTAATTATAATTTGAGCGAGTGAATCGGGTTCGAAGCAAATCTGTCGTAAGAGGTGGCGGGATCTCCTGGAGGGCCCTGTACTGGCGAGCTACCCGGTAGGGGTAGTATGAAGTGATGCCGGATAACCCGAGCAAAGGGACGGGGTTGTGAAACCGGTGAGCATACCGAACCCGACCCTCATGGAACCATTTAGCATGCCACAAGAAAGCCTCGGGATCGGGGTTTTTCAAAAAATCTATCCGGGTAGAATAATCCTTATGAGGGGAATTATTTTCTAAAACCTCGAACCTTTGAATCGGGTGCATGAAGTCATCGACTTCAAAAAGCTGCATGAGATGCCCAAAACCTCTCAAATGAGATAAAAACCAGATTTGTAAAATCTCTGGGGCGGCCCGCATAATTTTATCATCATTTTGTTTAAAACGGTTCAAAGACAAAAATGTTTCTGCTAGAACCGAGTTAACATAACCCAAGCCGGTGCAAATTTGTTTGGCCACATACGCAATTGAAGGTTTATTGAATTTCTACGATGGGGAAAATGACACACCCAACAAAAGCAAGGATAAAAATTTTAGCTTTTTGGCTCATGGGTTGACTTTCAAAACGTTCATTTAGGAAAAACCAGGGCGGGCATTGCAATAGGCTTTAACGACTCTTTTCACGGTATTGCTATCGGTTCGCAAAACTCGGGATAATTCGGATAGAGGGACACACCCAAAAGTGGTTTGATGAGTTCGGATCCCAAAGGCTTTCCAATGACAACGCCACTCCTCCAGGGTCGGGGTCATCTCAAACTTACCGAATATGAAAGTGGATGTTTGTGGACACCAGAAATGTGCTAATGCTTGCATCATGCCAGAATGGATGTTGATTTTGAGCAAGGGGAGTAGGCGACCAATTCTTGCTTTAACATACTGTTGGCCATTTTGATCGAGTCGGTCCCACCATGCCAGAAGCTCTTTTTTAGGAGTGGGGACAAATTGGACATCAGCTCTTCCCATCGTGTATAAAATGCAATCAACGGGTGGCCTAAAAAAACGAATCAAATGAATAAGTACGCTGGATAATAAAATGAAAAGGGACAGAATATATACCTTTCCTTGAACCATGGCAATCACAATGACATACACATGAGGAGTGAGGTTCGATTTCTATCTAGACTGGCCCAGCAAAATGAAGTTAAAAGGGTGCCTGACCGTCGCAGTCTCGCGTTGGTGTCAAGTCCTTTTAACCTCGGCCGAATCGAAAGGAATATCTTATAGTCACGCGAATAGCGGCTAAAGATACTTCTTTACGATTTTTTTAGAAATAAATTCCGGGGAAAAGAAAGGCAACCTCTACATCGCGGACTCGCGTTCGAGGTCGTATCTTTCTTAACACCATCCTAGGATACCCTATCGCGGCCCAGGTCCGGCAGCGTGGTTATGTGTGCAACGGTGTAGTGCTAAATCATTAAAGCATGCACAACAAATTATAAACAATCAATTCGAACCTGCAAGAACAAACAACACCTTAATGTCAGGTTCATACCTGGAGTCCTTGCTGCCAAACAAAAATCATTTTGAACAGGATAAAATTTTTGGCCTAAGTCCACTTTTTAAAAAAAAACAAATCCCCAGCGGAGTCGCCAGTCTGTCGCGACCGAACTCCCGAGCCCTTTTTTATCGAACATGCAAAAAAAGGGGGGCTCGCCTGGTACGTGCTAAGTCTAGGTTCGGGACTTAACTCGGGCTCTCCCACGCCCATACCATATCGCGACTTAGGGTTTAAGTGTTTAACATGCAAGTGGTTTACATCAAGGAGTCGCCACTAATCGATTTGGGGTGGGTCGATTAGAAACCCAAATAGGGTGATGGGAGAATCACCCTATTCCTACGAACCAGAGATTAACTGAATTCGGGGACTTGGTTACACTAGTTAGATAACTAATGCCCTTTCGGTACCTTTCTACCCCTGTTCATTTCGAAAACATTTGTCGGACAATTTGGATTGATTTTAGGACCTTTCTCCTAATATGTGAGGTGATCAAGCGAGTGCATAATCAGGAACGATCAGCAATCAGGAACACAGCAATTCATGCAGCCTAAGGTTCTAACCCTAACTAAGTCAGATGACATTCAAAAACACAACATTCATGCAATTGTATTAAAAAACATGCATAACAATACAACGGTAATAAAAACTAACATGCAAATACTACCGCGTAACCTCAGGCTCGTCTAATTTAAATAAGACAAAAACTTACAAAATAATATCACATTAGATTAAAACAACAACAATATATCACATAAAATAATAATAAAAAAACTTTTTTTTTAAAAAAATAAAAAAAAAATAATAAAAAATAAAAAAATAAAAAAAATAAAAAAAAATAATAATAAAATACGAAATATTTTTTAAATAAAAAAAACAAATAAAAAAAAGAAGAAAGAAAAAGAAAAAAAAAAAAAACTTTTTTTTTTTAAATTTTTTAAATTTTTTAAATTTTTTTTTTTAAAGCAGTAAAATAAAATAAAATAAAAATAAATAAAAATAAAAAAAGGGATCCGGACCGGGTCGGAACCGACCCGGGTCAACGGATCCGGCCCGGTCGTTGACCTGGGTCGGATCGGCTGAACCGGGTCGGCTGGGACCGACCCGGGTCAACGGATCCGGCCCGGTCGTTGACCCGGGTCGGATCGGCTGAACCGGGTCGGCTGGGACCGACCCGGGTCAACGGATCCGACCCGGTCGTTGACCCGGGTCGGATCGGCTGAACCGGGTCGGCTGGACTGACCCGGGTCAACGGATCCGACCCGGTCGTTGACCCGGGTCGGATCGATTGAACCGGGTCGGTCGGACCGACCCGGGTCAACAGATCCGACCCGGGGCGTTGACCGGGTCGGGTCAACTGAACCGGGTCAGGCCGAACCGGTGGGAGCAGCCGCGGTCGAAGCCAAAAACGGCCTCTCACCGGCCGACCCAGACCGGCGCCGCCCCCAAATCGGCCTCCTGGGAGTAAAACCAAGCCTCTCCACCCACCGGGGTCACCGTCCGACCGCCGTTCGCCGTACGGCGACCAAAACAAAAACCGGTTTCATTGAGGACTTTTGTCGAACAGGATGGTGTGCGCTTCCAAAAACAACAAATCCCGACTGTTCCGCGAACCGGAGGATTCGGGGAATCAACCTACCTTCAGTGAGGACACACGGACGACGGGGGATGACGGTATGGGCCGGGATTCGCGCGAAACGGCCGGCGCGAGTCCCGGCCAAACCGAGCAGAAAAACAGAGCAAAACAGAGGCGGTTCGGGCCGGACTGAGAGCTCACCGTCGACGCGCGTGCTGGGGCTTTCCGGTTGATCGGGGGGAGACGGCGACGCGACTGGGAACCTGCAAAAACCGACTCTCCCTTCTTTCTCTCTCAATTTTCTCTCTTTCTCTCTCAATTTTTCTCTCTCTGTTTCTCTCTCAATTTCGCCGACCGGGGCTCTCTCTCTCCCTTTGGCTATTTATAGCCGGACGACGGTGCCCCTCTGCTCCGTTACGTCTGTAATGACGACGGTCTGCACCGGCCTACTCTGGCACGCGACTTTCGCGGCCATTTAGGCCGGTGCAGAGCAGGGGATCAGTTCAGTGAGGCGCAGAGCAGACGAACAGGGAGCTGAGAGGGAGGAGGAGATAAGGGAAGCCGGGACAACGGGGAGGACGGGACTGGCAATTAATGCCAGTCCCGTCGGCGTGCTCTCTCGGCCTTCCTCTGGCCAGATAGCGACGGCGAGGAGCGGCGCCGCCGTGCGTCGGCGTGACGTCGCGAACAGGGGAGAACAGGGGCGAGAGAGCATGACCGTTCAGAACTTCCCAAGGATAAACAGCCAGCAAACATTTCTCAGTACAGCTACCTCAACATCCACATTACTGTGAACATTGAAATTGAATGTCAGGAGTTGGACGTTTGCAGAAGAAGAATTGCTAATGTGTTCATTCCCCTGTCAAATTAGACGATGAAATAAATCAAAAGACAAATAGCTACACATGAATTGATCTGATAGATTTTCCCAGTGCAGATCATATTTGCATATTAAGTGCATACCGGAATGAAGGGACAATTGTGTTGCAAGTGGAATAGAATAGCGAGGAATGAGATAATCAAGAAACCGCTCACGAAATGAAATATTAAATGGGATCTGAAGAATGCTAAATGGTCTCTAATACTACATTATAATGTCCAAGCTAATTTGAATAATGGATGGAAGGAGACTACATATATGTAAAGCTCATTATACCCCATATAAAGATTCAAGAAATGCACTTCAACAATCAATTTAGTTAGCTTAGTTCATTTTCACCTCAGTGAAATAAGTTTTGGGTTCGACACTTTGCCGGTTATCGTTCCTGTTCCGATTGTCTGCGTTAATGAATGAAATTGTCTCTTTTCGACAAAAAAAAGAAAGTCGCCTTTGTTAAGAGGCATTTATTAAGTAGCCAATGAAACAGAACCCCTGATGGCATAGTTCATAGGTTCAATTGTTTGAACTTTCAAACGAAAATGAGTTTAACTAGGAATGTTGGTAAGTCTAGAGCCTCGACCCTATTGTCTCTACAATGAGGTATATTGGTCTTAGGACGGTTCCTAACAACCTTCATGACTAACAGGGTTGGCTCCCTGCATTTAGTGCAGAAAGGAACACCAAATAGACAAACTAAAACACTAATTACTAACTGCATAACGGGAGGGATGGTAAGTTTATCAGCTGATCTCCTTATCATTCAACGATATTGAAAATATATCAGAAACAATTGCATGCTCGAAAGGCTAGTTTTGAAGGGAATAAGAGCATGGGACATCGTCGGAAAAGATACTTGAAACTTGAAATTTGCTCTTGTGATTTGCATCTCAACTTCCTATTCCATTTGACCAAAAAAAAAAACTTCCTATTCCTTTTTAATGATGTCTAGAGTCACTTTATTATTCTAAACTGAAAGGCTAAAAATCTTGGCTCCTTGATCGTCTCAAAGTGGTGGATAGATTCTATTTTTTAGGGTACCTCGATCCGTAATGCTGAGAATGTCGAATTTAACAATTAAGCATTAAGGAAACATGTGTCGAGATCCTATGTACAACGTGGATTGGAGCTCAGTAAAAGAATAGAAGATTGGTGTCCCTCTCAAAACACTCCACTACCGGTTAAAAGGCGGAAACGATAATAGCCTCCATATGATCAACAATCTGTCATAAATTGTTAATTACACATGCCCGTGAATTTTCTTATACGGTTCATTGACCAATTTCCAGAACTGAAACATCCACACTTTTTCAATTGTAATTTGTGTACTTCAAAATTTTGCACAGGTTGCTTCCACGCGAACATAAATTTTTCAAATGAAGCAGCGAGGAGCTAAAAATAAACTACAAGTCATTGCAGCCTACGACCTGACCGGGCACAGGAGGTGATTTCGCTTTATTTTGTCCAAGATAAATACAAATCGATAATAACGAGTATATCAAATGTTTTTTTTTTCTTTTTTAGCAGAACTTTTCTTGAGAAATGGTGATCTTTTTTTTTTTTCTGAGTATTGTCTCTTACCCGGCCTCTTTGACGGTCGTCCATAGCCAGTACTCGGGGGTGTCGCTCCATGTAATTTCAAGCTCCCTCGCAACCACCATGAAGCAATTCTTGTTCAGATCCCTGTCAACCAGTACTTCCGCAACCATGAAATGTCAAATTCTTTTGTACAATTTCAACATATATCAAATCTATATAAAAAGCTCTTTTTCTTTTTTTGTAGAATGAAGGTAAGAAAATCGTGCAAGAGAGA
The DNA here is from genome assembly GCF_021117445.2 of Syzygium oleosum. Lineage (NCBI taxonomy): Eukaryota > Viridiplantae > Streptophyta > Magnoliopsida > Myrtales > Myrtaceae > Syzygium > Syzygium oleosum. The sequence goes on along the minus strand of NW_026607535.1, from coordinate 1,477,129 downwards.
GAGACGCTCACTCTCTTCCCCTTTTGCAGAACCACTCCGTCGTAGAGCTGATCGCAGAGCTTGTCGAGAGGGAAAGTTTGACTGGGCACGTCAGAATCTTTCACAATAGCCACGTAATTGTGTGGAGGTCTTCTTGATCTTGCTTTCACTGTTTGATTAGGCTCCTGTGAGCCCATCTCTTTGGCTTCTTCAAGGATCTCGACTTCAACTTCCATGTCGGGAGGTGGCAAATGTTGCTGCTCCTCTTGGGGGTGTAAAGACTAAAGAGAGAGATAGAAAGAGAGATAGAGGAGCTACACAGGTTTCTTTATCCTAAATAATATTGATGGAGCCACTATTAATAGCTGTAAAAGTAGATATTCAAAAGTGAAGCGATGTTTTTTTCTAACAAAAAAAAAAGTGAAGCCATGTTTTTTAGCTCCGTTTGTTTTTGGGAATATGAATAATTTGACAAATATATTTCTGAAAATAATAATTTGTATAGCTTAAAATAATTAATCAATAAAAAATATCTTCATTATCAATAACAATTCATGGCTAAACATTTTTCATTCACTTGTTTTTGTAAGCGATATAAGCAATCAAATCTTTTATTTTCCATGAAATAAGCGGAGCCTTTAATAGAAAATTTTATTTGTTAAACTCTTCATCAAAACTTGAAATGAGCATATTATGATGGCATTGTCGCGACCGAACTCCCGAGCCCTTTTTTATCGAACATGCAAAAAAAGGGGGGCTCGCCTGGTACGTGCTAAGTCTAGGTTCGGGACTTAACTCGGGCTCTCCCACGCCCATACCATATCGCGACTTAGGGTTTAAGTGTTTAACATGCAAGTGGTTTACATCAAGGAGTCGCCACTAATCGATTTGGGGTGGGTCGATTAGAAACCCAAATAGGGTGATGGGAGAATCACCCTATTCCTACGAACCAGAGATTAACTGAATTCGGGGACTTGGTTACACTAGTTAGATAACTAATGCCCTTTCGGTACCTTTCTACCCTGTTCATTTCTGAAAACATTTGTCAGACAATTTGGATTGATTTTAGGACCTTTCTCCTAATATGTGAGGTGATCAAGCGAGTGCATAATCGGGAACGATCAGCAATCAGGAACACAGCAATTCATGCAGCCTAAGGTTCTAACCCTAACTAAGTCAGATGACATTCAAAAACACAACATTCATGCAATTGTATTAAAAAACATGCATAACAATACAACGGTAATAAAAACTAACATGCAAATACTACCGCGTAACCTCAGGCTCGTCTAATTTAAATAAGACAAAAACTTACAAAATAATATCACATTAGATTAAAACAACAACAATATATCACATAAAATAATAATAAAAAAACTTTTTTTTTAAAAAAATAAAAAAAAAATAATAAAAAATAAAAAAATAAAAAAAATAAAAAAAAATAATAATAAAATACGAAATATTTTTTAAATAAAAAAAACAAATAAAAAAAAGAAGAAAGAAAAAGAAAAAAAAAACTTTTTTTTTTTAAATTTTTTAAATTTTTTAAATTTTTTTTTTTTAAAGCAGTAAAATAAAATAAAATAAAAATAAATAAAAATAAAAAAAGGGATCCGGACCGGGTCGGAACCGACCCGGTCAACGGATCCGGCCCCGATCGTTGACTGGGTCGGATCTGACGGGAACAGCGGTCGGTAGGACCGACCCGGGTCAATCTGATCCGACCGGTCGTTGACCCGGTCGGATCAGTGAACTCGGTATTTGGATGACCCGGTCAACGGATCCGACCGGTCGTTGACCGGGTCGGATCGGTGAACCGGTCTACTGGGTGACCGGGTCAACGGATCCGACCGTTCGTTGACCGGTCGGATCGGATTGACGGGATTAACGGTCAGACCACACTGTCATCAGATCCGACCGGGGCGTTGACCGGCCTGATCAAGCTGAACAGAGTCAGCCGAACCGGTGGGAGCGGCCCGCGGTCGAAGCCAAAAACGGCCTCTCACCGGCCGACCCCACGGCCGCCGCCCCCAAATCGGCCTCCCGGGAGTAAAACCAAGCCTCTCCACCCACCGGTCACCGTCCGACCGCCGTTATCGCCGGCGACCAAAACAAAAACCGGTTTCATTGAGGACTTTTGTCGAACGGATGGTGTGCGCTTCCAAAAACAACAAATCTGACTGTTCCGCGAACCGGGAGGATTCGGGGGAATCAACCTACCTTCCCGGTGAGGACACACGGACGACGGGGGATGACGGTATGGGCCGGGATTCGCGCGAAACGGCCGGCGCGAGTCCCGGCCAAACCGAGCAGAAAAACGAGCAAAACAGCAGGCGGTTCGGGCCGGACCGAGAGCTCACCGTCGGCCAGCGCGTCCAGGGCTTCCCGGTTGATCGGGGGAGACGGCGACGCGACTGGGAACCTGCAAAAACCGACTCTCCCTTCTTTCTCTCTCAATTTTCTCTCTTTCTCTCTCAATTTTTCTCTCTCTGTTTCTCTCTCAATTTCGCCGACCGGGGCTCTCTCTCTCCCTTTGGCTATTTATAGCCGGACGACGGTGCCCCCTGCTCCGTTACGTCCGTAATGACGACGATGCACCGGCCTACTCGGCACGCGACTTTCGCGGCCATTTAGGCCGGTGCGGAAGCGAGATCGGTTCGATGAGGCGCAGAGCGGACGAACGAGGGGAGGCGAGAGGAGGAGGAGATAAGGGAAGCCGGGACAACGGGGAGGACGGGACCGGCAATTAATGCCGAGTCCGTGCGGCGTCTTCTCTCGGCCTTCCCTCGGCCGATAAGCGACGAGCGAGGAGCGGCGCCGCCGCTGCGTCGGCGTGGCGTCGCGAACGAGGGGAGAACAGGGCGAGAGCGACCGGCGAGGAAAGAAGAAGAAAGAGGCTGGGCCGGGCCGGGCCCGGCCGTGCGGGGAAGAAAAAGAAAGAAAAAAAAGAATGGGCGGGGCCCGGGAGGAAGAAAGGGAAAAAGAAAGAGTAGGGTCGGCCCATTCACACCCGGCCCGAATTTTTTTTTTTTTTTTTTAATTTTTTTGTTTAAAATTTAAGAAAATATGCTCTAATAGGCCCTATTAATGCACATATGCCTAATGTCTATATGCAATGCATTTAAATAGAAATATTTTTTTGTTTTAGGAATTAAAGAAAATTAATTCCTAAATTTTGTGCAATTAATTTTGGGCAAATTAAAAATAGGTGTCAACAAAAAAAAAGTTTTTTTTTTATTATTTTATGTGATATATTGTTGTTGTTTTAATCTAATGTGATATTATTTTGTAAGTTTTTGTCTTATTTAAATTAGACGAGCCTGAGGTTACGCGGTAGTATTTGCATGTTAGTTTTTATTACCGTTGTATTGTTATGCATGTTTTTTAATACAATTGCATGAATGTTGTGTTTTTAGAATGTCATCTCGACTTAGTTAGGGTTAGAACCTTAGGTCGCATGAATTGCTTTGTGTTCCCGATTGCCGATCGTTCCCGATTATGCACTCGCTTGATCACCTCACATATTAGGAGAAAGGTCCTAAAATCAATCCAAATTGTCTGACAAATGTTTTCAGAAATGAACAGGGTAGAAAGGTACCGAAAGGGCATTAGTTATCTAACTAGTGTAACCAAGTCCCCGAATTCAGTTAATCTCTGGTTCGTAGGAATAGGGTGATTCTCCCATCACCCTATTTGGGTTTCTAATCGACCCACCCCAAATCGATTAGTGGCGACTCCTTGATGTAAACCACTTGCATGTTAAACACTTAAACCCTAAGTCGCGATATGGTATGGGCGTGGGAGAGCCCGAGTTAAGTCCCGAACCTAGACTTAGCACGTACCAGGCGAGCCCCCCTTTTTTTGCATGTTCGATAAAAAAGGGCTCGGGAGTTCGGTCGCGACAGACTGGCGACTCCGCTGGGGACCTGTTTTTTTTAAAAAAAAGTGGACTTAGGCCAAAAATTTTATCCTGTTCAAAAATAATTTTTGTTTGGCAGCAAGGACTCCAGGTACAATACTAACATTAAGGTGTTATTTGTGCTTGCAGGTTCGAATTGATTGTTTATAATTTGTTGTGCATGCTTTAATGATTTAGCACTACACCGTTGCACACATAACCACGCTGCCGGACCTGGGCCGCGATAGGGTATCCTAGGATGGTGTTAAGAAAGATACGACCTCGAACGCGAGTCCGCGATGTAGAGGTTGCCTTTCTTTTCCCCGGAATTTATTTCTAAAAAAATCGTAAAGAAGTATCTTTAGCCGCTATTCGCGTGACTATAAGATATTCCTTTCGATTCGGCCGAGGTTAAAAGGACTTGACACCAACGCGAGACTGCGACGGTCAGGCACCCTTTTAACTTCATTTTGCTGGGCCAGTCTAGATAGAAATCGAACCTCACTCCTCATGTGTATGTCATTGTGATTGCCATGGTTCAAGGAAAGGTATATATTCTGTCCCTTTTCATTTTATTATCCAGCGTACTTATTCATTTGATTCGTTTTTTTTTAGGCCACCCGTTGATTGCATTTTATACACGATGGGAAGAGCTGATGTCCAATTTGTCCCCACTCCTAAAAAAGAGCTTCTGGCATGGTGGGACCGACTCGATCAAAATGGCCAACAGTATGTTAAAGCAAGAATTGGTCGCCTACTCCCCTTGCTCAAAATCAACATCCATTCTGGCATGATGCAAGCATTAACACATTTCTGGTGTCCACAAACATCCACTTTCATATTCGGTAAGTTTGAGATGACCCCGACCCTGGAGGAGTACAGCGTTGTCATTGGAAAGCCTTTGGGATCTGAACTCATCAAACCACTTTTGGGTGTGTCCCCTCTATCCGAATTATCCCAGTTTTTGCGAACCGATAGCAATACCGTGAAAAGAGTCGTTAAAGCCTATTGCAATGCCTGCCCCTGGTTTTTCCTAAATGAACGTTTTGAAAGTCAACCCATGAGCCAAAAAGCTAAAATTTTTATCCTTGCTTTTGTTGGGTGTGTCATTTTCCCCCATCGTAGAAATTCAATAAACCCTTCAATTGCGTATGTGGCCAAACAAATTTGCACCGGCTTGGGTTATGTTAACTCGGTTCTAGCAGAAACATTTTTGTCTTTGAACCGTTTTAAACAAAATGATGATAAAATTATGCGGGCCGCCCCAGAGATTTTACAAATCTGGTTTTTATCTCATTTGAGAGGTTTTGGGCATCTCATGCAGCTTTTTGAAGTCGATGACTTCATGCACCCGATTCAAAGGTTCGAGGTTTTAGAAAATAATTCCCCTCATAAGGATTATTCTACCTGGATAGATTTTTTGAAAAACCCCGATCCCGAGGCTTTCTTGTGGCATGCTAAATGGTTCCATGAGGGTCAGGTTCGGTATGCTCACCAGTTTCACAACCCTGTCCCTTTGCTCGGGTTATCTGGCATCACTTCATACTACCCCTACCGGGTAGCTCGCCAGTACAGGGCCCTCCAGGAGATCCCGCCACCTCTTACGACAGATTTGCTTCGAACCCGATTCACTCGCTCAAATTATAATTACGCTGACGAAATTGGTGTCATCCAGAGAAAATGGACTGAATGTCAACCTGAGATCATTCTTGTGCCTAAACTGTTGAAAGGGCAAGAAAAAGTCCACCATGCCTCTTTATTCTACATCATACATCACAAAATCCCGACAGAGCTACAGCCAAAAGTCCCGGATGTACCCAACAAGCCCAGTCGCCAAACACAGATCGACCAGCTCGAGAGGACCGTGGGGACGAAGGATACGCTTATTGCGGAGCTTGTCCGTGAAAATAAACGGCTCCGAGAGCCGTAGCTTCCCCATCGTCTATAGAATGAGCATCCGGGAAAGGGCATCTTCTTGTTAAAAGCCCTGTCTTTTATATGTCCCTGTATTTATGTTTAGGGGTTTTGAATATCTCCTGTAAAAATGTTTATGGGTTGTACAAATATTAATATAGCTCGGGCCGCTTTTTATACTTTAAATAATTTTTTTTGCCCCTTACAGACACCACCGCGGCCTTCGGCCCAGTGGTATCCGGGGATGTAGCCTCAGGGTCCGAGGCGACCGGGGTTCGAACCCCGGGGACGCCACCTGTAATGATATATAAATAAAAGCTTTTTTTTCTCTTTTTTTTCTTTGCAAATAAGTACATTATGCAATAATAATATGACTAAGTCATAGAAGGATTCTTTATTGGGCATTATACTCATTCATATACGCGTTTTTCACAGGTAGTTACAAAAAAAATGGCCGAAGAAAACGTCCGCCTCAATAACATGGAAGACGAGATGAAAATGGTCATCAATGCGATCCAAAATCTCACAAAGCAGGTGGATTCCATTCATGGCAAGCTCACACCTACGCCTGCAGCAGTTGAGGTGGTGTTATCACCACCATCTACTGGAAAAGACAAAGCCTCTGCCAGCAACGATAAAATGCCCCCGCTAGAGGACGATCCGCTTTCCACTTTAGCTTTGTCAGGAAGCTTCGAACTCGAAGGCATGCCGATGTGGAGCAGGGACAAACGCCTTGCAAAGGTCGAAGAAATCTTGAAGAAAGCTTGACTACAAGGCCCGCAACATGCCGTTCCACTTGACCTGTCCATATACAAACGGGTCAAAGTACCAGAAAAATTCAAGATGCCGGAATTCGAGAAGTATGATGGCACTTCATGCCCCAGACATCATTTGCACATGTATCATGTGCGGATGACCCAGTACGTTGACAATGAACCCCTCATGATTCAGACCTTTCAAGCGAGTTTGACGGGGCCAGCCTTGACGTGGTATATGTCGAAGGATGTCGATACTTTTAAGTCTTGGGATGATGCCGCTGATGCATTCCTCAAGCAATATCAGTTCAACCTTGACGTCACCTTCACTCGTGACGATCTGGAACGCACGGAAAAGAAGAAGAGCGAGTCATTCAAGGAGTATGCCACCAGATGGAGGAACTTGGCCGCCCAGGTTACCCCACAGCTCATTGATCATGAACAAGTAAAGTTGTTCATAAAGTCGCTTCCATACGAATACGGACACCGCCTTGGTTGGCGCCACTGCTTTGAATCCCTTAATCGTCTCGTCCCTGTGGGTGAACGAATTGAAATGGGACTGCGTGACGGATGGTTCACAGACCCCGCTTCCACAAGTAAGAGACTCCACACACGAAAAGAGAAGGAGCCCCTGACAGATGGAAACATTGCATATACCCAGACTGTTCATCCTCCTCGGACAGTCCAGGTGAACAGTGAGCAACAGCCTACCTCAAGTCATCAACCTCAGAGGCGATATAAGAAAAGACAATTCACTCCACTGCCTGGATCCCCTTCTCAAGTCCTGGCCATACTCAGGAAGAAAAACACGCTTTCTCCGAACCAAAACGACCCAACTCGAAAAGCTTTTCGAATTATGATCCGTCAAAAAATGTGACTATCACATGGGCGAGGTAGGGCATTCGACTGACGACTGCTATACCCTCAAACACCGAATTCAAAACTTGCTCGACACCAAAGCCTTTTCATTTCAGACGTCCAAGCCAAACGTCCAAAGCAACCCATTACCCGAACATGAAAACAGAATCAATGCCATATCCACCTTCAACGCCAGTCGAATTAAGAGTGTGAAGGTACGCACTGTTGATGTTTATAATGCTCTAGTGAGAGCAGGGTATTATTCTACTGGTGAAGTACTGCCCATGTCCCTAATGAAAGAAAGGGTTGCCAGCATGGCGAAAGCAGGATTAATTGTATATGCTGACCGTACCAATATAGTGGCCACCATCTCTGAGGTTATCATCGACTGGGACAAAGAACTTTCAGCATTGAATACCGAAACAAGTGAATCCATCCCACGCTTGTGAGCAGACCTTTGTCGACAGCCCGGACGAGGAGGAGGAGGCGACGATTGAGTACCCTTACCCGCAGAGCATATAGTGATCGAAATACCTCAGCCCTACCGGTACGAGAATGACAAAGCGGTCCCATGGTCCTACGAATTGGATGTGGAGCTAATCACCAGGTCAGGACGAACGTATGCCCAAGGCGACGCTCGGCCTCCGAAGCCTGTTCCGACGAAGAAGCCAAAGAATTCCCGGCCATCGTCAAAGCCGGTGAATATAATGTGGTGGATCGGCTACGTAAGTTGCCCGCTCGAGATTTCCTTATTAGAACTCCTCCAAACGTCCGTAAAGCATCAGAAAGCTCTGATGAAGGTACTCAGCGAAGTAAACGTGCCAGAGACAATCGAGCATGATAAGCTAGAAGCATTTGTGGGGTCTATCCTTTTGAAGGATCAGATAACATTCTCGGAGGATGAATTTCCCGCTGAAGGAAGGGGACATACTAAAGGCCTCTACATTTCCGTCAAATGTAGAAACTCCCACGTAGCTCGAGTTCGATAGACAATGGAGTGCACCGAATATCTGCGCCCATTGGCAACCTTGCGCCGTCTTAATGTGGACACATCTAAGCTCAGTGCCTCCAAAACATCCGTCCGAGCTTTCGACGGAATGAAGAAAGACACTGTGGGTGAGATCGACCTCGATGTCCAAATTGGCCCAACAGTTTTCAGCATCCTGTTTCAAGTGATGGACATCCCCACTGCCTTTAGCTTTCTATTGGGTCGTCCATGGATTCACTCTGCCGGAGCTATACCTTCAAGCCTTCACCAAAGCGTAAAGTTTGTGGCCCAAGGGAAGCTGATCACGGTCCTTGGAGAGGAAGACCATCGGATCTACCAAGAAACCGCCATCCCGTATGTCGAACCAAGTGGCAAAGTCGAATCTAGCTATCAGTCCATCGAGCTCGTTTCAACTGTGCATGGATATCGAGGAACTGTTCCTCTTATCCCCGATATGTCAAAAGCCTCGGTCATGGTAGGGAAAGTTATGGTTGGGAATGGCTTCACCCCAGGTCAAGGACTAGGCAGAGGAGGCCGGGGCATTCGAGAGCCTATTCAGGCTGCCAAGAATCACCGTCTTCTTTGGTCTAGGGTATCGAGGAGGAAACCCATCAGCCAACAAGGGGCATATAGCAGGTCAAGTCGGTTTGCCACTTCCCCATATCCGGGAAACTTTCCCGCCACCTGCTAAATTACTGCAGGATGAAAAAATTTATCTTAACCCCTCAGGACAATCAGGAGAGGGGTTCAAGCATCCTGCAGAATCTTCAAGTCAGTCGAGCTCTTCGATGCTTCCCGTAAATGTTGCTGTTGACCGATATCGGAACCCCCACAAGCTACCGATTGAGGAAGATTGTGGACGAGAAGAAACGCTGGATAATGTGGTCACCTTATTTGACGACATCTTTATAGGAGCCATACAAGAAGACTCGGCCTCTCAGACAAGTACGAACCCGCCTGATCTGCTTGCACGATTGCAGTGCCAGTTAGGCGAGCTACGAGAATTACTTGCGTCGTTAATGGATACTATCGGCCAAATCTCGGGTGTGTTGCTGCCGTTCCCCGATCAGGAGCAGGTGACCCAAGTAAATCATCCCGAAGAAAACCCACCATCGGGAAGCTTTCCCGACACGATTTGGCGAGATGTCCAACTCTTACAGTGGCAGGGCAATGTACGACGATACTCGCCGGTTCCCAAATCCATGGATGTGATATTTCCTATTCTTTTGCAGAAAGGGCTGATCGCGAAGAGGCCAAAACACCCTACTCCTGAGCACTTCATTAACTATGATCCCTCCAGATCATGTGACTTTCACTCAGGAGAGGTCGGGCACTCGCTGGATGATTGTGACGCTCTGAAGAATAGAATTCAGGATCTACTGGATGCTAGGGCATTCACTTTTCGTGCCCCGTGGTTGTGTCACGGTGAAGATGACCTCTTGGTGGTACCTAGCCTTCGTGACGCTGCCTCTGAGCTTTCTGATAAGGCGCGCAAGGGAAAGAAAATTATGGATACCCTGGGCCAGCCCAGTGGTAAATTCGACTATTACGTTGATTACCAGATGCCATCAAGTTTTTATGAAGACCAGCAGAATAGCATTCCTAGTGGATGGAACGACATGGAAAAGCTTACACCAGTGAAGAGAAGAGCCGATGAGCTAGATTCCTGGAACGATGATTTCGAAGATTTCTTCGTCGACGCAATAGACGAAGGACCGGTGGAGGGAATGGGCGCAAGCCCGCTTGAGTAGAATTTCTCTTCTCCTTTCTGCATGAATCCCTGGAAAAGGGGCTATCCTTGTGTTTTGCTTTTTTTTTTAGTCATTTCTGCTGGAAGAAATGTCTTTTTGAATTCACCCTCTTTTGAGGTTGTAAATCCGTGTATTGTAAATAAATAATATTTTGAGGGCATGAGGTAGTATACCAAACCGGCCCGTTGATGATATCCAGCCACGAAAAGGAAAGTATTCTGAGGCCCGGGCTATCTCATGCTTCCTCGTTTAAAAAAAAAAAAAAAAAAAAAAAAAAAAAAAAGAGCCTCTTTGAAAATCAAAGACGTTTCACAATTTCCTCAAAAAAATATCCTAAGTGGAAGAGGACAATGAAAAAATCCATATCTCCATTTGTTTTTCTAATCAAGTTACCCTGTGTTTCAGGTATAATCTTGCGACTTGCGAGGGAGTTAGTACGGTCCAGCCTGATGATGTAGATATTGACGGCAGCGATTCTGACGATTCAAGCGATGATCCCGCTGAAATCCAAAGAAATTGGGAGCAATATGAACAAATTAAACCCCTTACAATCGAAGATACCGTTACCATCAATTTGGGTGGTACTCAGAAGCCAAAAGAAGTGAAGATTGGGGCCAACCTTCCCGAAGAGAAAGCCACACGTTTAACTGCTCTCCTCAAAGAGTATCAAGACGTCTTCGCATGGTCTTATTCTGATATGCCAGGACTGGACCCTCGGATTGTGGAGCACAGTTTGCCTACTAATCCCGACATGCCTCCCAAAAAGCAAAGGTTACGAAGGACCAAACCCGAACTGTCGAAAAAGATCGAAGAAGAAGTGATGAAGCTGTTGAAAGTAGGGTTCATCGAAGTTTCGCAATACCCTGATTGGGTAGCGAACATCGTACCAGTGAAGAAGAAAGACGGTCGAATTCGAGTTTGTGTGGATTACCGCGACTTGAACAAGGCCAGCCCAAAGGACGACTTCCCGCTCCCCCACATAGACGTCCTTGTGGATAGCACTGCTGGTTTCGAATTATTTTCTTTCATGGATGGATTCTCTGGATACAACCAGATAAGGATGAACGATGAAGACAAGGAGAAGACGGCGTTTATCACTCCATGGGGGACTTTTCACTACAGGGTTATGCCTTTTGGTTTGAAAAATGCTGGGGCAACATACCAACGTGCTATGGTCACTCTCTTTCATGACCTGATGCACAAAGAAATTGAAGTCTATGTCGACGACATGATCGCCAAAACCAGGTGCGGAGAGGACCACATTGAAGCTTTGAAGAAGCTATTCAGCCGGTTGCGTGAATTCAAATTACGCCTGAACCCTGCAAAATGCATATTCGGGGCGACCTCTGGTAAGTTACTCGGATTCATCGTGAGTAGCAAGGGGATTGAGTCGACCCCTCGAAAGTTAAAGCAATATGTGAGTTGCAACCCCGTCCACGATTAAGGAAGTCGAAGCCTTTTGGGAAGGTTGAACTATATTGCTCGGTTCATCTCCCAACTATACGAGGCTGCACGGCCTTTCTTCAAACTCCTCGGGAAAGGCGCTCAAATCAAGCCAGGATGAAGATTGTCGGGAAGCATTTGAAAAGTCTGACGATATTTGATGAGTCCCCGGTACTAATCCCACAGTTCAGGGGCATCCTCTAACTCTCTATTTAACGATTCACGGTGAATCATTAGGAGCCCTATTGGCCCGGAGCCATCCCGATGATGGAAAAGAGCAGGCAATCTATTATCCGAGTAAGAAGTTCACCGTTTCGGAACAGAATTATTCGAATCGGAAAAAACATGCGTCGCATTGGTGTGGGTGTTGCATAGACTCCGACAATATACTTTGCACCACCGGGCGTTCCTCGTGGCGAAAACGACCCTATCCGGTATTTGCTCAACCGACCAAGACATTAGTGGGAAAATTAGCTAAATGGCGATTCTAATTTGAGAATTTGACATCCAAACGTCATCGCGAGGTCGGTGAAAGGCCGGGTGATCGCGATATCTTTGGCTGAATGCCACTGGGGAAACGCATGAGGATGGTCTTCCCGGATGATCGCATTTTATCAACGGAGGAACACACATGGACCATGTTTTTCGATGGAGCGATAAACCCGTGCGCTGCTCGGCACCTTGGGGCGGTCTTGATATCCCCGGATGGGCAGCATTATCCTGTGGCCGCGAAATTGGTGTTTCCTTGCACCAACAATATAGCCGAGTATGAAGCATGTATTCTCGGTTTACAAGCAGCAATTGATATGAAAATATCCAAGCTAAAAGTGTTCGACGATTCTGCCTTAATTATACTCCAGACTGTGGGTGAATGGAAGACCAGGGATACTAAGCTAGTACCCTATCGTGACTATCTGGAGGAATTGGTTTCAGAATTCAACGAGATCTCGTTTGACTACCTATCTAGATCTCATAACCAATTCGCCGATGCACTGGCTACACTATCATCCATGTTGCAGGTTACCAATGGTTTGGAAATAGAACCTCTGAAAATTGAAGTTCTAACCAAACCGGCCCATTGCATGACTTTGACTGAAGAACCCGATGGTAAACCATGGTACTCCGATATCATGAATTACATCAAGGAGCAGCAGTTCCCTGAAGGGATTAGCTCTACAGACAGAAGGTACATAATGAAGATGGCGACGAAGTTCTTCGTCAGTGGTGAAAGCTTGTACAAGAGGTCCTATGATTCTATTTTGCTAAGGTGCGTCGATACAACTGAAGCAACACGAATTATGCAGGAATTGCATGAAGGAGTATGCGGTCCACACATGAATGGACACATGTTGGCTAGGAAAATAACAAGACTAGGTTATTACTGGCTTTCCTTAGAAAGCGATTGCATCCGACACGTTCGAAATTGTTACCGTTGTCAGATCCATGGAAACAAGATAAATGCCCCACCAACTGAATTACATCAGTTATCTGAGCCATGGCCATTTTCAATGTGGGGCATCGATGTGATCGGCCCAATTAATCCGAAAGCATCAAATGGACATCGCTTTATCTTGGTCGCAATTGATTATTTTTCTAAGTGGATCGAGGCTATGTCATATGCCAATGTCACTGCTCGGAATGTGATGAAATTCATCAAGCGGGATATAATCGCCCGCTATGGCGTCCCTGGAGCCATAGTTACGAGATAATGGGACAAATCGAACAACAAGATTGTTGATGATTTACTCGGTGAATTCAAAATCCGCCATCCGAATTCGTCTCCTTATCGTCCCAAATGAACGGAGCTGATTGAAGTTTGCCAACAAAAACATCAAAAGATCTTAGCCAAAACTGCTTGAGAACTACCGAAATTGGCATGAAAGATTGCCTTTCGCATTAATGGCTTACCGAACATCAATTCGGACTTCCACCGGGGCAACCCCTTTTTCCTTGGTATATGGCATGGAAGCAGTCCTGCCTGTTGAGGTAGAAATCCCCTCACTGCGGGTATTGTCCCAAATGAAACGTCGATGCGAGAGATGGAAGGCAAAAGATTGGAGCAATGAATATGATTGATGAAAAGCGATTGAAGGCTCTTTGTCATGGACAATGCTATCAACAGAGGGTAGCCAGATCGTTCAACCGGAAGGTACGCTCCAGACACTTTGAAGCAGGCGATCTTGTCCTAAGAAAGGTGCTACCACTACCCCCTGAGCTTGGAGGTAAGTTCGCTCCTAACTATAAGGGTCCCTATGTCGTGAAAAAGACACTCCCGGGAGGAGCTTTGATTCTGACTGAAATGGATGGACGCCAATTCTCCAACCCGGTCAACTCGGATGCTGTGAAGAAGTACTATCCTTGAAATAACTTCTGTGTCCCAACTTATAACAAGGGAATTGGCAGAAAAGTTATTAACAAGGACAGTCTTGGTGGCAAATCTAACCGGAAAGGATTTCGCACATGACAAAGTGGCGTCAAGGCAGATCCTGACAACCACAGAAGTATCGATGGTAGTCATGCCCATGTTCGTCAAAGACCTTTAAAGCAGAGATTAGCTTTGCTGCGAAGTTCTCCATGCAAGCAATTGCACATGCCTTGCAGTCTAGAATCAGAGCATCCACAAGAAACTCCTCAACATGCTGGAACCGCATTGACACAGCATGCGCTGACAATAGAACCCTCTATTCGGGAGTATCTCTAATTATAGAGGATCTCATTCGAGCTTCGTGACCAAGAGTATGGAGGAGCAGGCTGAGACAAAGAAGGCTGAACAAAGTAAAGAGGAGAAAAGACTCTGCTAGCTTTGAAGGCAAAATGGAAGAAGGGTAATTTGTATCGTTCTCAATTTACCCTCAATCATCTCATTTCTAACATAAACTCCTGTTTTTGTCAGAAGGGAATTATCAACATCCGATAAAACTCAAGGAGTTGTCAATTTAATCTTAAATGAGGGGAATCACGAAGGGTAATGTTGTATCGTTCCCAATTCCTATTCCCTCAAAGAGCCGTTCATTGACACGGTCTTTCTTATTGCTTTACAGGTTTACCTCGTCGCTGCTACAGCGTAGGTAAGTATTTCTTTCCCTTAAAACTTTAAGAGTTGAAAGAATCAAAGAAGGAGGAAACATGTTAAAGCAAATAAATGCTTAACCTTCCCCCAAGTGCATTGCATGTCTTTTGGAAAGAATTTCGCATGGTAATTTTACTGTTTAATTCACCAATTCCCTGTGAAAATCTGGACAATTCGACGAATGGTGTCGAACTGCTCCGATGTATTGAACGATGTGTCTCAGGATGATGAGAGGCAATCCTTAGCCTAAACACATTCTCAAGTACCAAACCCTTGCAAGATGAGCAAAAAGGTTTCACTTCTACAAGGTAAAGAGATTTCTCGCATAAGGTACGGTAGCGAAAATGACGAGAGGCGGTTCATTTCTGCCCATACACTACCATTAATCCTTTGCTTGACCATTTGAGCCCATACACTTGGAGGTTCTTTTTAAATCACCCCTGTCAAGAACCACCCCACATTGGGGCGACTTGAGGTAAATCGGCATCACGGGAGAATTCAAATTCGGAGGGAGCAAGACGAGCGTCCCTCCCTTTCGATCACTACTCCCGTGGTTTCGGCCTTGTCGTCCTTACGGATCCGGCGGTCCTCGACGAGTCCTCCAAGACAAGCACACCATCGACGGCTGAGCAGTCGAGGCTAAGAGGGCTTTGTCAAGAGAGAAGCAGCAAACTAAAGCTTGTCCAAAATGCCAACATCTTATTGATAACAGTGATGAGCAAGACAAGAAGGATGAGGAGTTTGTAATATCTAAAATTTTCTATGATCATCAGCTGCATCAGCTCACACAAGGTGAAAAGATGAATAGAAATTTTCTTGCTCTCATTTGCATTAATCTTTGAGTGTTATTATTACAGGTGAACTCTCACGATAATTTGAGTGCCCTAGGATGACGAAGAGCAGTTCTTCTTCTATCCCATACACTTATATCCCTTGCTAGCCCAATTGAGCCGGCGATTTCATTTCGTACCAACCCAGTTGGTGATCATCCCCTACACCGGGGCAAGGCAAAAGTCACCACAGCTTGAGCATCAGGGTCTAAAGTACCGAATCAAGATGAAGACTCCAAGAGCCTAATAACATTGTTCTGCTCAAACTTGTTTAGGCTAGTCCTGACAATACCAAAAGAGCAGCAAAAAAATGCTGAAAACTAGGGGCATGAAAAAGCAGTGTGCCTGGTAAAAGCAAGGCCAATGCCCATGAATAAAAAACAAAGAAAAGAAAAAGGAGAAGAAGAAAAACGATGAAAAGACGACCCCCGAAGGGTTAAACTCGAGTTCTTCTTCGATACAAATTCCTACTTTAGGAACTCTGTCTTGACAAATATCATCACGAGATAGAATGGTATCCAGGGGAAAATGCTTTGGACGCTGAAGCTTCTCAAGAAAAAGTTGTCAAAGAAGCTAAAACAAGGGATTACCCAGGGAGTTTTCCAAAAGAGTCCCGACGGTGGAGAAAAAGGCTGGTGACAATGCCAAGATGATCACCAACTCTCACCCCTTACACACATTTTTGAGCCTAACGATCCTTTCGTTTCTCAACTGTGAACCGAGCCCACGTTACGTCCCTCAGGAAATCTCTTCTGACTAGGACACTTGAATTAACGTGGAATTTCAAATGTTTATAAACAACGCTCGAGGAAGTGCGAGCAAGATTATTTCTATCTCGTTTTGCAGGGTTCTTGACTTGTAAACCCGGAGATGATTGCGAGAATATTTTCTTTCATGGCATTGACTTGAGCAGTCACCTTCATTAAGCCATTGACCAAGCTGCATTACGACCCTGAAGAAGACCTCTCGGATTAGCGACGTCGTACCGCTTGCGAGAAAACTCAGACCCTTGCGGATCTGATAACGGTCAGATTGAGTGTTTTCGATGTTCCCGCATTAATGGATGGGACAAATAACCCTTTTCAACGAGAGTGAGTGGAAAGTTCTTTCTTACTGAGAATCCCTCGTTCAGCATCTTGAGAAGTCCACCTCCCGAGTGAATATTGTCTTGATTGACCCTCAGTGGATGTTTGGTGATGCAAACATGGCGAAATCATCATGCATGAATTTTCAAATGCGCATTCTGGAATAGCATAGCTTGTCTATCCTTGATGAATGCATGCATGTTTGCGCTAACTCTCTTTGACAGGTAAAATATTTTCAAAGACTCAAAGAACATATGACCTTTGGAGCGTCTCCAAAGATGTCACAAAAAATTTCTTCTGTTCCCCAAGTGGAATTGACACGGCATGCTTTTGCAGCTCAAAGTTCTAATCCTCGGTGATAGAACACGCAAATTCGAACCTTTGGAGAAGCCCCGATTATCATCACAAAAGAGATGCCCCGAAAAAGGTCGGGTATTCAGCGAGATGATACATCAAACCTCCGGGTAAGAAATCCCGGGTATTTCATTGATTTCTTTTCAAACTACCGGAAGGTAAACAGGGTGTTTCTTTGAAAAAGAAAAGCATCTTGACCAGCTGGTCAAGATATTTCATACGATATTCAAGAATAGCTTCAGTTGTCTATTTCTCCGATGAATACGTATGTCTTTGCACAAAAAAAAAAAAAAAAAAAATTGTCTGACAGGAGACACGCCCTTAAGAGGCAGGAACGTGCCCAGGTAAGTACATTTTACCCATGCCTGATTCCAAAAATCCATGTACCTACGATTGTTATGGTACCCTTTGAACATCGGAGTCACCCCGTTGTTCACCCTCTGAACATCGGAGTGACCCCGTTGTTCACCAACTGAACATTGGATTGGCCCCTTTGTTCACCCTCCTGAGCACAGGAATAACTCCCTCTGTTCACATCAAGTCTTTTCAGGTACCCCTTATGATGCAGGTACTTTGGTAAAGCAAAATCCGATCGATCAAGGCGACCAGAAGAAAGGTTCGGGTCCTAGACATACAAAATCCAGATCGATCAAAGGCGACCGAAGAAAGGTTCGGGTCCCGGACAGACAAAATGAAATCCAGTCAAGGCGACCGAAGAAAGGTTCGGGTCCTAGGTAAGCGATTTCCCCAGTCGAGGCAACCGAAGGTAGATTCGGGTCCGAGACAAATGAAATCCAGTCAAGGCGACCGAAGATAGTTTCGGGTCCTAGACAAGCGATTTCCCCCAGTCAAGGCGACCGAAGAAAGGTTCGGGTCCTAGACAAAAGCAATTCTCGTCAAGGCGACCGAAGACAGGTTCGGGTCCTAGACAAACCATTTTTTTTTCGTCAAGGCGACCGAAGACAGGTTCGGGTCCTCGACACACAATATCAACTATCTGGAATTACTCTACCCTTCGGCAAGGTAAGTAGCCCCAGGTATGTTTTTACTTGCTTTAGCATGCATCATCTTATATCGCATCATAAAAATGGGACTCCGGTCTCACCAAAAATAACATTCATTGAACATGCATGGGCCAAATTTAGGTGTCATTTTATCTTTGAACGTAACCTCTGCGAGCTCAATCTCTGCGAGCTCACCTTCAAAGAGGGGCAGCTGTTGACACCTATTTTTAATTTGCCCAAAATTAATTGCACAAAATTTAGGAATTAATTTTCTTTAATTCCTAAAACAAAAAAATATTTCTATTTAAATGCATTGCATATAGACATTAGGCATATGTGCATTAATAGGGCCTATTAGAGCATATTTTCTTAAATTTTAAACAAAAAAAAAAAAAAAAAAAAAAAATTTGGTAGGATGGGGTTTGGGCCGACCCTGGCCCTTTCTTTTCCTTTTCCTTTTCTTCCCCCCCTCACGGGCCCGGCCCATTCTTTTTTTTTTCTTTTTTTTCTTCCCCCTTGGTTTGGGCCGGCTCCGGCCCCCACCCTCTTCTTCTTCCCTCACGGTCGCTCTCGCCCTGTTCTCCCTCGTTCGCGACGTCACGCCGGCGCAGGCGGCGCGCGCTCTCTGCCGTCGCTATCGGCCGGAGGAAGGCCGAGAGAGCACGCCCAGCGGACCGGCATTAATTGCCGGTCCGTCTCTCCCCGTTGTCCCGGCTTCCCTTATCTCCTCCTCCCTCTCGGCTCCTGTTAATCGCTCTGCGCCTCACAGGCCCGATCCCACCGCTCTGCACGGCCTAAATGGCCGCGAAAGTCGCGTGCCGAGTAGGCGGTCTGTTCATCGTCATTACAGGCGTATGTAACGGAGCAGAGGGGCACCGTCGTCGCCGGCTATAAATAGCCAGAGAGAGAGAGAGAGCCCCGGTCGGCAAAATTGAGAGAGAAACAGAGAGAGAAAAATTGAGAGAGAAAGAGAGAAAATTGAGAGAGAAAGAAGGGAAAGTCGGTTTTTGCAGGTTCCCAGCCGCGTCGCCGTCGCCCCCCGATCAACCGGAAAGCCCCAGACGCGCCGTCGACGGTGAGCTCTCAGTCCGGCCCGAACCGCCTCTGTTTTGCTCTGTTTTCGCTCGGTATGGCGGGACTCGCGCCGGCCGTTTGCTGCGAATCCCGGCCCATACCGTCATCCCCCGCCGTCCGTGTGTCCTCACCGAAGGTAGGTTGATTCGCTGAATCCTCCGGTTCGCCGGCACAGTCGGGATTTGTTGTTTTTGGAAGCGCACACCATCCGTTCGACAAAGTCCTCAATGAAACCGGTTTTGTTTTGGTCGCCGGCCGTGAACAGCGGTCGGACAGTGACCCGGTGGAGTGGAGAGGCTTGGTTTTACTCCCAGGGAGGCCGATTTGGGGGCGGCGCCGTGCAGGTCGGCCGGTGAGAGGCCGTTTTTGGCTTCGACCGCGGCTGCTCCCACCGGTTCGGCCTGACCCGGTTCAGTTGACCCGACCCGGTCAACGCCCCGGGTCGGATCTGTTGACCCGGGTCGGTCCGACCGACTTCGGTTCAATCGATCCGACCAGGTCAACAACCGGCCGGATCCGTTGACCAATCGATCCAGTAGACCCGGTTGGCCTGATCCGACCCGGTCAACGACCGGTCGGATCAGATTGACCGGGTCGGTCCTACTGACCGGTTCGGCCGATCCGACCCAGTCAACGACCGGGCCGGATCCGTTGACCCGGTCGGTTCGACCCGTCCGGATCCCTTTTTTTTATTTTTATTTATTTTTATTTTATTTTATTTCTTGCTTTAAAAAAAAAATTTAAAAAATTTAAAAAATTTAAAAAAAAAAAAGTTTTTTTTTTCTTTTCTTTCTTCTTTTTTTATTTGTTTTTTATTTAAAAAATATTTCGTATTTTATTATTTATTTTTTATTTTTTATTATTTTTTAAAAAAAAAAAGTTTTTTTTTATTATTTTATGTGATATATTGTTGTTGTTTTAATCTAATGTGATATTATTTTGTAAGTTTTTGTCTTATTTAAATTAGACGAGCACGAGGTTCTGCGGTAGTATTTGCATGTTAGTTTTATTACCGTTGTATTGTTATGCATGTTTTTAATACAATTGCATGAATGTTGTGTTTTTGAATGTCATCTCGACTTAGTTAGGGTTAGAACCTTAGGTTGCATGAATTCTTTGTGTTCACGATTGCTTGATCGTTCCGATTATGCACTCGCTTGATCACCTCACATATTAGGAGAAAGGTCCTAAAATCAATCCAAATTGTCGACAAATGTTTTGAAATGAACGGGGTAGAAAGGTGCCGAAAGGGCATTAGTTATCTAACTAGTGTAACCAAGTCCCCGAATTCAGTTAATCTCTGGTTCGTAGGAATAGGGTGATTCTCCCATCACCCTATTTGGGTTTCTAATCGACCCACCCCAAATCGATTAGTGGCGACTCCTTGATGTAAACCACTTGCATGTTAAACACCTAAACCCTAAGTCGCGATATGGTATGGGCGTGGGAGAGCCCGAGTTAAGTCCCGAACCTAGACTTAGCACGTACCAGGCGAGCCCCCCTTTTTTTGCATGTTCGATAAAAAAGGGCTCGGGAGTTCGGTCGCGACAATGCCATCATAATATGCTCATTTCAAGTTTTGATGAAGAGTTTAACAAATAAAATTTTCTATTAAAGGCTCCGCTTATTTCATGGAAAATAAAAGATTTGATTGCTTATATCGCTTACAAAAACAAGTGAATGAAAAATGTTTAGCCATGAATTGTTATTGATAATGAAGATATTTTTTATTGATTAATTATTTTAAGCTATACAAATTATTATTTTCAGAAATATATTTGTCAAATTATTCATATTCCCAAAAACAAACGGAGCTAAAAAACATGGCTTCACTTTTTTTTTTTGTTAGAAAAAAACATCGCTTCACTTTTGAATATCTACTTTTACAGCTATTAATAGTGGCTCCATCAATATTATTTAGGATAAAGAAACCTGTGTAGCTCCTCTATCTCTCTTTCTATCTCTCTCTTTAGTCTTTACACCCCCAAGAGGAGCAGCAACATTTGCCACCTCCCGACATGGAAGTTGAAGTCGAGATCCTTGAAGAAGCCAAAGAGATGGGCTCACAGGAGCCTAATCAAACAGTGAAAGCAAGATCAAGAAGACCTCCACACAATTACGTGGCTATTGTGAAAGATTCTGACGTGCCCAGTCAAACTTTCCCTCTCGACAAGCTCTGCGATCAGCTCTACGACGGAGTGGTTCTGCAAAAGGGGAAGAGAGTGAGCGTCTCTCTCTCTTGCACGATTTTCTTACCTTCATTCTACAAAAAAAGAAAAAGAGCTTTTTATATAGATTTGATATATGTTGAAATTGTACAAAAGAATTTGACATTTCATGGTTGCGGAAGTACTGGTTGACAGGGATCTGAACAAGAATTGCTTCATGGTGGTTGCGAGGGAGCTTGAAATTACATGGAGCGACACCCCCGAGTACTGGCTATGGACGACCGTCAAAGAGGCCGGGTAAGAGACAATACTCAGAAAAAAAAAAAAAGATCACCATTTCTCAAGAAAAGTTCTGCTAAAAAAGAAAAAAAAAACATTTGATATACTCGTTATTATCGATTTGTATTTATCTTGGACAAAATAAAGCGAAATCACCTCCTGTGCCCGGTCAGGTCGTAGGCTGCAATGACTTGTAGTTTATTTTTAGCTCCTCGCTGCTTCATTTGAAAAATTTATGTTCGCGTGGAAGCAACCTGTGCAAAATTTTGAAGTACACAAATTACAATTGAAAAAGTGTGGATGTTTCAGTTCTGGAAATTGGTCAATGAACCGTATAAGAAAATTCACGGGCATGTGTAATTAACAATTTATGACAGATTGTTGATCATATGGAGGCTATTATCGTTTCCGCCTTTTAACCGGTAGTGGAGTGTTTTGAGAGGGACACCAATCTTCTATTCTTTTACTGAGCTCCAATCCACGTTGTACATAGGATCTCGACACATGTTTCCTTAATGCTTAATTGTTAAATTCGACATTCTCAGCATTACGGATCGAGGTACCCTAAAAAATAGAATCTATCCACCACTTTGAGACGATCAAGGAGCCAAGATTTTTAGCCTTTCAGTTTAGAATAATAAAGTGACTCTAGACATCATTAAAAAGGAATAGGAAGTTTTTTTTTTTGGTCAAATGGAATAGGAAGTTGAGATGCAAATCACAAGAGCAAATTTCAAGTTTCAAGTATCTTTTCCGACGATGTCCCATGCTCTTATTCCCTTCAAAACTAGCCTTTCGAGCATGCAATTGTTTCTGATATATTTTCAATATCGTTGAATGATAAGGAGATCAGCTGATAAACTTACCATCCCTCCCGTTATGCAGTTAGTAATTAGTGTTTTAGTTTGTCTATTTGGTGTTCCTTTCTGCACTAAATGCAGGGAGCCAACCCTGTTAGTCATGAAGGTTGTTAGGAACCGTCCTAAGACCAATATACCTCATTGTAGAGACAATAGGGTCGAGGCTCTAGACTTACCAACATTCCTAGTTAAACTCATTTTCGTTTGAAAGTTCAAACAATTGAACCTATGAACTATGCCATCAGGGGTTCTGTTTCATTGGCTACTTAATAAATGCCTCTTAACAAAGGCGACTTTCTTTTTTTGTCGAAAAGAGACAATTTCATTCATTAACGCAGACAATCGGAACAGGAACGATAACCGGCAAAGTGTCGAACCCAAAACTTATTTCACTGAGGTGAAAATGAACTAAGCTAACTAAATTGATTGTTGAAGTGCATTTCTTGAATCTTTATATGGGGTATAATGAGCTTTACATATATGTAGTCTCCTTCCATCCATTATTCAAATTAGCTTGGACATTATAATGTAGTATTAGAGACCATTTAGCATTCTTCAGATCCCATTTAATATTTCATTTCGTGAGCGGTTTCTTGATTATCTCATTCCTCGCTATTCTATTCCACTTGCAACACAATTGTCCCTTCATTCCGGTATGCACTTAATATGCAAATATGATCTGCACTGGGAAAATCTATCAGATCAATTCATGTGTAGCTATTTGTCTTTTGATTTATTTCATCGTCTAATTTGACAGGGGAATGAACACATTAGCAATTCTTCTTCTGCAAACGTCCAACTCCTGACATTCAATTTCAATGTTCACAGTAATGTGGATGTTGAGGTAGCTGTACTGAGAAATGTTTGCTGGCTGTTTATCCTTGGGAAGTTCTGAACGGTCATGCTCTCTCCGAATACCTTATATGAAGTCTCGTTGGTTGCATTAATGACTGAGTCAAGTCAGGGTTGGCGCATTCCCGTGAAGTTAGGCATTGTTTTACCGGATGAGTCGAAGATGGAACGCATGGAGGATTTGCAGAACAAGCCCCGAGGAAAGTGGATAAACATTTTGATGGGCGAATTCACGACGTCATCCAAAAATATCGGAGAAATCAGATTTTCTATATCCGAAACCAGTTCTATTTGGAAACATGGGCTAGTCGTCAAGGGTTTTGCTTTTCGACCCAAAAACTGAAGTTGGTAGGTGGGGTTTTGGCTATCAGTTTCCTATGTTTAAACGGGGAAAAAAACATCCTTGATTAATGTACTGTTGTCACAACTCAAGTATGTTTGTGGGTACTGGTAAATATGTGCACATTCTGGTTACTTGCTTATGTTGTAACTGGTAAGGTATGTTATTTCTTGTTCTTCTTGAATTTATCATTATCTCGAGACTGATTGCTTGAAACCTTTGATTTATTCAACCTTTAGGCTACGTTTGATAATCAGGATACGATAATATTTTTTTTTTTTTGGTAACCCGGGAACCCCCCGCACGGCCGACAGCCGGAGAGGTAAACCCGGGGTGACGCTAGCGCAGGACCCACCACCAGGATACGATAATATTTAGGGTTAATAACATGAAAAATCCTGAACTAGTACATTTGTGATAATTTTATCCCAAATTAATTTTTTGACCACAAAAAACCCCAAATTAGTATACATGTGATAAATTTACCCTCCGTTAGTTTCTATTAAATTTTACCGTTAAATTGTTGAGTTGGATGACACGTAACAGTTGACGGGTGTTGTTATAAAAAAAAAAAAAACAGTTGACGGGTGTATCAGTTTTGGGTTTTACCCCTCCATTTGTCACATGTTTACCAATTTGTGATTTTTCATGGTATTAATCCAATTTTACGGAGAGTAAATTTGTCACAAGGGTACCAGTTTTGGATTTTTGGTGGTCAAAAATTAGTTTAGGGTAAATCACCGATTTAGGGTTTTTGGTGATCAAAAAATTAATTCGAGGTAAATCTATCACATGTGTACCAGTTTAGGGTTTTTCATGGTATTAACTTTAATATTTATTCAATCTTGTATTTGGTTCTTGTACAAAACAGGATAAAGTCGGATATAGCCTGGATAAAATTATCCTATTGGGAGGTGCGATAAAAATGGATAGGATTTTTTATATTGATAATATAAAAGCTATTTTTCTCGAATAACAAATTTCTTAGATAATAAAACTAAAATAATAATAAAATATAAATAATATTTGAATTCTAATATAAATAAGAAAATTCAAAATAACAACAAAATTTCATTTTTATTTATATGTTTGAATTTCTTTCTATTGGATATATATATATATATATATATTGATATATATATATTTAGTATCTATATTATTACATATTTTAGGTATAATAGAATATTTTATTATTTGAAAACAACCTTTATTAAGGAATGATGGAAGGGAATAAAAAAATAAAAAAGGAGATGGAAAAATAATTAAAAAATAAGTAAATAAAAATGAAGTAAAAAAGCTTGGATTTTAAATGAACAAATTCAAACTTGAAAAGGATCTTTCTAATTCTCGAAGAATGAGGGGCAATGATATTAAAAAAAAAAAAAACTTACTCTCTCCGTCTCCTTCTCCTTTGTTGTTTACGTTAAAGCTTCATGACTCCTTCGTAGTTTTTAATTCATGTCAAAGCTTCACAAAAATGTCGAGTCATGTTCACGTCAAAAGTCCATGAAAGCAACAATAGAGTCAAAACTTATTTTCCTCCGTAACTTTTTGGTTCATGTTGAAGTTTCACGAAATTAGCGAGAGAGTCAAAGCATTATACTTTTCATAATCGCAAAAGTAAATGATCATATTTTCTCTCTGTTACTAGATTTGGCAGTGAATTTTTAGAGATTTTTACAATCTTTTTTTGTACATTTTCAAGTTCATTTACATTTATATGTCGTAAATACCAAATAATGGACATGATAGGATCTGAAAACATCCGGCTCTATTACTATGATTCACCATGGATAGGATATAGCAAAATTCTTGAATTTCATATTATATTATATCCAATTCTATCCTAGCTAGAAATCCAGACGACTAGCCTTAATGGATAGTTGATTAGTCAATCAATTGATTTAGATCTAGTAAATCCTGCATTCAAATTACAACATCAACCACTCATATTACCTTCAGGGGGCATGCTTGGCACCTTATGGAGGAGCCCTGCCTGATACGCGTGGACAGGCGGTTTGTGTGTATTCGTGATAATTAATCAAGTCGCAAGGTTCGAATACGCATGTTATAAAAAGAAAAATTAATTTATGTAGAAGGATGAATTCTCTTTCTCTCCTTACCAATCAATTTTAAGACGAATCTCAAAGCCAATCGGCTAGAAAGAAAGTTAATTCAAAAGGATAATGATTTTACATTGACTTGTTAATCATGTTCATATCCACATGTACCATATGCTAAGAGGACAATTTGCATATATCCATAAAAGTTAGTCGACTCGCAAAGTTCGAATACCCATGATATAAACGAAAAACTTTTTCTTTATGCACAAAAATGTATTCTTTTTGTCACGCTCCGAATCCCAACGGGCTCGCGACACCCCTCAAAGGTCGTATTGAACGCGACGTCCCAGGACACGTCGCCGACCCAAACAAACGTCAATCAAAAGCGCAAGCGGAAACGATTTATAAAACACCCAGACAAGAATTAAGACAAGGGGGTAGCACTTGCACAAATCAGTAAATGCATAATATTAACTGACAGTTACTTACAACATTCAATCTAAACATTCAATCTAGACTACTAACTTCAAACCACATTTATCAAAAAGGGGTGGTGGTTGGGTAGCCTACTTCACTCTACAAAAAGGGTGTAACAGCCCGAATTTCGACGTAATTCCGGGATCAATAAAATTGACAATATTTCGCATTTCATTTTAGTAAGTCTCGCCCGGAGGCGATCACTCTCGAGATACTAACCAATGGGGTATGGCTAACTAGGAAACGGTCGTGGACCGGGGACTCGACAGGTGGAACGGGACACCGATCTCGAGATACGATGAGTGAATATTTTGGGCCAACGTGGGCCGATCTTAGGAAAGGTGATGGATTTGGTTTGGCCAAGGCCAACGATGTACAATCGGATCGCAGGTGATTCTGCAAGATCGAAAGTGCACGTGGCCAACCAGTCCTGAACCTGAACCTAACGATCGTGATCTTTGGAACTAATGATAATTTCTCATTCTCTCAATGATCGGGACCGTCGTAATTCGAATAACCCTAGGTCGATACGCGTATGTCCTAAACAGCCGCCCGTTAGCCAGAGACCCTGAAATTGAAACTCGAGCGAGTTTTGATCACGAAATTGGGCCCGGATTTCGATGTCGATTTTCGAAAGCTTAAGAGACTATTTTTGGGAATCTGACGTCATATTACGCTGGCCACACACGTTCGGAGTTAGTACGAGTAAAAAGTGGAATTTCGGTCCGGGGGTGAAAAATTACGGTTTTGCCCTTGTGGGCACCGAGGCTGGATTCGGAGGCCGTTTGAGGTTATTTTTCGCGGCCAAGATCATTTTGGGGTGACCACGCACATTTAGAGTGGTTTTGGTCAAAAATTGGAATTTCGACAAAAATTGGAAAAATAATATTATTTTATTCCCGAAACTTCGCAGTCGATTTTTGAGGGCTTAGAAAGTGAATTTCGCGAATCCGACGCCATATTATGTTGGCCACGCACATATGGAACACGTATGTGCGAAAATTGGAATTTCACCCCGGGACCGGAAAAATGACGGTTTTGCCCCTGGGCCGTTTTCGGGTCCGAGTTTTTGGGAAATTTTTGGGATAAGTAACTGTGGTTATCAGCTGCATTATTGGCACCAAAGACCCAATTGCCCCTCAATTATTTAAGCCTATCTCTTTAGAACCGTTAGATTAGGGGCGCTTTGGTCATTTTTCACGGATCGGCGACACGTGGCACTTTGGGCTGCTTTATTTGATCAAGTTGGACTGTTTTCTCTCTCCTCAGCCCTCCCTCACGGCAGAACCAGCCCCCACCATCAGCTTCTCTTCCATTTTCCTCTCTTTTTCTCCATTTTCTCTCTTGGTTTGGCTTCGCCGGAGTTTGCCGCCGCCACCGGAGTCTGCGCCGACCGCCGTGCCCCGCGTCGACCACATAGTCCCCCAGCTTCAGCCTCGCCCCTGTCCAGCCCTTTTCTCTCTCTCTTTCTCTCTCTTTTTCCCTCTTTCTCTCTCTTTCCCGTTCTGCAAATAGGACCGCCGGAGCTTCGCCGGAGATCCGATCGCTGTTCCGTCACCACCCAGCCGTCCAGCCTCGCCGTGCGTTGCCATCCAGCCCTGTCCGTACAGTGTCCGTATGACTGTTCATCGCGTCCGTACGGATCACTGTTCATCTCGACCGTACGGCCGTCGCGGCCGTCACCGGCACTTCGCCGGCCACCGTTTTCCGCCCGTCCGTACAAGTCCTTACCGCGGTGAACAGTCGCTGTGAACAGTACCCCCGTGAACAGCACCACCGTGAACAGTGCGAGTGAACAGTGCAGCGTGAACAGTACGCGCCCCTGGGAATTCCGCCGCCGGTTTCACTGTTCATCAGTGATCGGCCGCCGTTCCTCGTCGTCGTGATCTTGAATTAAGTGAGTAAAATTCCTAAACCCGGATTAGGACTGTTAGTGCGTTTTTCTGGACTGGTTTAGGTATTATCGGTACAATTTAGACTGGCTTAGATGGTATCAGTGTGTATTTCAGACTGGGTTGAGGACGGATTGGTAGAAATTATCATTGGGAAATTTAGTGGATTAATGAGAATTAATTGTGGAGATTAATTGGATTAAATAACCAATTTAGGAGCCCGTTGGAAAATTACCGGGTATGTCCGGGTTGACTGATTGTACGTCAATTGTGGTTGATTTAAATCTTGCTATGTCGTATGTGGTGTGGCTGATTTTATGGAGTGCGATTGGCCATTGTCCGGTTTACAATGATTTACTGATTTGTGAATCGCACGTTAGGCCACACGGTATTAATTGGGCCAATTAAGCACGTGTTGTGACATTGGGTGTCTGAATTATATTGGTGCTCGTGGTGCATTGCATTGCATAACATGGACACGCATTGCGTATGCCAAGAGTGAGGCATGTGATGAAATTGTGCGAGAATGCGTGTACGCCATGAGCATGTGATCACCTAAAATACCCTGAGCGTTATACGCTGGGTTCGAGATAATAATGAGTTGTGTGATCACCTAAGGACCTTTGGGTCATGACCTTCGGGTCGATACCGTCCTCATGCACTTTGAAGCGGGGCGATGCCCGGTACGTCCGGAAGGCGACCATCCTCATGCACTTTGAAGCGAGGCTACGGTTCGCAAGGAGAACAGTGTTGCGCCTCATGCACTTTGAAGCAGGCTAGAGACACTGGGCCAGATCGGTTGCTGCGCCTCATGCACTTTGAAGCAGGCTAGATGCACCGGGCCGTGAAAAATTGATGACTCGAGTCGTAATAAATAATAAATTGGGCGATTGCCAGTGTGCCAGTGTGGGCCAGTGGGCCGGGAAATACACGTGACATGTCGACGACATTTGCATGCATGAACATGCATGGACTGGCATGCGAGTGTGTGAGCCTCGGTGCATGAGCATGTGATTGGCGTACGTGTGATAATATGTGCCACGTACGTGCCGTGATTATTATATATTGAACTGCCTAACCTGCAGGGTCGGAGAATTATTTGATTGTTGTTGCATTATGGTTTCAAATATTCATTTCCGGTCAGGAGATTGCATGCTAGCCTAGCCTAGGTTTAGGGGTTGAACTCACTGAGATTCGTCTCACGGTTGTGTAAACCGAAACTTTTCAGACCCCCAGCCGTAGGATGCCGAGGAAAGCGCCTCTTTTTGGTATATCGCAGTTCATCCAGAGGTCATCTAGTGTGCACCCTTGTGGGGACGGACCTGCAGCCATGGTCGAGGAAGCTGAGGAGCCGAAGTGTTTTTCATTGACCCCTTTTGACTGAGTGGCTGCTGACTGTGTGTTTCCTCTACTTTTGTCTAAATGATTTGTGTAAAAAGTTTCCTATGGTAATACTAGTATACATATTTTCAGAGGTGCTGTTTACTTAATGTACTACCTTGGTCTCATGTGTTTTATTGTCAGGGTGTATATATATATTTATATACGTGCTTCTGCATGTGTTTGATCTCTGATTGGGCGTTGGGTCGGCGATGCTTCCTGGGAGCGTCGCACTGCAATCGACTAAGGTAGGGATGTTAGCGCTTCGTAGGGTACGGGGCGTGACAAAGGGCGCATCCAAGAGATGAAATGAAGCATCACATGCCCAACGTCACTCCCGGTCTTTGAACCGCACGTGGCGATTATCCGTCACTCCAAACCTGAAAGTGTTTAACAATGGCGGATGAGATAAATCTCAATAAGTAGACAATCTAGACTCCACCTAGGCCAATGCGTACTCAGACGCGTCTCAACGTGCCATCTAACAATCGACGTGCTAGAATTCACACACACATTCTTACCTCGCCACGAATCACGTGCCAACCCTGCATATTAGTCAAACTACCATGATACAATAACACCCAATGTACATATCACAATCACCCGATCATCATACACACGTACATTCACTCAATTCAATCAAGCACATTCCACATGCGTGCCCATCCAACTATCCACGACCCGCGTCAACACGCCTCAGGTCCTTTCTCACAGCCCGCGTCAACACGCCTCAGGCCTATTCTCACAACCAGCGTAAACACGCCTCAGGTTCCTTCTCACAGCCCGCGTAAACACGCCTCAAGCTCAACTTTCTCCAATGACCCACGTAAACACGCCTAAGGTCTAACTTTCCTCCCACAGCCCCCGCAAACACGCCTCAGGCTCATTCTCACAGGCACACACGCCACACAATTCAATCAAATTCACATCAATCAGATAACACGACCATCATTCTGGCACATTGCACAAACCCAAATTTAAGTCATGAGCTTCCAACATTAACCCACCAATCCGACATTCAAGTCGGCCACACTCAAGCATCAACGTCGCTCTCAAGCACCACGGCAAACTGGCCATACACGCGCTCACCAACTTATCACACTTCACTCACATTCCAAGCCATAAATTAACCAACATTTGGCCATCTAAACTGCCATCAAACCAGCCATCAAACCCATCATAATCAGCCACAAACAACCACCAATTGACTCCAAAAATCACCACAATAAAGCCTAAAAACTTGTCACATGCAATCCTCAAACCGGCCCTTAACTTAGCCACTAAACCAATACTAATCAACCGCTAAACAAATCTAATAATACCCAATGTACTAGATGAGGTTTAGGGAGTCACTTACCTAAGTCCAAGGCCAAGCAAAGGGCAGCAAAAAGGCCGGTCAGAGCAGCGGCGAACTCGGCGCGCACGTCGGCACAGCGGCCGGCTAGCCGGCAAGGCCTCGGCACAGCCCTCGGCACGGTCCTCGGCCACGGCCGGGGCGCTCGGTCGTATAGGCGTTTGGGCAAGCGGCCGGCGACGGGCGAGCGGCCGGGCGATGGACGGCGAGCGGGCCGGACTACGTGCGAAATGGGCCGGGCCACAAAGCAGAAGCGGCCGGGCGCGACGGGCGACACGGCCGACGAGCCGGGCGAGCAGCGGCCCTACCGGGACGGGCGAGTGGCCGGGCGCCGTGGTCGGGCTGGACGAGCGAGGCACCGGGCGGCGATCGACGAGCAATGGGCAGCCCGGCCCGCCTGTACGGGCACAAGTGGTGCTCCTGGTCAGTGGACTCCGTGAAGGCAAAGTGGCAGGGGAAGGTGGGCGCTCGGCGGCTCACGGGCGGTGACGGCGGTCGGCGGTCGCGACGGGCGGGCGTGGAGTCGTATGCGCGACGAGCGGTGGGGAAGCAAATGCAGCAGCGGCGTAAATGCCGGCAAGCGGCTGGCGCTGCGAACGGCGGCTCGGACGGGGGCTGAAGCTCGGGAAGGAGAGAGGGAAGGGGGGAAAGTTGTAGGGGCGACGGGGTGGTGCTGGCGGTGGCAGCGCGGCAAGAAGCAGCAGCGGTGGCAACCTGGGGAGACTGACGCGGCGGCAGCAGCTTCGGCGCGGCTGGGCTGGTCGCGCGCGCACAGGGAAGGGAGGGACGAAGAGGGGAGTCCGGCGAGGTGGTGAGACGGGCGGCGACGGAGCAGCAGCGGAACTGGCGGTCCATGTGGACGGCGCGCGGCGACCGGACGGCGACGTGCGGTGGCTGGGCGTCGGGCAGGAAGCGTGCGCGCGGAAGGGAGGGTGAAGCTCTGCCGGACCAGAAGAAAAAAGAAAAGAGGAGGGGGGGGACAGCCATGCAGAGACAGAGGGGAGGGGACGTGACTGGGGGGGTGGGGGGTGGGCGCTCGGCAGAGAGAGAGAAAAGTCAAATCTCTTAATCGAGTGCGATCCAACGGTCACGATTCGATCTCGCGGACTGATCTAACGGCCACCAAAAATCCTTATTTAAAATAAGGAAAAGGCTAAAAGACACTAAATAAAATACACCAAGAGGGAGGTACACTGGTCAAAATTCGCACTCGGTCCAAATTTCACTTTCCGACTATACTGGGCAATCTCGACGCTGGCCACGTTAATATCGACACCGTTAAATTAAATTCGTCACGAAACTCCGAGAAATTCGACATCCAAGTTTGGAATCTAAATAACGGCCAAATTCGATCGAATGCAATTTTAGCGAAATCTCAAATTTAAAATAACCTGAGAGTGATCAGTTCTGGGCGAGATTTAACTATAAGCGCACTGACGAAATGCACATTTTATAAATTTCAAAAATGGATCGAAATTCGGAATGTCACGCTTTTTCTCTCGCTATCAATCTTCCCTTTTGAGTTTCAAGAGGAAGCTCTCGAATCCAACATGATGTAAGGACAGTCGGTTCAAAAAGATATTGATTCTACGTTAGGCTTATTAATCATGTTCATCTCTAGACGCGCCGTACTTGAGTCATATACGTGTAGTCATCTTCTTCAGAATGTATTTCTTGTTTTTCAATGACCCGCACCTTCCAAGTTGACTTAATCTAAGATAAATTACCCTTAATTCCCCCAAAACATCCCCTTCAAAGAAAAAATTCAAGAGTTGAGCTATAACAAGGATTATTGACAAACTGCCAGATTATTTTATATAAAGTAGAAAAAAAAATCTCCTTGAGCTTGACAAAAAAAACAAAGAAAGACTAAAGTAAAATCTCTAGCATTAATGTACCTGATTTTAGCTCTTTTCCACTCCCGAATAAAGCAACTTGCTTTGTCCGAGAGATTTTAAGTGCCATCCTTGTCCAAGAAGCATCACAAAAGCAGCACTTAGATTCCGAGATGTGTGGGCCTCATGACATCAAATTCTCTCTCTTTAGTAAAGAAGCTTTGAGACCGTCCATAAACTCAAAGCAAAAACTTGGATGGCAAACTCATATGTATGTTCGATGCGAACGCCCTGTGACCTTTAAGTTTTTGGTCCAGTCGAATTTGGAAGTTCTCTTTCATCACTTGATTCCCACAGAATCTCTAATGTATATTAGTGTACCGTACCCTCGCTTTTCTTTTACACTTGGTCATGACGTTTTGTCGTAAGGCCATAAATGAATTTTAAGACGTGTCACGATATTTTGGTGCTTGATTATGATGAAATGCCGTCATCTTATATGGTACACTTGAGGTATCATTGAAGTGCCGTGATTCATGTTGTCATGTTGCAATCTTGTCGCATCTCTTTTATTCCCTCTTTTGTTTAAAAAAAAAACAGAAAGAACTTCAACCTTAACTTAAGTCATTGGGACGTTACTAACATTTCACGGAGTTAAAAGCTGAACGCAGTTCCATGTTAATGTATCACTGATAGGCTTGGTAAATGTTAAAAGTCACTAGTAATGAAAAAGTGATTGATAAGTTGCTAAACGCGTTAATAACTTATGAACAAGTTTGACAAGTATCAACATTTATTCATACGTAAGAAATTACCAACTATTTTAACAATCTATCATTTTTAATATTTTATGGCTTACCAACACCGCGGAAGTTACTAATTTTTATTAGAAATTATCAATCTTAATTTGACCGATATACCAACATTTGTCAAGATAACAACATATTTTAATCATTTGGTAACATTTTATCTTGGTTTTAAAAAGTATCAACACTCCTTAAACTAGTTTTGAGAAAGTTATATATATACTTACCTTACCAAAAAAAAAAAAAAAAAAAAAAAAACACTCCTTAAACTATTTTAATAACGCACCAATATGTATTTTTATGACAAACCAACACTTTTAAAATTATAAACTTTTATTGAAATTACCAACTATATCGACATTCGTCACATGGAGATATAAACTAATTTTAGTATCTTGCTTGATTTAAAAAAAGTACCAAGATTTCTTTATACTTTCAAGTTTACTAACTATTTAACGAGTTACCAACATTTATTCTTTTGTGTCATTACGAACGCCCTTGCGATAACTAACCAATCATAACTTGATTGAAGTGCCAACATTCATCATATTAAAATACATATACCAACCAATTTGAGAGAGGGTATATAGCAAATAGCGTGAAACTTTGGTGTATTAGAAAAGATGAATTTATCATACATTAAATTTGATTTAATCATATTGTATACATCTACAAGCATTGAGGCACACGTTTAAATTTTGAGTGATTATATCCGAAGCAAAAAAAAAAAAGAACCACTTTACGAGAAATTGGAAAAAGTATCAAAAAAATTATAAACCTATTGCATTTGTACCAATTTAATCCTAAACCTTTCAATTAGATCAATTTAGTCATAAACCTTTTAACATTGGCATTAATTGAGTCCATCCGACCAATTTAGGCCGGAAATTGTTGACGTGGACTCCAGCTGTCTTACGCAGCATGGCCGGATTTTTTTAATTTTTTAATTTTTTAAAATTTTTCCCTTGTTTTATTTTTTTCCATTTCTTTTCCTTTGGCCTGTGGCTGGTACTCGCCCTCTTGATTTTAACTTTCTAAAGAAAAGTAACTTCCTTTGCTCCTTCAGCTTGAAACGAAGATAAACCCAAGCATCAGATGCAATTGACATAAAGCAGCTTTGGATTCCAAAATGTGGGCCTAAGACATCAATTCTCTCTCTCCGCAATCTGGCCTAGATTCACAAGATCTGTCCATGTGAAAGTTTAGGATTTTTGTATGCCCAAAGTGAATGTTTAGCATTTTGATGTTGTGCTGTTGTGTAATCAGCGTGTCATGTTGATTTTTCATTTTTTTGCTTTCTCCAGGGCGGTGAGATTGGTGATCCGGCACAAGTACAGCGGTGACCGGTGGTTCTACTTCAGGCAGCATAGGTTCGCCGGCTACCAGTTGGAGATCGTGCGGTCCGTGCTCTGCCTGTGCCTGCTCGGGTGGGTGATGTCATCTTAACTTACCTATGTAGGAAAGAACATTTGACAGGGGGCAAAAGTCAAGTCAAGTCAAGTCCGAAGAAGCAATAAAAATAAAAGAGGTGAACAGACCTCTGCTAGTACTGCTGGTTGGTCAATACCATTAAAGGAGTAATCCCAGAAAAAATCTTAAACTGATATACTTTTGATAAATTTATTTTAAATTAATTTTTTGATCATTAAAAATCTCAAATTAATACATTTGTGATAAATTTACCCTCCACTAAGTTGGATGACACGTGACAGTTGATGGGTGTATCAATTTAGGATTTTACAGGTTAGCCAATTTGTGATTTTTCGTGATATTAATCCAATTTAACTGTGAGTAAATTTGTTACAAGTGTACCGGTTTGGGGTTTTTGGTGATCAAAAAATTAGTTTGGGGTAAATTTGTCACAGGTGTACCAGTTTGAGATTTTTCGTAATCAAAAAATTAGTTTGGGGTAAATTTGTTATAAGTATACCAGTTTAGAGTTTTTGGCAGTATTAACCCACAATTAAATGGTGGAAGGAGACCCATAGAAATCTCAACATGATGATAAAGTGAAAGCAACACAACTATCGATCAGCAGTAATATACGCTAATTTTGGATTTTGTATTTCCCTAATTTGCATGCGGTAATGCATTTATGATCAATACTATCTCTGTCCTACTACTACTTAGCATTAGCATAGCAATTTCGAGCTTGAGAAAAAGGAGACGCTCAGATCGTGATTGCAATATCGATCCGCAGTAACATGGAAAATCAGATATATATTTTCCTTTCCCCTGTGGTCTGCCTTGCATTTTCCTTTTTCTTTTTGCTTCACACTTGAGTTTTTTGGTCAGCGCTTAAATATTCAGCAGTGGTGATAACATTTCAAGAAGTCGCCGTCATGTTAAGATTCAGTAATTTGATGGATGATTCTTTTGGATTCGTAACTCAAATTTTATTACATTAAGTACAATGGCACACTCTTAATTGAGTTCACTCTACACTAATCACTAACAAACTCACAGTCTCAAACTCACCACGGCACACTCAACTCACACGGCACTCACACCGGGCTCTCCCCACTCTGACACATCTCCTCAGGTAGGAAGATTCTTCATAACATAGGACAACATCTTGAAGTGGACGGCTCTGGAAACTTAGCTTCTTTGCCTCAGAAGGCATGCTTTTTGCCAAGAGATTGACATTTACTTATGCAGACTATGTTTCATCTTGAACCATTGCGTCCCTGATGATTCATTTACCCTGCACGTCAAGATAGGTTAAGAGCATTAGCATGATGATTTATTAGAAAATGATCGTGAAAGGTGCACCCTTTATGTTCCTAACTGATTCTTTAATCTACATTTGGCTTGAGAGGGGGGAAATGCAGATCTCCAAGAACAAAAATGTAGACAATGACTAAAAGTTTCCTATAGTCGTGCATGATGTTAGGATTAGACACTCAAATATAATGAAATAGAGAGTAAAAGAGAGAAAGAGAAATCGAGACACAAGATTTATCCTGGTTCACCGTTAAACTAGGATTACATCCGGCAGATGATTTCACTATAGCCCTCTTTGTTAGACTAGGGCTATACCTCACATTTCTCTGTTGGATGTAGCCCTAATTTAATAATGAATCAGGATAAATTTTGTGTCTCGATTCTCTTTTTCTCTTTTACTCTCTATTTCATTGTGTTTGAGTGCCTAATCCTAACACATAAGTGGTTGAAATCTGAGAGTTAAAAGGTAAGGAAACTTTACCCGATAACGAGAGAATTCCCAATTATTCACTTTGACAAACACATTATTCCCACTGCGCCCCCTGACTTTTTCTACAAAACTCGGTGGCATATTGGTTAAGACAACTTCAATCAGCCTTGGCAAATGCTCAAGTCCATCTGAATTCTCCAATTGGTTACATAGCCTGATTTCTAGTTCTTGAAGGAGAGGCATAGCCTGGTCCTGCACGGTCCAGTGCTGAAGTTCGTCAAGCATCCACAGTTTCAATATGCGTAGCTTAGGGAATCCACCGCTAACACATGTCATCTGAGATCCCTCATAGGAATGAGCAAAAAGCCTAAGGATGCTCAGGTCTTGCAACTGCCCCAGCACCGGCATTGGATCTTCCACCAATTTTAACATGGACAATGTGAGTTTCCTGAGGTATGATGGGAGCACTCTGGACAGCTGGCTGGCAGGGATGGGCAACGAACCAAGCAAATACAAATTGCATAGGTTGCAACATGCGGCCATGGATATCCCCTCGAGATTTGACGGTTTTCCGAACTCGTCTATTGATCTCAGCTTCAAAGATTGAAGATTAGGCAGGTGCTCGATCCACTTAGCTACTGCTTTCAAAGAGTTTGTGTGGCATGTGAGTCCCAGTTTCCGGAGGTTCACTAATCGATCTAGTCCGTTGACCACGGCCTTTTTGTCACCTACATAGAACATAGAGCCCCCTCAATGTATGGAGGTTGGTCAGAGACCCCTTTGATGGCTTATGGAAAAACACATCAATGTGTACCTCGTTCATGTAGAAATGCCGGAGGTTCTTTGCCTTCCAAATGGAACTTGGGATAGAGGTGACATTAGTGTGCTTCAAATCCAAATTTTCCAAGCTTGGTAAATATCCGATGGCAGGCGGAATCGAATCCAGTACAGTTGACCTCAAGCCCAGGAACCGTAGAAGCAGAAGATTACGCATCGACTCGGGAAGCACGGGCTTGTACACACCTTCTAAGTCAAGAACCTTCAACAATCCAAAGCCTCCTTTGTGAATGACATTCTTGAGAAACATACCTATGTCTGTAATGGCCGTGCCCCTCGATGCAGAGTTGAAAGATACATAAGAGCGAAGACTGCGATCAATGCAAGAATCCAGGGAGTTCTTGATTTCTAAATACTCCACGAGCCGCCGAATTTTATAGTCTTTAGGAGGTATGCTAGGCCTAAAGCTTGAGTTCTCGTGAACATAAAAAAGACCCGAATCCACAGATTTTGGAAAGAAAAATTCACGTACCACTCCTGGCATTCGGCACATTTTTGGGCGTCCATCTAATTTCCATTTTGTGACCTCAATCAAGTTTCTACTGACCAGTGTTTTGAAGTATGACTCTGCCAGATCTTCGGGTTCCCACTCCTTTTGTTCTTCGCCAGGCATCCCATCTAGGAAACCCTCAGAAAGCCATAAGCATAATAACCTCCGAACTGATACCTCAGATGCTTTTGGGAAGATACCCAAATAAAGAAAGCAAGCCTTCAACTCAGGAGGTAGTTCTTGGTAGCTCAAAATCAAGATGTCCCGCAAGTCCGATTTGTCTTCGCAAGAAGATGGGAATTTGTCTATTTTTCTGGACCATTCACTTGGTTCTGTGCTCAAAAGAATCCCCCCTAGAAGAACAATTCCTAGAGGTGAACAATGATAGAGCTTTGCCATGATCTCGTCCTTGTGCTCAGTTAGGGCACCTTCATGTTCCTTCATCTGCTTCAACAGCAATTCCCATCTCTCCTCACTAGTCAACCTGCACAAATGCAATGGGAAGTTCCATGGATCGGCCAATTTCGCCACTTCATCATCACAAGAAGTGATAATCACTCTACTACCCTTTTGTGAGTCCGGAAAAGGAATTGTCAACCGGTGCCAAGCCTCAGCATCCCAAACATCATCCAAAACAATCAAGTACGTCTTATCAATCAGCTCCCTGAAAAGCATCTCACCAAGAGCGTCATCATTCATGTGGTCCATATCATTTAACTTTTTTATGCTAACCTGTTGTATTATGCTCATAACAACGTTCCTGTATACAAATTCTCTTGATACACAGACCCAGGCACAGCACTCGAAGTGCTTCTTCACAGCCACTCTGTTATAAACACGCCTCACCGTCGTGGTCTTACCTGAGCCTCCTGAGCCGACAACAGAAACGACTCTTAAAGCTTCTTCTCCTTGTGGGCCCTCAGAAATCATCAACTCAGAGATCATCTTGTCCATGTCTGATATCTGACCAACAATGTTTGATTCCTTGTCCAATAGATGAGCAATCGAATCCCAGCGACCAAACCGCCCTGCGTTCACTAAACAGCGATCCTTTTCTCGGGTCTTGCCAAGAATTCTGCTTTCTTGATTGTTCTGCTCAGAAGAGTGAGAAGGCAAGGCCTTGAGATCGTTCAAGAACTTCTTCAACCCTTTGCCCAAGTCCTTTTGGCTCCATAGAGGAGCCAAGTACTGGAACGAAGGGCAGGTCTCAATAAAGTCTATGCGTCGCTGTTGTGCTCTTTTCAAGAGGTACGTGTCGACAATGTCTTCGGCACTGTAAATGAAGGGCAATGCCGGAGAGATGGTGACGTCTGTGTCGTCGGAGGCGCTCAGGAGCTGCTGCAGAGCGAAGATGGATGAGTTGATCTTGCGTTTGAGCCTTGGATAGATGATTATTTCGTCATCTCGCAGATTTTGAAGCTTCTGCTTGAGCAGGAGAGCTGCAACTTCTGCAGCCATGGAGTCTCTGCGTGTTTGTGGGTTATGACTTATGAGGCATGAGCAACGAGATAGATTTTGTGTTTTTATTCCAATTGAATTAGCTTGAGCAGGAAAGCTGCAACTTCTGCAGCCATTTCTACTTTTCAAGGATCCAAGAAATTCGAGACGTACGTATGAGGAAATATTTTTACGTCGTGTATCAGGATACTCGGACTTTCAATATACTAATCAGGATAGTCATAATTTCTTTTTTATTTATTTATAGGAATTAGATAATTAGCCTACGTTGAGGAAAATATTCGTTCCAAAAGGCAAATTGAAGAAAAGCATGTTAGGTACTAGGGAGTCGCCTTCACAAAAGAGAAAACATATTGAATATTATCCTATTAAAAGTTTAAAAAGAATTTACACGACATATTATTTTACTACAACACCTATTAACAGACCTTGAAAGTCAGAATACCCGATTGTTGACATCAAAAATAATCCGGCCATCTACGGCGAAGGAATTTGCGTAAAGACTGAAGAACACATGATGTGTAAGTCCAGGATGAAGGCAACCACTTGCCCATCACGTGAGTTATGTCTTATACATATCCATCGATAGGCATTAGAAGATTAGTACATAGCCGTCGATGGATGCATCTCTTAAATATACCACGTGTCTAGTTATCGGGACACGATGACAGAAAGTTGGTAACCGCCAATAAAGGCGCCGGCGGTAAATTTTTAGAAGCATTTAAAATTCAAGATAACCAGAATGGAGGAGGGAACGTTACCACTCAAAGACTTGGTTGTGAGAGCGTTATCGACAAGAGTGGAAGAATCCACACGTGATGAAAACAGTTATCCAAGAACATGGGCAAACTAAATTCGCTGAAATAAAGGACACAGAAAGAATAGATGGGAGTTATTTGAAGAAAACGAATTGCCGAACGTCGCTGATGAACGATTACCATGCCTCCGCTATAAATACCACCCGATATCCAGCAAGAAAGCCCCCCGACAAATCAATCAAAATATTCTCTTTTCATTATCTTTAAGCTTTGTGTGCCGTACTTTCAATTTCCCTTAGCTATAGATCTTTATGGTTCAGTTAGATGTTAACGTGCACCCATCTATCACGTCACTGACGAGACTCGGATGCGATATTTTGGTGTAAATTAGTACCGTCGTTGACTAGTGTCCGGCGGAGTTGGTTTGTATCCATTGTACTGCTTGGCCTTGCTGTCGATTAGATACCGGCATAGTTCAAGTTTGCAATATTTTGGTTGAAATAAGTGGATTCCTTTTCTCGCCTGGATATCTACTGTCTGGAATTGCCACCGATACTGGTCTCCTCCTCTCATTAAAAACCGAAGAACGACTTTCGGTGAAAGATATTTTGTCGTGGGACAATTCCGATGAAACACCGACATATTGTTTATTGAGTATTTCCTAATTGGAATGAGTTACTTAACTGATTTTCTACGGTACCAATGAACGAGATCAAAGGATTTAGACTATTATCGAGCCCTAAAATAGTTGCTCATACCAACCATTGATTGAAAAACATTATATTTTCTACATAGTACTACCAAGCCTGATAGAGCTTGGACTGCGCCAGTTGGGAAGGGGGGTGTCGACCCAACTTTCTTGAATGAAAAGCTTCTTAAATTAGTAAATTTTTTTTTTATAAAAATATTCTAACTAACATTAAACAATCGCTTTAATGTTTGCAACACACGCATATCATCAACCTAACATTGTTTCATTTCACGAGCTCAAGATTTACCTGCTTAAGATAAGTATCCTTGTTATAAAGAAAAAACCAACATTCGAAGAATTATTATTTTGTATGTTGACTATGTCTATGCTGAGAATTCTTATGGTATCTTCATTCACTTATAAAAACGATAAATCCTTCTTAAGCGTTGAATCTTGATGCTGACAAAGATTCAATACCAAATTACACTTCACGATGTGTTATTGCGCTCTGAAGTTTAAGTGAGGGCAATTGCCACAGGACCCATCCGTGGCACA
This sequence comes from Syzygium oleosum, assembly GCF_021117445.2. Taxonomy (NCBI): domain Eukaryota; kingdom Viridiplantae; phylum Streptophyta; class Magnoliopsida; order Myrtales; family Myrtaceae; genus Syzygium; species Syzygium oleosum. The sequence goes on along the minus strand of NW_026607535.1, from coordinate 1,435,877 downwards.
CTTAAGACTTGGAACGCTTGCCATTATGATTGCATGGGGATAGGCGGGATACAGTAACCTGGTGAGATTAGTTGGGGATTTAAGGATCTTAATACTAATATTATATTTTCCAGCATAACATGCAAAGGGAAAATTACACAGACCCCCGAACTTTAGAAGTAGTTCAGTTGTTACTCAATATCCCCGGAACTTTCATTTTATTGCGGTAGTTAACCCTTAGTTACTTCTACTCGTTGGCATGTGTAATAAGCATGACTTTTAAGGGGTAAAAGTGCATTTTCACCTTATTTTTTGAAGCAAATCTCCTTATACCCTTAATTTCTGTAAAAATAAAAAAAAATAGGAAATGGGAGTAAGCCAAATTAACTAAAATACTACAATAGAAAAAATGAATGTAAATAATAATATTAACAATGAAAATTGTTGAAATTTGGTGAATGCAAGCACTCTAATAGAACTAAACAACATATTTGAAGAATGAGAATAAACACGAACTAGTTAGTCATTATGTATCTATAAAATGGTTAGTTAATGTAAAAAATGATTTGTTACAAAAATATGTAAGAAATTATAAAAAGAAAGGGTTAATACCATGAAAAACCCCAGTGATAAATTTACCCTGAACTAATTTTTTTACCATAAAAACCCCAAATTGGTACACCTATTGTCACGCCCCGAACCCCATCGAGGACGCGCCATCCTTCACTGGTCGATTAATGCGATATCCCAGGGTATCGCCGACCTCACTTATAATCATCAGAGATTAACTTCCACAGCGGAAATCACAAATCACCCAGACAATTTAAAACTGGGGAAAAACAGGGAGAATATGCATATTCTTTTCTCCACTCAAACTTACACCATGATATTCACATACATTTACAAACCACCCTTTTTCACATGCACACCGAACTATAAAACCACCGATTTCAAAAAGGATCGATGACCTGGTATCCTATACTAAAAAATGGTGCTCACCAAAAGCCTAATTTTTTTTTCCACCCCTACATTAGCCTCTACGATCCTTACTCAGCGTCCACTCCTAGTCTGATTCCTCATTGACTGAATCTGAGCTGCCTTGAACCGACTGCTCCTCCGAGGACTCTGGCTCTGCCTCAATCTCGATCGGGTGGTTTATGTCACCCGATTCAGCTGGAACTTCGTCCTGATCCTCCTCAGCCGGCTCCTCAAAGAAATCGTCCTCAGGTACGAAGTTTGGATCCATCCACTGCTCATATGGAAGTATGTACTCCGGTTCCTCCTAAGGCTCTGCGGACTCAACAGGCTCGTTCTCGAGTTCCGCCTCAGGTTCTACCTCTTCTGGTTCTTCTTCGGGAATCGGCTCTAGATCTATATCCATAGGGTCGAATTCTGCTTGCGATCCTTCGGGCTCGGGTTCGTGCTCAGCCCCTGAAGATTCTTGTGCTGCCGGCGCTGGATGCAATCCAGACTGAGCTATACTAGTCTCCGCACTGGTCAATTCACCGTCAGGAGGGGGTACGGCAGTCGGGTCCCAGTCCCCAACTAAATCAAAAGGGACGTCGAAATCGCGGACGGGTCCAAACTCATCTACCCCGTCCCTGAAGAACCAGGCGGTATACTTATGCTCTTACCATAGGGGTACACCTACATCTACGAAAACTGTAGTAGTGCGCTTAATCCAGGTCATAAAATCTCCCATAGGGAACTCTACAACTTCCTGTTCGGTGTGCACTGGTACTCCAAAACGTTCAGGTGGCGGCGGTGGGGGATTCATTGTTCCTACCGGGGTTCTGAAATGTTTGGTTGAAACAACCGTGAGATTACCTCTCGGTAAGTACACCCCTAAACCCCATCTAGGCTATCACGTACCTCCAGACAATTTACAAAACACAATCATACGCTCAATCATCACATAACATGCACATCTTTTATTCTTACCTGGGCATATCCTGCGTGCAACCTGCACGTTAGTTACCATCACATCATTTGCAATCACATGCATAATCAATCACATTTGTCACATTCGTTCCGATCAAATCACAACTTTTCCACCACTTTTGCCAGTGACCCGCGTTACAGTACACGCCTCAGGTCCACTGCGACCAACTTATCACAACACTCCAGGGCCCGCGTTACAGTACACGCCTCAGGCCATGTCTTTTGCCCGCGTTACAGTACACGCCTCAGGCTCAATATCTACCACCTACTACACAACCCGCGTTGAAGTACACGCCTCAGGTTGGCAGTCTTCCGGTAATACCGGGCATCGTCCCGCGTTGAAGTACACGCCTCAGGACAGTACAATTCCCACAATCACACATGCCATACCACGTACAATTTCTTGTTTATTCACATACTCAATAAGCACTTGCCAATTAGTTGGCCAGTCACACGTAACCCGTGCACGCAACCATTCACACGCATTTTTCGTGCTTACTAAACATTCGATATGGCCAATTTAACAATTAATTCAATTTGGCCCAAGCGTGCACACAATGGCATATTTCAATCAATCAATTACACAATCACACACTCAGTTTCACCATCACAACTCAGTCATAGTTTAAACACACATTGAACACAGAAATTGCCATTTTTCTCCAATCAAACGTCGGCAAATCAATCCCGGCCCTTCACGACACTTTCACGAAATTCCGAGCCGGACCCAATGGCACTAATCACATATCCAACCGCACATCACAGCACCTAGATCAACCCATCACAGCCCACTTTTGACCTCAAAATTTCCACCAAAATTTCCAATTTAATTCCTAAGGCCCGCCACATAAATCCGCTCCTAAAATCGTACAATCCTATACCCAAATAAACCCGATTTCACCCGTAAATAGTCCGTCGGTACCCGAAGTCCTAACTAAGGTTTAGAGCGTGACTTACAGACACTCTAGACTATCTCGGCTAGAGCGGGAAGCGGTGGCGATTGGCGGGGACGGCGGCGAACGGCGGCGCGGCTTAGCGGCTGCGTGAACGGCGCACGGCGGTGGCGCGGCCTCCCTTGGCCGTGACCCACGGCCACACGAGTGAGAGAGAGAGAGAGACGGCGGCGTGGGACGGTGGCGGCGGCACGGCGACGGCGAGGCGGCGGCTCGGTGACCGGCGGGCGTACGGATGGCGGTGATGGGTGGCGGCGCCAGCGTACGGCCAAGGAGGAGGAGGAGGAGGAGGAGGAGAGGTTTCGGTGGGGGGGGTGAGCCGAATGAGAGAGAGAGATGGAGGAGAGAGAATGGTCTTGGACCTAAATAGTGACATTTGACTCAATTTTAGCTGATTACCATCTTACCCCTCTCTCACAAATCCAACCGACGGCCCAGATTCGATCTTATCTTGAAACCGACGGCCGAGATCGAATCTTGCCCAAAATATCCAAGGGCAATTTGGGAATTTCATAAAATTTCAAGGGCAAAAATGTCCAACCAAAAAGTTAGGGCAAAATGACCAAAATGCCCATCCCTCATAAAACATGCCCTTCATAAATTCCCAAGGGTAAAATGGTCACTTTCTTCATTTCTCATCAAAAATGAATTTTTCTGAAGAATTCAAGACATTCCAAATTTTCACGTTCCAACTGCAACGTCGTCCTAACGTCCCGTTGTGACTTCATAATTTTCCGACGTCCAATTTGGGCTCAATTAAATAATTAAATTTTATTAAACGCAACTCGAGCGTTTCTCAAACTAACGGGTGGCTGTTTGGGGAAATTCGCATATTCGACCCGTGACTGATAATAAATCGAGTCACGTGCAAGTTCATCCGGTTCGTGACGACTTCGGTTGTCATTTAAATCGTGAGGATAAATCGCTAGATCCGAGAGACGCGATCGTTCGGTATAGGTTTAGGATCATTCATTAATTCATTTTGTGGTCCGGCGGAATCACCCGCAATCCACTACTATGACAGTGGCGAACTGACCCCTGACTATCTTTAGATCGGCCTACAATGGCTCAAAATGTCACCTCAACGATTTTATGGTCGAAAATCAATTCACGATCGAATTTTCTCTTAGTCGTACGAATTTAATTCCCTAGTTAGCATTTCCCTAGCGGTTAGTATCCCAGGAATGATCAGTTCCGGGCGAGAATTAACTGCGAGTACATTTATAAAACTCAGTATTTTACAAATCCCAAATGGACTAATTTTCAGGATGTCACACATGTGACAAATTTACCCTAAGCTAATATTTTGACTACCAAAAATCCCAAACTGGTACACTTGTGACAAAGTTACCATCCGTTAAATTAGATTAATATAACGAAAAAGCACAAATTGGTAAACATGTGACAAACAGAGGGCTAAAATCCCAAATTGGTACACTTGTCAACTGCCACGTGTTATCTAACTTAGTAATTTGACGATAAAATTTAACAGAAACTAATGGAAGGTAAATTTGTCACAAGTGTATCTGTTTGGGTTTTTTCACGATATTAATCCAAAAAGAAACGATGTCCTCAACTTGTACAAGGACATAATTAATCGAAATACAAGGTGATCTAGTGAAATATTTTTTACTGATCAATCATTTTTATATTAATTAACCTTTTAAAAATACATAATGCGTATCCGGTTTATGTAATTTGACATTTTGTTATCAAGTTCAAATGTTAACAAGCTTTTCAATATCATTATAATTTTAGTTAATTTATTTTTCTTCATTTTCTATATTTTTCATTTTTAAAACAATTATGGGTAAATGAGAGATTTCATACAAAAAATGAAATGAAAATACATTTTTTTCTCTTAAAAGTCACGTGCATTGCACAAACTAACGGAGGGTTTAACGGCCGTAATAAAATGAAAGTTCAAGGAGTACTGGGTAACAGTTATTATCACCAAAGTTCCGGAGAGTTGTGCAAATTTTCCCACAATTATATGCACTTCAGCTCATGCAATGATAATCCTTGTACATCCTGTTCTCAAACCTATACACGTCCATTATTTCCTTAACTTTCCATTCCTAGACGATGTTTATAGTTGGCGGGCAAAGAGTTCCTCTATAGAGAGTTATGATCAAAACTATTTACTTACTAATTTTGAATCTTGGGAGCACATTATGGTGGGAATCAACAAATGAGACAGGAACTTTCAGGTTCCCTTCTATATGTGGGAAATGAAACATGAAAATGGACCGCTCTTGAGAACGCGACCGCACCAATGCTATGCATCGATCCGGCATCTCTCAGTCCCTTAACCAAATCACCTGCTTGCACTAGAAAAAAGACAAAAAGGGAAAAAAGAAGAAGAATGTGCTTCTCTTCCCATGAAAGTCGTGGTCCAAATCGATTGTCATGGACATGGTCCAAGCCTGCTAAAGAAATGCAAATTTCACAGATTCTGCTCGTTATCATTGGTTTAATCCCAGCACCGAGACTAAGGCATCACTATTTCAACTAAAATAATGAGGATTTAGAACAATTTACTTAGAAAAAAATATATTTTTTAAAATTATTTGCAAACATATCTTTAATTCTGAAGTACTTTCATCCTTTATTCTTCTTTACCTTTTTTTTTTTCAAATTCTTGTGACTTTGGTCTTTTCTGTTTAATAATTAACAGTACTTTAATATTTGTCCTTCATGTTTCCAGACCTTGCTTTTGGTGCTGTCCAGTGACATAATGTTACACGTTTCTTGGATGCCTTGCACAAACTTGTCGTCATTGTTAGCTTACCCGACCTAAAATTGAAAGGAACCTGATTAAGGAAAAATAGAAAATTTTGTGTCGCAAATGCACCGTGATAACTCATCGTCAGTAAATCGGCCAGTACTACGAGGAGATATCACGTGAATAGTTTACGTACACCAATACCATATGAGCCACAACAAAAATTATTCACAATCTAAACCTGCTATTTGAACTAATAAACATTCTAACTTCACGGTTTTCATGTCATTATCAACCATTCACTAGTGACAAGACTAGAATTGATCAATGGATATGCGGGTCAATATCTCTTGATCCCTTTACCAAATCACGCTTGACCTAGAAAAAAAAAGAAAAAAGAAAAAAAAAGTGATCCTCTTCCCATGAAAGTCACGGTCCAGATCAATTGTCATCTTACTGGTCTAATCCAATTCCTGAAACTAAGACCGACACTATTTCAACGTAAATAACGAATATTTAGAAAAATTTATGTAGAAAAATATATTTATAAAATGATGTGATAAGTTCCTAAGGAGTGATTGAATATGCCTCATTTATTGAAATGCCAATTTCATTTTTAAAAAAATTATTTGTAAACATTTCTTTAATCTGAAGTACGTTTCATTTGTTTTTCGACAAAAAAAAGTACTTTCATTTGTTTTTGTTCTCTCTCTCTCTTTTTTTTTTTTTCATTCTTGTGGCTTTAGTCTTTTCTCTTTAATAGTACCGCAACATTTGTCCTTCGTGTTCCAGACTTTACTTTTGGCCCTGTCCAGTTCCATTATTGTAAATGTTTCTTGGATACCTTCCCCAAATTTGTCATCGTTGTTAATTTACCGGACCTCAAACCAGAAAAACACGTGGCGAAAAAAATATTGTAGAAAAAATTGTGTCAGAAGCTGCCGACATAACTCATCGCAAGTCGATCATCGATAAATCAGTTAATATTAGAAAAAGTCATGTAGATACTATATGTAGATTAATATCATCATAGTCACCAAATGTGTGGGTCTCGCCGTGAGGCCCACATGATCAATGGCTATAATGGTATTCATCTATATAGACTGGGTCTGTGTAATATAACGTGAATGATTTGGCACAACAAAGGCTATTCACAATCTAGCCTTACCATTTGAATTAATAAATATTTTAACTTCTCGATTTTCATAAGATTATCAACCATTCGTCAATGACAAGACTAGAATTGATCAACGTGAGGTCAGTTCATTGGGCCCGCTTCTGTCATGCCCCGGACCCACCGAGCCCGCGACATCCCCCCGTGGTCGTATTTCAAATGCGACGTCCCAGAACGCATCGCCGACCCAGAAGAAACACCCACACGAATATGCAAGCGGAAGCAAATTTTACAACAACCCAGACAATAAAATATGACAGAGGGGTAACAAATGCACAAACCAACAGTAGCATAACATTAGAAAACCATCACTTACAACATTCGGTCATACAATTCAGGCGTTAGGCTCCTAGGGTTAAAATCCACCATCATCATAAAAAAGGAACAGGTGGCAGGGTAGACTAGCCTAGCTATACAAAAAGGTCCACCAACTCCATGGGCTCCTCTTTGAGTCTTGCTCCATCGGCCCTTCCTTGGGATCCTAAAACGCTGTGACGGACCATTCATGGTCGGGTTGAGGGTCTGAAATGGTTATATAATAACCATGATAACGAGTCTCAATAAGCAACACCCTAAACCCCACATAGGCCAATGCGTACCCAGACAAGTTTTAACATGCAATCTAACCAGTAACGTACATAATTCACATACACGCACTTACCTCGTCTCAATCCACACGTCCACTCTGCATATTAGTCAAACACTATAATGCAATAATGATCCAAGAATATAACATCACCACTTAAACGCCATAACTACGTATATTCAATCAATTCAATCACACTTAATTCGCATGCGTGGCCGAGCAACTTTCTACGATCTAGGTCAACACCCCACAGGTCAGCCCTCCGATCAAGCCAGGCTCCGTCCCTCACTGGACCTTTCACACTTTCACACGACCCGCGTCAACAAGCCTCAAGTCAGCCCTCAGATCAAGCCGGGCTCCGTCCCTCACTAGACATTTCGCACTTTCACACGACCCGCGTCAACACGCCTCTGGTCAGCACTCCGATCAATCCGGGCTCCGTCCCTCACTGGACATTTCGCATGCACATACACCACATCACAATTCGCCATTTTCACACATATATTCAATCAATTCAATCACATTCAATTCACATGCGTGGCCGAGCAACTTTCCATGACCTGGGTCAATACCCCACAGGTCAGCCCTCCGATCAAGCCGGGCTTTATCCCTCACTGGACCTTTTACATTTTCACACGACCCGCGTCAACACGCTTCAGGTCAGCCCTCAGATCAAGTCGGACTCCGTCCCTCACTGGACATTTCGTATGCACATACACCACATCACAATTCGCCATTCTCACACGTCGTACAAATCCAATTCCAATCACAAACTCATCACACTAGTCCACCAATTCAACACTCAAGTCGGCCCAATCACACGTCAATTTCATTCATAAACGCCACGACAATTCGATCACCATACCCACATAAATTAGCCACTAAACATGCCACATAATCATTGCAATTCAATATACCAATTAACCACATTCATAAATTGGCCTTAACCCAAGTTTAACTACTAAACCGGTACTAATCACACCCTAAACAAGTTTAAAAATACCCATCATACTAAGTAGGGTTTAGAAAGTCACTTACCTAAGTTTGGCCCGGGAAAAATTGGCTGTGGCCCGAAATGGCCCGGTCGGAGTGGCGGTGACTCGGCGCGGGCGCGACGGGCGCAATGGCCGGCCACGGCTTGGCACACCCTCGGCCACGGCCCGGGGCAGCGGGCAAGCGGCCGAGACGCGCGAACACGGCTCGGCCATGGGCGAGGCGCTCGGCCACGGGCGGGGGCAACGGCACAGGCGAGATCGGCACGGGCAGGGGCGGCGGCTTGGGCCACAGGCGAGTGGCTGGGCAGCTCGGGCTGGCTGGCTGGCGGCGAGTAGCGGCGACTGTGACGCGGCGGTGACGAGCAGCGGCGACGGGAGGGCGGCGTGCGGTGGCGAGCTGGTCCAGGCGAGCTAGCACGGTGACACGACGGGGACGACGGGCGAGCAGGCGACAGCTAGTTGGCTGGCGAGCGAGCTGGCCGGCGTGCTGGCAAATGGCGATGGTGTGTGTTGTAAAAATTTGAATGGCTTCGAATCAAGAGAGCAATCAAGTCGGACTTTGAGGCGTGATATCACTTTCCTTAAGGATTTATTTGCCCCACAATTGTTGCTAATGGTCACCGGCAAAAATCCTCCAGGATACAACAAAGTCTCAAAATGAGAATACTAGATAGCAATTCTAGTATTTCTCCAGGATCTCTCTAGGAAACAATTGAAAATGATGGCTGTAGTTTTTTCGAAAGAAGACTTGAAAAATTGAATGATTTTCCTTCTTGCCAAAAACTGACATATATAGAAATCGGTCTTCATAGGCAACTCTTCACGAAAGGTTGCAAAGCTAACAAAGATATTCCTTCGGAAGAAGTTGCAAACTGAACAAATGCAACCCTTCGGAAAAGGTTGAAAACTGAACAAGTATAATCTCCAAAAGTTGTCTTGAAAAGACACATGTAAAATTCGGAATAAAATAAAATAAAAATATATATAAATAAAATTCCGAATTTTCATACTTTCGAAAATTATTTAATAAACAAAAAACAACCTTTCAACTAATAAAGATTAAGGAGATAACCTTACGAAATAAAATAAAAAATAAAGGGATTAGAGCTAATTAAACCGCGGCCGCGCAAGCGTGCAAAGTGCTAAGTACGCCTAATAATCGCGCCAAAATCGCGCAATTATTCGCGCACCCGCACGCGGGTATTGTGTGGACTAGCACACACCCCATTGTCTTCACTCTAAGGAGTAAGAAGACACTCACAGTTATAAAATGGCCCACTTACCCAAAACTTTCCTATGTGGGATAAAGGAAAAAAAACATTGTTTTGTTTGTTTTACAAACAAACATCCAACAATCCCCCACTTTGTTTGTAAAACAAAGATTAAAAAAAAATTTAAAATTTTAAAAACCATACAGCCAAGATTTCGGTGAGATTAATATACATGCATAAAGGTCTCTTTCGAGTTAAACCTTTACTTAGTGCAAGTATCTCAAAACTCTATCAAAGTGACAAGTAGCTCGGCTTTAAACTTGTACTTTTAAATAATAGAATCGGACATACCGCACATATACTAACCTCTTGTTTCAGCGAGAAGTTCTATATTACTCCGCACTATTATGGCCTTGTGCTTGATCCTGTTTCATGAGCTCTCTAGAAAGTAACCCAAACTTTCGTAAGAAGCGGCACCACTCCTAAGCTCATATAGGTGAAGTATCTATCATGTGTTTCTGTTACTATTAACACATTACAAGTTTGTACTATACTTCATTAAGAATTCAATTCATCCTCTAAAACGTAACAGACGATACTAACTTCTCATATTAGGGCTATCGTCAGTATCAAACAATCACATTCAGTAACTTGTTCTTACCCATTAAACCTTGTAACTAGTGATGTTCTAGAAAAAGGTTGGGTTACCATTACTGGTGATTTTAATTAAAGGGTTTCAGCCCCATTTCTTGTGAGGTCATTTTTACCATATCTCTTGGTAATGCCTTTGTCAAAGGATCAGCCAAATTATTACTTGACCTCACGTAGACAATTGTTATGGTACCATCTTTAATCAATTGTCTCACAAACTCATGCCTTAGGCTAATATGTCTAGACTTCCCATTATAGGTACTACTATAAGCTCTTGCCAAAGTAGCCTGACTATCACAATGGATAGAAATAGGAGGCATAGGACTAGGCCATAATTTGATATCCAACAACAAATTCCTAATCCACTCAGCCTCTTTCCCAATTGCCGCTAAAGCAACAAATTCTGACTCCATAGTTGAGTGAGTTATACATGTCTGTTTCTTGCTCGCCCAAGAAACAGCACCTCCACCTAGAGTGAAAACCCATCCTGAAGTGGAATATTTATCACCCACACTTGTAATCCAACTAGCATCGGTGTATCCTTCTAATACAGCTGGATAATCATTATAGAACAAGCCTAAATTTTTAGTTCTCTTAAGATAACCAAAAATTCTAGTAATAGCTTTCCAATGTTCCATATTTGGATTACTAGTGTACCTACTCAACTTGCACACAGAATAAGCAACATCAGGTCTAGTACAATGCATCGCATACATTAAAGACCCTATAGCACTCGCATATTCAAGTTGTGCTACAGCCCTACCAGTATTATAATTTAATTTAATACTGGAATCAAATGGAGTACTTATGTCCTTGAAACCAAGATGTTGAAATTTATTTAACATTTTTTCAATGTAATCGCATTGGCTCAAAGAATAACCCCCACTATGTTTTTTAACTTTAATACCTAAGATAGTATCTACTTCACCCAAGTCTTTCATTTTAAACATGGAAGTTAGATACTTCTTAGTCTCAATAATTCCAGTCATATTTGTTCCAAAGATAAGCATATCATCGACATATAAGCACACTAAGACACCATAGTCTTTAGTGAATTTAGAGTATATACACTTATCAGCACTATTGTGAATGAAACCATTAAATAATATGACTGAGTCAAATTTTTCATGCCACTGCTTAGGAGCTTGCTTAAGTCCGTAAAGAGACTTAGTCAATTTACATACTTTCCTTTCATTTCCAGGAAGAACGAAACCCTCTGGTTGTTCCATGTAAATTTCCTCATTTAAGTCTCCATTCAAGAAAGCAGTCTTGACATCCATTTGATGAACACAAAGATCATAAATGGAAGCTATAGCAAAAAGAATTCGAATAGAAGTTATACGTGCAACAGGAGCATATGTATCAAAATAATCTATTCCTTCCTTTTGTCTATACCCCTTGGCCACCAATCTAGCCTTAAAAGTTTGGATAGAACCATCAGAATTGTATTTCCTCCTAAAGACCCATTTACATCCGATAGGCTTGGATCCTTTCGGTAAATCAACTAACATCCAAGTATTGTTGGACATAATTGAGTCCATTTCATCATTTACAGCTTCTTTCCAAAAAGAAGCATCTCTAGAAGACATAGCATCACTAAAACATTTAGGATCGTCTTCTAAATTTAATACAATGGGGTATTTATTTACCACGTTATTTTCTCTATCTCCTTCAACAAGGAAAACGTGAGTAATATAATCTGGACCTAAATCCTTAGATTTTCTTGCTCTAGAGCTTCTCCTCAATTCAGTCATGTCTCTAGAATCATTTGTTCCTTTCTCTTGAGAATCTACATGAGTTTCTATAGGTCTTGAATTATTTTCAATAATTTTAGAACCTGTAGAACATTTGTTCTCAAAGAATTCAACATCTCTTGATTCTACAATGACATTGGATTCTAAGTCAAGAAGCCTATAAGCTTTACTGTTTTCAGCATATCCAATAAAGACACTTTTGATAGCTCTAGGACCAAGTTTAGTTCTCTTGGGGTCCGGTACTCGGTAGTATGCCAAACACCCCCACACTTTAAAATATGACAAGTTTGGTTTTCTACCCTTCCATATTTCATAAGGACTTATGTCATTTCTCTTGGATGGTATTCTATTATGAATATGACATGCAGTAAGCAATGCTTCTCCCCAAAGATTAATTGGTAGCTTTGAATTCGAAAGCATACAATTAACCATTTCTCCGAGGGAACGATTTTTCCTTTCGGCCAAACCATTTTGTTGTGGAGTGTATGGTGCCGAAACTTGATGAATGATACCATGTTCTTCACAGAATGAAGAAAATTCATTCAAGAAATATTCTCCACCTCTATCTGAACGTAGAACTTTGATTTTCCTTTCCAATTGATTTTCTACTTCAGCCTTATATTTCTTGAACATGGTAAAAGCTTCATCTTTCGTCCTCATGAGATAAACGTATAAATATCTACTACAGTCGTCCACAAAGGTAATAAAATACCTTTTACCACCTCGAGTTAACATGCCATTGAATTCACATATATCACTATGCACCAATTCCAATAAATTCGAATTTCTTTTGACACTAGGAAATGGTTTCTTAGTTAATTTAGACTTAGCACATATTTCGCATTTATCGATGTCACCATTGAAATTTATCAAGTCTAACTTTTTCATATTCTTTAAATAACGAATATTTATATGTGCCAACCTACTATGCCATAAAGATAAAGACTCAACAATATAAATAGAAGTAGCGATATTATTATTGATACTCAATTGATACATGCCATCATTGGCATAGCCCTTTCCAACAAATAGCCCATTCTTCGACAGGATAACCTTGTCGGATTCAAACAAAACCCGAAACCCCCTTTTACAAAGTAAATCAATAGAAACTAGGTTTTTCCTAATTTCAGGTACAAACAACACATTAAGAAGAGTTATCTTCTTTCCAGAAGTGAAATCTATCTCCACCGTGCCTTTGCCAGCAACCTTTGCAAGAGCATTATTCGCCATCAGGACCTCTTGAGCATTTGTGTCGACAGTCTCTTCAAATTGCTTGAACAAAGATTTGTCCTTGCACACATGAATCGCTCCCGAATCTAACCACCAACCGGATTGGACAAGGGCGGAATTGATCTCAGAAATCATAGCCATCGAACCACCGATTTCAGCAATGTTCATATTTGAAAACTTGGTTGAAATCATGGCCACATAGTTCTCTTCAACCAAATTTGCATCTGCCTTCACCGTTGGAATGTTCTTGTCCTTTGTTATGCTCTTGCGATGAATGCAGTCCTTGGCATAGTGTCCCTGTTTGCCACAAACAAAACAACAACCCTTCTTCTTCTTGTGTGTCTTCTTAAATGTATGCCCATTCTTTACTTTAAAGTTCTGGCCGAATTTTCTTTTTCTCTCCACAGCATTTACCTTGGAATTATACAAAACAGAATTATCACGTGTACGTGACTCTTCCTCAATACGAAGATGTTTCTGTATTTGCTCCAAGGTGAAGTCCTCCGACTTATGCATCAGCCTTTTTCCGTAGTCTTTCCAAGTTGAAGGTAATTTTGCAATAATTGCTCCAACTTGAAAGGTTTCTGGAATTTCAATTTTGAGGGCACGAATTTTGTTGACGAGCACTTGTAATTCGTGGACTTGTTCCAGCAAGGGCTTAGTATCAATAAACTTGAAATCAAAATACTTTGCGATTAAATACTTATTGGTACCTTGCTCCTCCGCTTTGTACTTGAATTCCAGTGCGTTCCAAATTTCTCTGGCCGACTTCATCTCAGTGAATAAGTCATACAATCTATCAGACAGTGTATTCAGAATGTGTCCACGACACAGCAATTCATCCTCATCACGTTTCCTCTTATCCTTGTTAACCCTTTCAACGGCTTCCGCACTTGGTTGTTCTCCCTCAACAGTAGGCTTCGGATCTTCAATAGGCGCCAATTTTGGATCCAGAATATAGGATATCTTCAGGGCAGTGAGTAGGAACATCATCTTGTCCCTCCAGCGAGCATAGTTGTTCCCATCGAACCGGTCCAGTTTGACCATGTCTTGGTTCATGATTTTGATTGTCTCCGACTCCATTGTTGAACGAAATAAATCCTTAAGATTGTTGTAAAAATTTGAATGGCTTCGAATCAAGAGAGCAATCAAGTCGGACTTTGAGGCGTGATATCACTTTCCTTAAGGATTTATTTGCCCCACAATTGTTGCTAATGGTCACCGGCAAGAATCCTCCAGGATACAACAAAGTCTCAAAATGAGAATACTAGATAGCAATTCTAGTATTTCTCCAGGATCTCTCTAGGAAACAATTGAAAATGATGGCTGTAGTTTTTTCGAAAGAAGACTTGAAAAATTGAATAATTTTCCTTCTTGCCAAAAACTGACATATATAGAAATCGGTCTTCATAGGCAACTCTTCACGAAAGGTTGCAAAGCTAACAAAGATATTCCTTCGGAAGAAGTTGCAAACTGAACAAATGCAACCCTTCGGAAAAGGTTGAAAACTGAACAAGTATAATCTCCAAAAGTTGTCTTGAAAAGACACATGTAAAATTCGGAATAAAATAAAATAAAAATATATATAAATAAAATTCCGAATTTTCATACTTTCGAAAATTATTTAATAAACAAAAAACAACCTTTCAACTAATAAAGATTAAGGAGATAACCTTACGAAATAAAATAAAAAATAAAGGGATTAGAGCTAATTAAACCGCGGCCGCGCAAGCGTGCAAAGTGCTAAGTACGCCTAATAATCGCGCCAAAATCGCGCAATTATTCGCGCACCCGCACGCGGGTATTGTGTGGACTAGCACACACCCCATTGTCTTCACTCTAAGGAGTAAGAAGACACTCACAGTTATAAAATGGCCCACTTACCCAAAACTTTCCTATGTGGGATAAAGGAAAAAAAACATTGTTTTGTTTGTTTTACAAACAAACATCCAACAGTGTGGAGCTTGGCTTGGCCAGACGAACGGCAACGGCGGCGGCGACGAGCAGCGGTGACGGCGACGCGGCGGCGATGAGCCGAAGGGGAGCAGGGGCGGTGGAGGCGAGAGAGAGGGGAAGCTAGGGCTGAGGGGGTGAGCCGGCGGCGACTGGGCGGCACGGCGCGACGGCTGGCGACGCAGGGTCGGCCGGCGAGCAAGGCAGTATGGCGACGAGCCGAGTTAAGGGGGCGAGCTGCCGGTGCGGTCGCAGCTGGCGGTCACAGGCGACGGGCGACGGTGCGGCCGGGCTGGCTGGGCGATGGCGGGCGACAGCGGGCGAGCAGACGGACGGCGCAGCCGTGCAGATTTGACGGCGCGACGGCGGTCGGGCGCAGCGAGCGGTGCGGGACGGACGAGCTCGAGCGGTTGGGCTGGGCGAAGAAGTAGAAGCAGAACAACAGAAGTCGCGGCCAGAGGAAGCAGAAGGAAGAAGAAGAAAAGAACAAAAGAACAAAAGGAGGAGAGAGAGGGGGCAGGGGGGCAGGTCTGCATGGCAGGGGACGTGCGCGAGGGGACGTGTGCATGGGGGAGGAGAGAGAGAGAGAGAGAGAGAGAGAGAGAGAGAGAGAGAGTGGACAGAGGCGCAGGGGGCGACGTGCGCGAGGTGGCGCGTCAGAGGGGAGAGGAGAGAGAGAGAGAGGGGGTTAAAAGTCAATTTTTGTCTTCGAGTGCGATCTAACGGTCACGATTTGAATTCGAAAACGATCTAACGGTCCACGAAAATTCTAATTAATAATTAGGTAAAAAGGGCCAAAAGAAATCAAATAAAACACACTACGAGGGAGGTCTATTAGTCCAAATCCGCACCCGATCAAAATCTCACTTTTCGCATATCCCGGGCAATATCGAGGCTGGCCACAATAATATCGATACCGTCCAATTAAATTCGTCCCGGAACTCCGAGAAATTCGACACCAAAGTTTGGGCTCTAAATAACGGCCAAATTCGATCGAGTGCGATTCTAGCGAAATCTCTAATTTAAAAAGAATAACCCAGGAGTGATCAGTTCCGGGCGAAATTTTATTATAAACGCACTGACGAAATACCCGTTTTATAAATCCAAAAAATGGGTCGAAATTCGGAATGTCACAGCTTCGGTCCGTTCGGGCCGAGGGACAAAATAGATGGATCTAGGAAAGCAATTTTCTTAGGCCTAGCCTACTCACCTCGGCTTGCCTAATCCGGCTTATTTTGTATAGAAATTCAAATAGTTTTATAAGCATGGCCATCCGGAGCTGGGCCTTGTACCACGCCTCACCCAACCTATTTGTTAAGAATATATCTCGATTTTGAGCTTTTAAAAAAAGTCTAAGAGCGTGTTTGACAACCATTCTGTACCCGGGAATTGATTCTGCTCAGAAATGATTCTTTTTGATTTTGTGCCCAGAACTGATTCTGAGCATTTGAAGGCGTTTGATAACAGCCGAAAATTTCTATTCTTGGAATAGAAAAAGAACAGAAATGCATTTGGTAACGGCACAAAATTTCTATTCCAAAAATAATATTTTTAAATATTTTAATATTCCTTTCTTTTTTTTTCTTTCTTCTCCTTCCCTTCCTTGGCCATGGCCCGTCGCCGGCGCCGGCGACCGGCCATAGGCTAGGGCTGATGAGGGCGTCGCGGCCCTCGCCAGTGGCCGGTGACTGCGAGGGTCGGCCTCGTCGCCTGGGCAAAGGCGGCTCGCGGCCACGATGGTGAGGCCTCATCGTCGCGACCTAGGCAATGGCGAGGTTGGCCTCGCCGCCTGGGCGAAGGCGGCTCGCGGCTGCGAGGGCGAGGCCTCGCCCGGCCGACGGCGAGGCCGACCTCGTCGTCGCGACTCGGGCGACGGCGAGGTTGGCCTCGCGGTCGCCGGCCACCAGCGAGGGCCGCGACGCCCTCATCGGCCCTCGCCGGGGTGGCCGCGATCGGCGGTGGCCGGAGAGCAACCAGGCAAGAAGAATGAAGAAGATGAACAGTAAAGAATCAATTCTGAAAAATTGTTCCCAGAATCAAGAAACTACTTTTTTTTACTTCTAGATTTTGTTCCAAAACTGATTATGGGAACAATATTTTGCAAAAATGTGCCCGGAATCAAAAAATTAAATAAACGGATTTCTGTTTCCAAACTGATTCTGGGAACAAAAGAACATAAATTTTTACTATTTGGAATCAAAAAATCCAAGTGGGTTTTTTAATTGGACTTGGATTTCTAGTTTTCTTTTTTTGGGTCAAAGATTTCTAGTTTGAGTGGGTAACATGTTTTGGATCCACTTCTTATATAAGTAGTGATTCTTCTTGGTGAATTACATTCAATATGCGACTTTTTTTTGTGAATTACATTGTGTAGCATTCAAGAGGAGTTTTGGGTCGTAACAATCGATTGTGCAACGTGCTCGTAAATTACATCCTGAGTACTTGAAATCATGAAAATGTTTTATCAAGATTTTGTGTAATTCCTTTGTGAAATTGAGATATAGTTTCACAATAAATTGCAAGAAAAGACATCATGTGAGTTATTTAGTGTCTTTAGGGATAAGAAATACTTAGAGTGTTTAAGTGACTCGAGTGCGGTTGTAATATGTATTGTATTGCTTGATTTATAATGGAATAATGTACTGCTCACCGATTAAACCGCATTTTTTTGTTTTATTTATTCATTGTTCGATGAATTGTTTTTCACAATACTTTTGATCCATATCAAGAAGCACTGAACGTCACTTACGAGAAAACTCCTCATTTCCAATTTACAAGGAATTCGGCTTCAATATGACGTCCCTCTCTCTTTCTCAGAGAAACTGTAATATTTGGTTTTAAAAAAAAAAAAAGCCAAAAACGTTGAAAAGTTAAAAAGCAGCAACAGTGGAAGCTCGGCTCCTTTCTTTTTAAAGAGAGCTCGCGCATAGCAGGGGAGAGAACAGAGGAAAGAAAAAGAGAGAGAGGGAAAAGAAAGAAAAGGAAGAAGAAAAAAGAGGAAAGGCTCACGTCACGGGAGCATCGCCAATTCGGATCAACTACGTATCGCAATGCCCGGTAAGTACTCGTGCTCCTCGTTCGTCCAATTAGAGTATTTTTTTCAGAATTAGGGCAAAATTTCGGAGTTTGGTGAAATTTAAGCCGCGAAGTCCGATTTTTGAGTCGTTTTTTTTTTTTAATGACCCAGGGAACCCCCGCACGGCCGACAGCCGGAAGGTAAACCCTGGGGGCGACACGTGCTAGCCACCACACACGTGCACCGGTTAAGTCACCCTGCGGCACCCGGGATTCGAACACTCAACCTTTTGCGAGAGGAAGAGTGCGTGCTCCAGCAGCGCCACCCAGTCCAATTTTTGAGTCGTTGAGCTACGTATATATATAGAATTGGTAGCTTAGGGTGTTGAGGGGCCGCGGGATTTTACGGAACTCGATTTGGACTTATGTTTTGCTTGATACGAATTTTTGAAGTTGCGTGCTCGTGGTGAACAGTAGCGACCAGCAGCTTTCCATGCCGATTTTTGTCGCTCTTCGGCTCGATTTTGGGTCAGCCAAGTTAGGGTTCTTGTAGTTCTTTGAATAGACTTTCTTTTGACTATATGCTCGCTTGGAACGGGGTTCGGTGAAAGAAGTTATAACGCGATCAAATTTCGCGTTCAAGCTTCGTGTTGCGGACGGCTTTGAGTAATCGCTTTGGATGAGCGATTTGTAGGCACCTTTTAGTGCCTAGTTTTAGCCGAGTCATAGTTGAGGTAGCGCTTTACTCGATTTTAACGTTTTTTCTCAGTTATTTGATAGGATTACGAGTTCGACGGTACGAGTAATCTTTGTTGTTTGATCGTAGGCATTTTCAGGTGAGTGGTACTATTTCTTCTATGAATTTACAAAATTATATTTTGAAAATGGTAGAGTTTTAATATAGTATGAGTTATTAAGAGCATGTTTTTTGCATAAATTGGGTCGAACTTTTACTACCTTTTTAGTTGATTGAAAATGGACTGAGAAGGTTTTATGAAGTGGTCTAAAATGATCAATTGTGAATGCTGTGGTTAAATGTTTTATGAAAGGAATTGCAAAAGCTGTACGTATTGATTACAAAATGTTTTATGAAATGCATTCTAACTGATAAATGGAATTGTGAAAGGTTATGTGGTTCAGTTTGTAAAACCGGTTTATGAAATAACTTTCTGGTGTTGATTGTGCATTGTTGGAGAAATGTTTTGGTTGATATGGCTCATATCGCTATGATGAGAACCCATTGAGGGGGGAGTATGCATATTGTCAGGACATCCCTCTGGGCCGAACCGCCGGCTGATATAGGTGGTAGACCTAGTCAAGGGGGGTAAACTTGATCGCCTTTGTCACGGCGTTAAACATGATCATAGTTTGATGATGAGCATTAGATTAGTCGATGGAATGGACCATCCACGTGTGATTAATGAGATTAATCAATGAAATAGACCATTGATGGTTGTTTGCTATTATTGAGTATGTTTTGATGACTGATTTCGTACGTATAGAGTTTTGTTGGAAAGTTATCATATATTTTCGATATTTTACGTATATTGTATATTAAATTTGAGATGAAGAGTTATCATATCATTTTATAACGATGCATAGTGAATGTTCGATCCGCTTGGAAGAAATGTATTATTCACCGAGCTGAGCTGTGTTGCTCACCTCATTTGCTTCCAATCTCTTTTCAGGTTCTTTAGCTAGCGATGAGTAGTACGAGAGCGATATCCATGAGACTTTTGGGAGTTGGCTTTTTGGTGGTTTGAGGCTGTGTCTTTCGGGTGGAAGGCGGCTGTGTCATCCCCTTTTCTGCTGGGAATCGGGGTGTGATAGAAACAGAAAACAGATCATAATGGAGGTGCTTCGTGCGGAATTCTGGGAGCTAAGAGTCATGGTGGTGTTCACACTAGTGGTCCAAATCGTACTCATTTTCTTCTGCCACAAGAGGAAGTCCAGCTACAATCTCAAGCTCAGGATCGCCGTCTAGTCTGCGTACCTGACCGCGGACTCCGTGGCCACCGTCTCCCTCGGCATCCTCTCCAGCAAGCTTGGAGACGAGAACGAGAGGAATGGTGGTCGCCTCGGTGACAACGACAAGTTGCTCGCATTCTGGTCCCCACTGCTTCTGATTCTCTTGGGTGGCCCAGACACTATCACTTCCTATTCTCTGGAGGACAATGCACTCAGGCTCAGGCACTGCCTTGGCCTAGCGGTTCAGACGTCAGCCACAACATATATCATCTTCATGGCCTGGACAAGCTCTTATCTCTCCTACCTCTCGTCGATGATGACATTGGTCGGGCTCATCAAGTACGGGGAGAGAGTGTGCGCTCTTTGGATGGCAAGTAACGACAAGCTCAAGCAGTCGATGCTGGCCCCGCCTGATCCGAGTCCGAATTACCCCCGCTTCATGGAGGAGTACACTTTGAAGCAAGCCGAGGGGTATTACGTCGTGGCCGATGAGGTGATAGAGGTCCAAGTGCCTCAAGATATTTATAGTAGTGGTGAAGATCCGTCCCACAGAGAATGATTCTGAGGTCATTGTGAAATCCTATGACCCACTTGTTGAGGTTATCCCACATTGATTGTGAAAGGGGCAGGTGGTCAGTTTATAAGTGTGAGAGAAAGCCTCACCCTTTGAGCTAACTTTTGGGGTAAGAGAGGCCCAAGACCACCCAATACTGGTATCAAAGCCCGGGTTATCAACAAATCTGGACTCAATAGTCACACGTGAATGGGTTGATGTTCATCCGACCCAGGCCCGATGCGTGAGGGGGAGATTGTTGAGGTTATCCCACATCGGTTGTGGAAGGGGCATGTGATCAGTTTATAAGTGTGAGGGAAAGCCTCACCCTTTGAGTACCCTTTGAGCTAGCTTTTGGGGTGAGAGAGGCCCAAGACCACCCAACACTGCTTCAGATGTTCAAGTGCCTCTTTGTTGAGTTGATACTCAGCCATGATGAGAGGAATGCTAGCAAGTCCATATTCAAGGCGATCGATTGTGTGAAAGCTTTTAGGATCGTTGAGATCGAGCTTGGGTTCATCTACGATTTGCTCCACACGAAGGCAATGGTGCTTTACACCAAGTGGGGACTCCGACTCCGCTTGTTCACTTTCTCGTCCACTCTGTTGGTGCTGGTGCTCTTCTCTTGGGCCCAAAAGTCTCACCTGTCGAGGGTTGATCTTTCCATCACTTACTTGTTGCTGGCCGTCATTGTTTTCTTCGAGACCTATTCGATTTTGATGCTGGTTTCCTCAGATTGGAGCGAAGTTTGGTTGCGCAAGCACGACAAGAACCGTGCCTTGAGACGTGCCGTGAACTTTATAAGATTGCCTAGACAACCCAGGTGGTCACATTCAATTGCCCAATTCAGCTTGCTCAGCTTTTGCAGTAAAGAGAGGCCCTTGGTTTGCCAAAATGTGCTTGAGTTCTTGAAGATCAGGGAGAAGCTAGAGAAGTATCACTACACCCTCCATGAAGACGTATCCAACGAGATTAAGACTTGGATCTTCCGTCATGTCAAGGAAGCTCTATACTACACAGGAGTACCACTTGCCAGTCCGCACGGATCTTCAGAAAATTCTTGATAAGCTACTCGATGGTTATGGCCTCTTTCAAGTTAAGTGGGCCACCGAGGGGGATTTCGACCAGGTTGTCCTAACTTGGCACATTGCCACCGAACTATCATACTACTCTGATAAAGAGAGAGTGGAGAGCGAATCCGACCTCCCTCATTATCGGGAGAGCAAGCTTCTCTCCAGGTACATGCTTTATCTTCTGGTTATTTACCCTTCCATGCCGCCCAGTGGAATTGGGGACATAAGGCTCCGGGACACTTCTGCCGAGGCCTTAAAGTTCTTTGAGGATCACCAAATGCCCAATTCCAAATCTAATCGAGAGCCCAATTGGTGGATCAAAAATCTAGTGATCAATAGAGGGAAGAGTAATGAAATGAACTCATATCTTCAGCGAGCTTCTAAAATGCTGCTAGAAGCGAACACCGAAGTTCTGCCGAGTAAAGTGAAGGGCGGAAAGAGCAAGTCTGTGTTGTTTGATGGATGCAGGATCATGGCGGCGATAAGAGAGAGAGAAATAGGCATAAAGTGGGAAATGATTGGGAAGCTCTGGCTGAAGATATTGATTTACGCTGCGAGCCAATGCAGAGGGGATCGTCATGCTGGGCAGCTGAGGCGAGGGGGAGAGCTTCTGACCCATGTTTGGTTCATGATGGCTCATTTCGGCCTAACTGATCATTTCGGATGACCCCAGGCCAGGCCATTGCTAAGCTCATGTTGAGATAGGCCTTGATTCCGAGTAATGACAAATCCATATCCGGGTTTGGTCCGTCTCAATCGCCACTGAAAAGAGTCTTCCAAATAAAGTACAGATTCGAGCTTACATTCATTCACAGGTGATCAGTCAATGTAGCATGATATTTAGTGGTTAATGTTGTCCCACCCCCAACTCTACAAGTACATGGGCAATGACACAGCAGTCTTTCTACTCGAAGGATGCAGTCTCAAACATAACCATCAACAACTTGTTATCGAAATATGTACATCCATATATATATTTTATAAAAGAGTTACTTGGTTACAATAACAGGATTTCTATAATCCATCAAAATGATATATATATATATATATCTATAATCCAAATTTGGAGAATATCTTAGCTTTGCAAAGTCTACTTAATAAATCTTTTTTTATTTGGAAGTAGACTTTGCAAAGCTAAGATATTCTCCAAATTTGACATGAAATCAGGATTCTGGCAAATACAGATTAGTAAAAATGATAGATATAAAACAGCGTTCACAGTTCCCTTCGGATAATACGAATGGAATGTCATGCCATTTGGCCTAAAAAATGCTCCCTCTGAATACCAAAGAATAATGAATGAGATCTTTAATCCTTATTCTGACCATATCATTGTCTACATAGATGACATACTAATTTTCTCCTCTAATATAGAACAACATTTTAAATATATTGCTTCTTTTATACCGGTCATCATTCACAATGGTTTAGTTGTGTCACCAACAAAAGTTAAACTTTTCCAAACTCGAATAAGATTCTTAGGCCATCATATACATCTTGGAACCATCATCCCAATAGAAAGATCCATACTTTTTGCTGATAAATTCCCTGATGAAATCAAAGACAAAACACAACTACAAAGGTTTTTAGGAAGCCTAAATTATATTCTTGACTTCTTTCCCAAAATAAATATCCTTTGTAAACCTTTACATGATAGATTAAAAAAGAATCCCCCACCTTGGACATCCATCCACACTGAAACAATCAGACAAATAAAAATGCACATTAAAGAAATTTCTTGTATTCATTTAGCTGACCCATTTACATTCAAAATTGTTGAAACAGATGCTTTTGAAATAGGATAGGAGGAATTCTTAAACAAGTCAAGAACAATAAAGAACAAGTTGTTCAGTTTATTTCCAAACACTGGAATCAAACCCAACAAAATTATTCTACTATTAAAAAAGAGATTTTAGCCATTGTACTTTCCACATC
Source organism: Syzygium oleosum (assembly GCF_021117445.2). NCBI lineage: Eukaryota > Viridiplantae > Streptophyta > Magnoliopsida > Myrtales > Myrtaceae > Syzygium > Syzygium oleosum. The sequence continues at coordinate 1,412,181 of NW_026607535.1, read as the reverse complement.
AAAATTCCAAGGAGATCTGTTAAATAAAAAATTCCTCTTGCGTGTTGATTGTAAATTAGCAAAAGATGTTTTGCGAAAAGATGTTTTAAATATAGCATCAAAACAAATTTTTGCTAGATGGCAAGCCATACTTCCCATATTTGATTTTGATATAGAGTTTATAAATGGTTCTTCAAATTCATTACCTGATTTTCTCACAAGAGAATTTTTACAGGAGATACAATGCAACCAAAAAACCCCTCCAAAGAGGGAAAAGGCAAAGCCAAGGCTGAAAACCCCAAATACTTAACCCATATAAAATCATGGTTAGACACAGCCATCTCCGAATCTCCAAAACCCATAAAACCAAATACCATGACCACTCTTGCTAGAATAGTTGAAACACTTCCTCATGATAGTCCTGAAAAAGAAGATATCATGTTCTTACTCAAAAACATGAAGCCAAGACAACCACAACCATCACCATTACCCATACAGGTATATACAGGAACTGCTACATCCTCCCTGGCTCCACAAAAGCCAAAAGGATTTCAAACCATAAAAAAGGTTTCAAGCGAGGTGGTTATTGCGCCATATGCAACCCCTCAAAAATCAAATTTTTTTCCAAAAAACAAATTTCAAAATATAATCACAGTAGAAGATGATTTTTACCATGAAGATCCAATAAATTTTGCAAAAAATATATTTCCTGAGAACTGGCTTTTTAAGCCCCACCATACAAACAAATCCCTTGCCTACTATGAACAGATATTGGTTGACACAGAATCAGCCAGATTCACCCATTTCCAAAAAGATTCAAATGGAATCCTATATTCCACCATTGCCATAAACAGAATAATACACCCTTCTGAATGGGAAACAACACCTCATTCCCATAAAAAGTTCAAACCAGAAAAACAATCTACTACATTTCCTCCTTCATATACTTATTGGGACTACCAACAAGCTTGGTGGAACACCTTCTTTAGACAAAATAAAGCCTACAAACACACCTAGCTTGTCTTTTTCTCTGAAATATTCCAATCCCATAAACTTCCAAATTGGTTCAACATTTGGTGGAGCAATTTTGGCCCCATATAAAAAATCATCCACCCAAGAATCAAACAAGGATATACTCTGTTTAAAGAGAACTTTAAACCATCTATATACGAATACCGATTCCAATTCTCATGCATTACTTCATAAACTTCAAAGTCTCTTGGGTAACAGCATGGGAATTCGATTATAATGGATCACCAGAAAACCCTCATATACCAGTTCTAATTCGAAAATACAAAACAAAATGGTGGGATGGATTCAAATTTGTACATCGCACCACAGAATAGTCAATCCACAATTGGCTAATAAACATGGCCCCTATCAAAATACAGAGCCCATCCAATTCATCATTCTTACAATAAAAGTCCAAGTATACAGCAGCAATGGTAGCAGTATAAGAGCAAACACAATTTGTTGCCATGCTAAAACAAATCATAGCAGAGACAGAAGGATCTCAAGAAGATTCGTCCTCACACCATAGTGGAAACACTAATGAAGATGACTGCTATGGAATAAACCTCGGTGCAGACAGCAACGAAGAATAAAGCCACAAACAACCACACAGGAATCATGGGCCATTACTGTAGCAGTAGCGGAACACTGTAGTAGAGCATGCCCGACAGTATACTGTTCATGACATTACACTGTTCACATTGTACTGTTAATGACCGTACACTGTTCACTCCATATACTGTTCACATTGTACTGTTCACTCTACTGTTCACCGCTATAAAATACCAGGCCATTCTCACATAGAAGGCAGGTTTTTATTCTCTCATTTCGTCTCTTCCACTCTTACATCTCTCATTCCTCCTTTGAAGCCATCTTGGAACTGAAGCACATTTTCAGATTTGAGTATCCCTGATCACAGTAAGTTTTCGAAAACACACTTTCGATTACTTTCATATATACCGAGTGTAAGGATCTACTACTCACACTTAGTAGTCAGATCTAAAACATTCCATACCTAGAAACAAGATTATCAACTCACGTAGTTGTTTAATCATCGTTTCTCCATAAAACTGGTACTCCTTCCAGATTTCTGTCTATTTTTATATATATACCACCTACATGGTTGGTTTTAGTTACTTTACATTCCGCAACTTTCCATTTCATGTAATTTTCGTTATGAACTTTCAATATATATAATTTTCCATTTATATTCAATACAAGTTCATACCACCTATATGATTGGTTTCATTATTCTACTTTTTGTTTTATATATTGCTTACACTGTTCTTATAATTTATAACTCTCGCACTTTCAATAGAGCTTTTTCTTACTCATAAATGGTCGAGATTATATTCAATTTAATCTTCATATATTCGTCATTCCTTTACTTAGTAAAGTTCCTATATACAATAACTTTGACTCTAGAGTTATTTTACGACATCATACAAACCTTTACAGAACTTTTTGAGTTCTTTAATTACTTTAGAGATATAGAACCTCTAGATTTCTTTCATTCAATTAGTAAATCAAATAAACGTAGACGCTTAGAATAGAAATTTTCTCATCTTACTTCTCTTCTTTGAATAGGTCCTCAGATCCTCACTTCTTTATGGTATCAGAGCACAGAAATCTCCTAAGCCTTTATTGGTACGTGATTGTTCTTCTTTAAGCCATCTTTGTAATTTTATAGAGGTGCACATTTGTGTACCTTGTCTATAGATATAAGAGGGGAGAAGGATACTGGAAGTGCCAAAAGTTGTGTACGGTACTCACTTTGATGCCATAAGTTTCCGCCGGCTCACTTAAATGCCAAATCGGAGGAAAAATGATTACTTTGATGCCAACGGCGAGAGATTCCGGCCAAATTAATACGTGGCATTTATATTAATGAAAAATAAGTTCTCGTGGCAAATATTTTAAAACGCAGTCCACGTGGAATGGCATAAACGATGTCATTTTCCATCCTCCTCAAGAAACGACGTCGTTTAAGTTTCCTAAGTGGATTGCCTTTAAAAACTGACGCCGTTTTACTCGTCTAGCAAAATGACGTCGCTGAAGAAGGGGGACTGAAATTAGGGCTCGGATCTGTTTCTGTTCCCGCAATACATAGCTCCCTCACGTCGCTCCCTCGCTCACCTTTCGTCGCTTGCCCATCGTCGCTCAGCCGCCATCACTCAGCCATCGTCGTAGCTGTGCCGTTGTTTGCTGGCCTACCATCGCTTAGCTGCTTCACTCAGGTTTCTCATGTTCTTTCCGTGGGTCAATTGGGTGGAGAATTTAGGGTTCCGACAGGCAAATTAGGGCGCTGAGGGAAAAATGAGGGCTCGGCTTGGACTGCTTTTATGGGGAGGGCAAAATGGTGGGGACCTCACTTTTGTTTAATCACTTTTGTGGGGAGAGCAAAATTGTGGGGATCGAATGTCACCGAATTGAAAAATAGGGCGCGGAGGGGAAAATGAGGGCTCGGCTCGGAGGAAACTGGTTGGAGTGCTGGGGACAGTGGTGGGGACTCGACTTTATTTAATTAGTTAGTTTTTTTGTTGGGACCGAATGGGGTCGAATTGAAAAATGGGTGGTGGGGACCTCACGTTATTTAATCAATTGAATAAATCGGCTTCTTTTGTTTCTTTCGATAATTGTTTAATCAATTAAATGTGAAGTTGTTGATGATTCTACTTTGTGGTCCCAACGAATGACTTTTTTTTTTCCTTGGGTGTAGCATCAAAATGGAGGAGAATCATGTAGGCGTCATTGTTTGCTATGATGGAGAGTTTGTTAGTGGCGCTGACGACTAGGAATATGCCGGTGGGAACAAGCACCAGTTCCATCCCAACCGACTGAACCAGCACCAGCTCCATCTCAATCGACTAATCATGGGACCAATGTTCCTACGGAGAGGTCCCAACACATGACACGTGCTACAAAAAAAATGCTGCTGCTAAGAAGAAGTGACAAAAATGCCAGTTAAAGAACCTACGCATCCAATTCAAAAGAGTGCTCGAATTATGAATCAATTCAAAAGTGTAAAAGGAAAAGGAGCCGAGGGTGTTGTGGATATTGACTAATGGGAAGGTGCTGGACATGGTATCTTTACTGATGGGGGTTGCTGCCATTGTTTTTATGTGTTGGCTTTGACATATTAGGTGGGAGGAGAACATTGACTGATTAGGGGACTGATGTTTTTTATGGGCATGTTTATTTTTGTAAAGAATTAATCAATGTCAATGGCAACAATGTTTTTGTTATTTTCTCTTGTCTTGCACCTTGTTATGAGGCTGATGTTGTTTTTGGAAGTGGTTGGTTGATTATTGTTGCTGGTTGAAGTTGTGGGTGCTGCATCTTCTTGCACTAGCAAATGCAAGTACTGGTGCAAGAACAAGATGCACTAGCACAGCACTAGTGCAATTGTGGGTGCTGGTGCATCCTGTTGCACCAGCATAGCTGTTGGTGCAACTCTGGGTGCTGGTGCATCTTCTTGCACCAACACTTGTATGAGCTGGTGCAAGAACAAGATGCACCAGCAACTCAACTGGTGCAACAACATGCACTACGACTGGTGAAAGCCAATGGAAACATAGTTGAAACTGACCTGTTCTTATTTTTAAACTCGTGCAGCACGAGTGATCACTTTTTCACCGCGATTGACACTTAAATGACCACTTTCAGAAAAAACTTGGCACTGAAACGATCACTATTTACAACTTATGGCACTGAAATAGTCACTCGTGAATTGTTACCACCCCTTAATTTCGCCATGGTTTGCAGTAATGGTTGCAGCAAACCATTACATCTGATGCAAAAACCAAGCAAACCAATATTGACAATACAGAACTAAGCAAATTTTTTTTGAAGTGCTCACAACCAATGAATTCCAACTCCAACCTTCCATTTCCACCATAGATTGCAACAAAACCATTTGTTCCATACAAAGCAAACCAATAACACACTTTACTTACAAATGACCCAATACAAGTAAATATTCCACATCTTCGACTATGGTAGACACACAAACTTCTTCTTATTACTCACTTCAAATTTGAATAGACTACACAAGAGAACAACAACACAATTAATTTTCAATAAAAGTTTCTTTCAATTTTCAGCATTGAAACTTCCCTCTTCAAATGGTCGATTAGAGATGTTAAACCCTTCATTTGAGCTTGCATTGAGTCGACATCCTCCAACTCGTCCATTAATGTAGGTGGAGGTTGATGTCATCCTTCAAGTAGCTACAAGATCACTTCTGAGGCTCGACTATAGAATTTGGCATCAACCCATTTGAAATATTTGCACTTTGAGCCTTCTCTATACTTGCTGCATCCATGGAATCTTCTCCTGGGATTTAACCGAGTCCAAGAATTCTTGGACTCGGTAACCCACAAAAACAGTAACACTCACCATCTAATTCGCTTTTTTGAAACGAATGTGAGCCGCTGTTGAAGCTTCCGCCTTCCATCTGCAAGCGCGAGCTGATAATTGGGGATTTAGGGCTTTGATTTCGCCAGTTAGGGTTTTCCTCTTTCAATTTGGGGATTTAGGGTTCTTATTTTGGGGGGAAGAAGCCTAAATAAAACGGCGCCGTTTAGGTATCACGAATAAAACGGCATCGTTTTATTATTTGCACGCTGACTGTACTCTTCGGCAAGCCACGTCGGCTTCAAAAACTAATAAAAAAGTACCACGTCGAATTTTCGGCCAATTAGATCGGAGTTGGCACTTAAAAGATCGTTTTTCAAAATTTTTTGCACTTAAGTGATGCAAATGAAACTTTTGGCACCAAAGTGAGTACTGTACACAACTTTTGGCACTTCTAGTGTCCTTTCCCCGCTATAAGAGACTCATTCTCCATAGGAGAGTAAATGATATGGAATACTGCCACTGTATTCTTCTCTAATTTTTTTGCGAAAAAGATTTCCTATGAGTGTAGGTAGTCCGGCTAGGAATTTTTCTTTCCAGAAGGGTTGGTTGCAATATGTCCTAACAAACACTCTTTGGAAGAATAACTCTTTATATTCTTGGAAATGTCCTAGATGTTTGCATTTCATGTTGGACAAGAGATCTTGATTATTATCTCTGATGTGTGAGGGGTTTCCTATGAAGTGTTGAGATCTAGAAAAAATGAGTGTGTTGACAGCATCTTGGATAGGATTTTCATTATGAACTTTAAATATATGTAATTGTCCATTTATATTCAATACAAGTTCATACCATCTATATGGTTGGTTTCATTATTCTACTTTTTGTTTTATATATTGCTTACGCTGTTCTTATAATTTATAACTCTCGCACTTTCAATAGAGCTTTTTCTTACTCATAAATGTTCGAGATTATATCCAGTTTAATCTTCATATATATATTGTTGACACCTAAATTTTGACTAACCATTTAGTGATTAATTGCACAGAAAATCAAGGATTAAACATTAAACCCTAAATAAAAATATTAAAATTAAATCGCATAGAATATAGTTTAGTTACATTCGACATTGGACTGGCGGTGGCAATTAAGTTTAAATTAGTCGCGCGTACCTAACTCGCACATCGAGTGACACTCGGCCAAGCTAGCGAGACAAGACCGAAAATTTCAAGGGTAAGAGTGGCCTAGGTTGTCTTAATTTGAGCTTAAATCAGCCCATTAAGCTTATTTAGAGGAGAACGCAAATTAATTCAGCAAATTGGGAATTAAAATAGAATTAAATAATAAAGCATAAGCCAAAGCCCGTTAGGTTTTGAAAGCCTGGCCAATTAACCTAGCCATGCGATATAAATATGCGATTATACCCCTTAATCAGGGGGGCTCTCATAATTTTCAAGAGACAATCTCTGAGAGTACGAGGGACGCACGTGAGGAATTGGTCGTGGGTGTGCCTGATCGTGCCTCTGTGCCTGATCAGCCCCGCCGTCGTCACCCAGCTGCCTTGCCTACCCCGTCTGGCCTCTGTGCACCCGCTTGAGGCAGCCGTTGCTGCTCCCACATGGCTCGTCGCCCCGCTGTAGCTCCTGCCCTGCCGCGACTCTTGCCCGTCGCTGCTCCCGCCTGGCCGTCGCACCCGACCCAACCGTGTCCTGCGCCCCGCTGCTGCTCCTACTGCCACGTTCGGCCTGCCGCTGCCGCTGTACCTGAGCTGAACCCGACGGACAACATCACCGTTGCCACTACCGCCGTCCTGAGCGTCTACCGTCTAGTTGCTATCAAAACCTAGCCGTGTATGCTGCTCCGGCGAGCCTGTCGTTGACCCCCGCCGCTGTCGTCACTTTCACGGCTAGACCTGTGGCCGTGAGCTGCGGCTTTAGCCATCCTCCCCATTGTCGTTCGGTGCTGTCTTGGCGGATCCCGTTGGTTCGATACTTGGCTGAGCGGGAACTTACTACCCGGCACCGTCCCTGATCTATCCCGGTGTTCCTTGTCACTTCCGTGGGTGTGGTGTCCCTACACCGTCGCGGCTCGAGTTCCTACTTTGCAGATTGACTGGAGCGCCACCACATCGCTGCCGCTGTTCTCGTCGTCGGCCGTCCGCCGCCGGCCACTCTGTCCCGCGATCCGTAAGTTTGAGTCCGATCCAAGTTTGAATTGGAAATATCCGCAAATTAGGTAAGATCATTATCCAAATATTTTTTTAAATATTTAATTTCCTAATCTTTGGGTAATTTAAATATTGCGTGAATATCTTGTGGATTGTTAATATTTTAGGGATAATGTGTGCGATATCCGTTATATTTAAAATACCCCAAATTAGGAGTTTTTCCTAATTTAGCAATGTACCTGAACGACTATCTGACCTTAACCGTAAGGTACGATGCGCGGTGGTGTGGAAGATTATTATCTTATCCATAACCACTTGGATATGATAATATATCTTATTTGCTTTCCAAATTCAAATGGTCGGCTTTCCATTGATATCTATAATCATATAGATATGATCGTTAGTTCGAATCGTTTTCCTAGTTTGAACATGATAAATAAATCTTATGGATTGTGTGGACTGTTCGAATGTGATTGCTATCTTTTGTTTGATTGCTTTATATTTGAAATAGAAGAAAATTTAAAAAAAATATTAGTTAGAATTTAAATTAGAAATTTTGCATGTTTAGGAAATCCTGAATACATCTAGAAGATAGGATAATTATTTAATTTAAATTGGGATTTAAGATAGTTTATTTCCCAGTTTAAATTAGGGGTTATTCTAGCCCTAATAGATTATTTAGGGTATTTTAGAATTTCGAATTTTATATAAATACCCCAAAAAAGAGTCACTTTAGGATAGATTAAATTATCCTCTTTAGAATAGATTGCATATTAACTTGGGCAATTTTTTTATTCCGAATTTTAATGAAAAATACCAAAAAAAAGTTGTTTACAATAAATAAAATTGCTTTTTCCGGAGTAGATCGCATGTTAATTTAGGCTTTTTTTATTCCGAATTTTAAAAATATACAAAAAAACATATAATTTCCTGCTATTAGGGTTAGATCATGTCGTCGTATGACATATAGATTGCATGCTAGGTTAATTAATTGCATGTCATATTTCACATGTTATTGCACTTAGGTTATTTTTCATTTAAATAAAGAGAAAACCGAAAAATACACTGATTGAAGTGCTTGTTAATTAGAAATCATAATAAGATTGTCTGTGTGATTTTCTAGCTAACAATGCAGATGCTTACATTGCTAAAAGGTACGTTGTTCTCCTAAGCTAGTAATTTATTTACTACTTTCTTTATTGGGTGTTAAATTGGTGGATTGCGCACCCGCATGGTCATCCCACATGTTAGTAACTAGGTAATAAAATGGATCCAGACAGCCTGCTCAAAGATTTTTTGAAAAGAAAAGATACCGAAAGGGCGTTAGACTAGCTCTAGCATAACCAAGTCCCCGAACTCAAAATCTCTTGTTCGTAGAAATAAAACATATCTCCCTATGTTTTATTTGGGTTTCTAATCGACTCACCGCGAGTAGATTTGTGGTGACTCCATCATGAAAACATTTGCATGTTAAGAACTTAAACCCTAAGTCGCGAATTGGTAGGTCTTGGGAGGGCTCGAGTTAGGTTTAGACTTAATAATCCATTAGCCGAACCCTTAGGTGGTGCGCCCGCGAGAGATGAGGTTGCGACAGCTTGGCGACTCCACTGGAGAGTTGAAAATTCTTAGTGGATTTAGGCCAATTTTCTTTCCAAAAAATGTTTTTTGGCGGTAAAAGGACACTACAAATGCCATAAGTTGTGTATGGAGATCACTTTGGTGCCATAACTTTTTTTCGGATCACTTTGGTGCTAACTTTTTTGAAAGACGATCACTTTAGTGCCAATGCTAACATGGTCGCCGGAAATCTGACGTGGCTCTTTTTTTATTAATATCCAATGCTGACATGGCTCGCTGGAAATCTGACATGGCTCACCGGAAATCAGCTTTTTGGCCGGAGTCACTAAAGTGATATCTTTTCCTCCGACTTGGCACCAAAGTGATCTCCGTACATAACTTATGGCACTTATAGTGTCCTTTTGCCATTTTTTGGCAGTGAGGATCCCAGGTACGTCCCTAACGAAGGTGTTAAATGTTTTTCCAGAATGGGAGGTATAAGGGGAGGCGTGATTGTTAACCTTTGTTTTGCAGGGAGGTGTAAGATGTATGGTTTATTTTATGCATGAAGCGCTATTTGATATAACCTACTGTGCATGCCTTGCATTTACACTACACCGCACACACTACCCGTTGTCGGACTTGGGTGGCATAGGTTTAGGATGGTACTGAGATAGTGGACACCCCGACTACATCCGCGTGGTACGGGTCGCCCTCCTTGGTCCCGAAAGTTCTTTCATGGTATCATTGAGTTACCACCATGGTTGTAACCCTGCGACCTGGGTTGGCTCCTTGACTAAGCCGGAGTCAGGGGAACCCCGGCCAAACCAAAACCATGACTGGTTTAGCCCGGTAATCCTCACGTCTCCACCTTGCAAGCCAGAGTCTAGACAGAAATCAAACCTCATATTTCATGTGCATGTCTATGTGGTTGCCATAGTCCTACCTGGTAAAGTAAGTTTTCTGAACCTTTATCTTGCAGTTTATTTATGTTCTCGTATTTTCCTTTGGTCGGTCCATGACATTAGGTCGATCGCAAGTCTTGGTCTATATAGTATGGGAGGAACAGACATCCGGATTCTTGATGCTCCTAAGGACAAGCTTCGCACTTGGTGGAGCCTAGTTAGTCTGACCAACCGTAAGCTAGTCGAGGCCCAGATCGGGAGGTTACTCCCCTTATTGGAGGTCAAAGTCCGTACCGGCCTTATTCGAGCATTAGCACACTTCTGGTGCCCGGAGACGACTACCTTTACATTCTGTAAGCATGAGCTTACCCCAACTTTGTAGGAATATAGTGTGATCATTGGAAAATCTTTGGGTTCAAAATTAGTTACACCACCTCTAGGAATTGACTCCGCGTTAATCATGTCCGAATTTTTGGGTGTCGAAAAAGATGAAGTACGAAAAGTTTTGAAAGCAAATCGCGGGATGTGTCCTTTTTCATTTCTAAGTCGATGCTTTGATAAAGCCACATCTTTTCAAAAGGGCAGAATCTTTCACTAACATTTTTCGGGTTTGTGATTTTTCCCCACTCTAAGAATGCGTGTAGCCTGTCAATCGCATGGTTGGTCCAACAAGTTTGTCTTAAAAAGAATTTTGTCAACACCATCTTAGCTGAGACTTTTATTTCTCTCACTAAATATAAGCGAGATGGTGACAAAACATTTCATGCCCCCCTTGAACTTTTGCAAATTTGGTTTTTATATCACATAAAAGGGTGTAGTGATTTACTCACAATACCCGAGATTAGTGACTCTAGCCATCCCATTTCGAGGTTTAAAGAAAAACAAAGGGATGCCCCCGATTATCACTACTCCGAATGGATCACTTTCATGAAAATGCTAGACCCCAAGGTTTCCAATGGCATGCTAACTGGTTCAAGGTCGAGGAAGCTCGGCTTACGTGCAATGGTGTCGAGCCGGTTCCTCTATTGGGCTTCTCCGGCGCAATAGAATACTACCCGGCCAGAGTATCTCGTCAGTACCAGATTCTACAAGGGCTCCCTCTGGTGTTACAACCGGAACTCATCCGAGCCGACTTTACCGATGGTGATGATAACCACAAAGGAGCCGTAGCCTAGATCAAGAAGATGTGGAGGAAGTGTCGTCTCTTAAAGATAGCCCGACCTAAGAAAGAACTAAAAGGAAAGCATAATCTTATTTCGCGACGACCGAGTATATCTGATGGCACAAGATCCCATAGGAGTTACTCCCGAAGTCACCCAAGGTGCCTATCAAGCCCGCCACTCGTGCAGAGAACAACCGTCTCAAAAGGAAGGTCGAAGAAGCTCAAGAAAAATCCTCCGAGATAGCTCGAGCATATGAGTAATTGAAGAAGGAAGTCACCTCCCATATGTATATAGATCAAGCCGAATAAAAAGGCTTGAATCTATATTTTCATTTCAGTTTTAGTCCTGTCATTGTTTAGGGAATTGAGTCATTTACTTTCTAGCATATTTGTTTAGGGGATTTCGAGTTATTATCTTTCTAGTCACTGTAAAAGAATTTTTCATTTGAATAAAAGGTCACTTTTTGAATCAAAGCGGTTAGGCCAATGCCATGGACCGGCGTGTGATTTTTCTTGATGCTTATGTATGCTTGTTTTATCCATAAATTAGGTGATTACGGAGAGATCATGTTCGCCTATTCGTACGAGGTCAAGAGCGAGAATGGCCCATCAAGCTGAATTATGTGACCGCGTTGCCAATATGGAAGAACAAATGAAGCAATTTCTCGTTGCAATGCAAGAAATGACAGCCCAATTTAGGGTTTCCCATATCAATCCGGCTCAAGTACCCATACAAACCTCAGCGTCAAAAGAGAAAGGGGACAAAAACCTCTTCGATGAATCTGATGATGATCTCCCCAGTTTAGAGGATGACTCTGTCCATATTGTCTTCAATAAAGATAAACCTGATGAACGGGTCAATAAGCTGGAAGAAGGGGTGAAACAGTTGGAAGGATCCCACGATTCGTCCCCAATCGACTTGTCTATTTATGCAAAGATCAAAATGCTGAAAAAGTTCAAGATGCCGGAGTTTGAGAAGTATAATAACACCTCTTGCCCAAAAGCTCACTTACAGCTTTACCATGTGCAAATGACTCCGCATGTCAACAATAAGCTTCTGACGATCAATTTGTTCCAGGTAAGTTTGACAGGTTTTGCACCGACTTGGTACCTCATGAAGAAGATAAATAACCTCAAGACCCGCAATGAAGTCAGCAAGGCATTCCCAAAGTAGTACAGGTTCACAACATATATCACTCCCTCCCACGAAGATCTCGAGCATGCTGAGAAGAAAAAGACCAAGTCGTTCAAAGAATATGCTATCAGATGGAGGAACATCGCTACCCAAGTTGTCCCTGAACTTATAGACAGTCAGTTGAAGAGGAAGTTCATTAAGACTCTCCCATATGAGTACCGTAATCGCATGGTAGCCATCCCGGCTAAAAACTTCAATCAACTCATCCCCATAAGCAAACAGATCGAGATAGGGCTGAGAGACAGGTGGTTCGTAGAGCTGTCTTCTTCGACCAAAAGATTTAGTGCAAGAAAGGAGAAGGAATCAGCAGTTGAAGTGAATGTGATGTATACCCAGCCAAACCGTGAGAATGCTAAGCTTGCCCCAACAATTCAAATGCAACAACCGAATGCAGGGCGCCAACCTTTCCAGAGGAAAAACAACAAGAGGCAGTTCACTCCCCTCCCTCGATCATTATCCCAAGTATTAGCTGTTCTCTTGAAGAAGGGTTTGCTTACTATTGAACCAAAGTGATCTAACCCTAAGCAGTTTAACAATCATGATCTGTCCAAGAAATGTGACTACCACATGGGTGAAGTGGGGCACTCAACTGACAATTGTATCACTCTCAAGCATCGGGTCCAGAACTTGCTTGATACAAAGGCATTTTCCTTCCAACCCGCTAGGCCGAATGTTCAGAGCAACCGCTCCTTGATCATGCGGGCAATGTAAATGCCATATTCAGTTTTAATGCTGGCCGAATTAAGAACGTGAAGGTGCATATTGTCGACGTTTACAATGAGTTAGTAAAAGCCGATTATTACCCGAGTAATAAGGTACTTTCCCTAGTTGTCATGAGGGGAAGGATTTCTAGAATGGTAGAAGTCGGGATGATCGTTTATGCCGATCACACTGGCATTGTCTCCACTATCTCTGAAGTGGTTATTGATTGGGAGGAAGAGTTTGCTACATTGAATACTGGGAAAGATAAGGTCGACCCTCTGCTTAAAGACATGCCTCCGCTCGAAGATGCGTCCGACGATGAAGGGGTCGTAATGGAGACATCTACCATTGATAAAGGGATAGTGATCGAGATATCTCAATCACATGAGTATAAGGATAATAAGGCGGTCCCTTGGTCCTACAGTCTCGATGTAGACTTGGTTACGAGGTTTGGGCGTACCTAGGCCCAGGCTAATGCCCAACCTACAAAGCCTGTCACCGATAAAGAAGTCAAGGAATTTTTGGTTGTGATCAAGGCAAGTGAATACAACATAGTTGAGCAACTACGTAAGATGCTTGTGCAAATCTCTCTGCTTGAACTCCTCTAGATGTCTTTCAAACATCAGAAAGCCCTGATGAAGGTGTTAAGTGAAGTCCAAGTGCCCGAGACGATCGATCATGACAAATTGAAGGAATTTGTGGGTTCTATACTCTTCAAGGACCTCATAGCCTTTTCGGATGAAGAGTTCCCTCTGGAAGGGAGGGGGCATACCAAGTCACTCTACATTTCTATCAAATACAAAGCCTCGCATGTAGCTCGCATGTAGCCCGGGTACTCATTGACAACAGATTACCCTTGAACATCTGTCGTCTTGCGACTTTACACCACCTCAAGATAGATCCTTCTAGGATAAATATTGCTAAAACCTCTGTACGAGCCTTTGACTGAACGAAGAAGGAAGTAATGGGAGAATTCCATCTTGACATACAGATAGGACCAACGATGTTCAACATCCTATTTCAAGTGATGGACATTCTCACTGCATTCAATTTTCTGTTGAGTCGTCCATGGTTTCATACTGTCGGAGCTGTGCCGTCAAGTCTACATCAGAAAGTGAAGTTTGTTATGGAGAAAAAGCTAGTCATGATCCACAGTGAAGAAGATCACCCAATTTACCACGCAACGGCTATCCCCTACGTTAAGTCGGATTGCAAAATAGAATCGAGCTATCGGTCGCTCGAGCTCGTATCGACCATACATGTGTCTCGGGGTTCATCGCCACCCGTTCCCGAGGTGTCAAATGCTGTAGTCATGGTTGGAAGAGTGACGGTGTCCCATGGTTTTATCCCGGGTGAAGGACTTGGTAGGAATGGTTAAGGTATCTGCCGATCGATGGAGGCCACTTGGAGGCTCTACACTACTGGGTTGGGGTATAGGGGCCGAGCGAGCCAAATAATGGGGGACGTGGACGTGGAAGTGGACAATGTGGCAGAGGATGTGGACGTGGTCGAGGAGACGCGCATAATAGATAGGGATCCGAGGAAGAGCCAAATGACAAAGAATGTGGACGAGGAAATACATAAAATTATGGAGAGCGTGGACGTGGTAGGTTGCCTCCACACATCCGCACCATATTCCCAGGCCTTGCAAGAATGAGGCATGAAGAGAAGGAGGTGATCGACACATAGGGGCAACCGAGCAGTAAGTTTGACTACTATGTGAAATATACGGCACCCTCAAGCTTCTATATTGACCCGTGTGATATTGTCCCTGATGGATGGGGAGGTATGGATGATCCAACACCTCCAGTGACAGAAGATCCTGATGATGCAACGGAGGAAATCATTGCCCTGTTTGATGACATGCTTATTAGAGCTATCGAGGAAGGACCGTTAGAGGGAATGGGCACTGGCCCACAAGAGTAACACCTTTACTTTTTTCGCATACTCCCTTGTGTGGGAATTTTACTGCTTTTTAGGACTTGCCCCTTCTCAGGAGCTGCTTTTTAGGACTTTTCCTTTTTAGGATTCGATTGTCGCAATTTCCATTCCAATAAATGCAATTCATTTGATGATAATCAATGAAATTACAAGTTATTTTCATTTTTTGAGGGTATATTGAGGTACATCAAACTAGCCCGGTGATGATATCCAATCGATAAAAGAAAAATATAGTCCAAGGAGAATTTTGAGACTGGGCTTCTTCATGCTTCCTCGTGTTAAAACCTTTTCGAAAAAAAAAATCCAAAAAAAATCGAAAATTCAAAAAATTTCAGAAAAATACATTGTTTAGCCCTATTTGTCATTATGAATCCCCTACTTTATGTTTTAGGGGCAGTCTTGTGACACGCGAGGGTATGAAAATGATATAATCTGATGAATTATGCGCCATCGAGCTTGATCCCGGTGACACCAACGAACTCGACAACTCCTCAGATATTTAACGCGACTTTAAACATCACGAAAGACTGAAAGTTCTCACTTTGGACTAAACTGTCACTATTAACCTGAGTGATGCAGAGGAACCTAAGGAAGTGAAGATAGGGGCAACCCTTCTTGAAGGTGAAGCGAAATGCCTAGTTCAACTGCTAAAAGATTACCGAGATGTCTTTGCCTGGTCGCACGCTGATATGCCGGGTTTAGACCCTTCTATTGTGGAGCACAGTTTGCCTACTAATTCGGGCATGCCACCCAAGAAACAAAGGCTACGGAGAACGAAGCCCAAACTTTCGAAGAAAATAGAGGAAGAAGTCATGAAGCTATTGAAAGTAAGGTTTATTGAAGTCACTCGATACCCTAGCTGGTTGGTCACGAAGAAGGATGGCCAAGTTTGGGTTTGTATCGACTACCGCGACCTGAACAAGGCCAGTCCTAAAGATGACTTCCCATTACCACAAATAGACGTTCTGGCGGACAGTATTGCCGAGTTCGAGCTGTTTTCCTTCATGGATAGTTTCTTGGGTTACAATCGGATAAAAATGAAAGACGGAGATAAGGAGAAAACGACGTTCATTACTCCATGGGGGACATTCTACTACAAGGTCCTGCCTTTTGGCCTTAAAAATGCCGGGACAACATATTAACGGTCGATGGTGACGCTCTTCCATGACATGATGCATAAGCAGATCGAGGTCTGTATCAATGACATGATCACCAAATCTCGACCCGGAGAGAGTCACATCGATATCCTGAAGAAACTGTTCGAGACACTTTGTGAGTTCAAGCTCCGTCTCAACCCAGTGAAGTACATATTCGGAGCAACCTCGGGCAAACTACTCGGGTTCATAGTAAGCAGTAAATACATTGAAGTTGACCCCTCTAAAGTGAAGGCTATATGTGAGTTGTGACCCCCATCGACAGTGAAAGAATTGCGGAGCCTCCTGGGTAGGTTGAACTACATAGCCTGCTTCATCTCCTAGCTGTCTGAAACTGCTAAGCCATTCTTCAAACTTCTAAAGATGAGCGTTCAAGTAGAATGGGACGATGATTGTCGGGAGGCGTTCAACGAGCTGAACGATACTTAATGAAACCACCAGTGCTGGTCCCACCAATGCTGGGGCAGCCCTTGATCCTTTACCTTACAATTCACAGCGAGTCTCTGGGTGCGATGCTAGCCCAGAAAGGGCCTAAGGATGGAAAAGAGCGAGCTATTTGTTACCCGAGTAAGAAGTTCACTGTCTCAGAGTTGAACTATCGCGAAGCCGAGGAGACTTGCGCTGCGCTGGTATGGGTGATCCACAGGCTGTAGCAATATACATTGCATTATCGGACATTCCTTGTAACTGAAAACGATCCCATCAAGTATTGACTTGATTAACTGGCTTTGGTAGGAAAGTTGGCCAAATGACAGATTTTGATTTCGGAGTTTGACGTCCGGATGATGTCATAGAAGTCAGTTAAAGGTTGAGTAATTGCTGATATATTAGTTGAAAACCTTGGAGTCCTAGATGATGATAGATATTCCCCGGAAGATCGCATTTTGGTGCTAAAGGAAGACACATGGACCATGTTTTTCGATGGAGCCGTAAACTTGTCTGGCTCCGGAACTAGGGCAGTTCTAATATCCCCAGATGGACAACACTATCCAGTAGCCGCAAAACTGGTATTCCCATGCACCAACAACATAGCCGAGTATGAAGCTTGCATCCTCGGACTCTAAGCAGCGGTCGAAATGGGGGTAACCAAATTAAAGATGTATGGTGATTCTACTTTAATCATCCTCCAAACTGTAGGGGAATGAAAGATGAGAGACGCTAAACTAGTGCCATATCACGAATACCTCGAAGAAATCATAGAGGAATTCGAGGATATCTCCTTTGTGTACTTGTTAAGGTGCCACAATCAGTTTGCTGATGCACTGGCTACATTATCATCCATGCTATAAGTGACTAGTGAATTAGAGGTAGAACCTCTGAAGATTGAAGTCCTGACAAAATCGGCCTATTGTATGGTCGTAATCGAAGAACTTGACGGAAAGCCATAGTATTACGACATCATGAGCTACATCCAAAGACAAGAATTTCCTGAAGGATGTACCCCAGTCGATAGGAAGTATATAATGAAAATGGCTTCAAAATTCTTCCTCAGCGGTGAGAACCTATGCAAAAGGTCCTACGATTCGGTCTTGCTGAAGTGTGTGGACGCGGCTGAAGCTACCGTAATCATGTAAGAAGTACACAAAGTAGTATGTGGCCCACACATGAATGGCCACATGTTAGCCAAGAAGATCATGAGGTTGGGCTACTACTGGCGTAGCCTTGAAAGTGATTGCATCCAATATGTTCGGAGATGCCATTGTTGTCAAGTTCATGGGGATAAGATAAATGTCCCTCCAACTGAATTGCACCAGCTGTCCGAGCCATGGCCCTTTTCAATGTAGGGCATCGACGTGATTGGCCCAATTAATCCCAAGGCGTCAAATGGACACTGATTTATTTTAGTTGCGATTGATTAATTCTCCAAGTGGATCAAAGCTGCGTCTTATGCAAATGTCACTACACGAAATGTTGTAAGATTCATTAGGCAAGACATAGTCGTTCGTTATGGCATCCCTGAGGCTATTGTCACTGACAACAGGACAAATTTGAACAACAAGTTCATTGATAAGTTGTTTAATGAGTTCAAGATCCGACACCTAAATTCGTCCCCCTATCGTCTATAGATGAATGGAGCGATTGAAACTGCTAACAAAAACATCAAGAAGATCTTGGCAAAAATGGCCGAAAACCATCGTGACTGGCATGAAAGGTTGCCCTTCGCACTACTGGCATATCGGACTTCAATACAAACCTCTGTCGGGGCAACCCCTTTTTCCTTGGTATATGGCATGGAAGTAGTCTTGCCCGTGGAAGTAGAGATACCCTCCCTGCGAGTCTTGTCCCAGGTGGAGTTGTCTGAGGTGGAATGGATGTGACAAAGGCACGAGTAGTTGAACCTAATTGATGAGAAGCGACTGAAAGCCATTTGCCATGGTAAAACCTATTAGCTGAGGATAGCTAGGTTCTTCAACCGAAAGGTGCGTCCAAGACACTTCGAGGTAAATGATCTAGTCTTGAGGAAAGTACTACCAGTCTTTCCTGTTCCTAGGGGCAAATTTGCCCCAAACTACAACAATCCATATGTAGTTAAAAAAGGTGCTTCCCGGAGGTGCCTTGATTCTCGCAGAAATGGACAGTCGTGAGTTTTCCACTCCTATTAATTCTGATGCTGTAAAGATATATTATCCCTGATAGAATCTAACATTTTGCAGCAAAATTTTTCAAGTGTTTGGTTTTCATATTTTGAGTTGCAAACATTTCACTAATGAATGAATGATTTCAATTAATTTCAAGTTGAGATGTGTGCATTGGTATTTAATTCTACATGGTTATTTTGTCAGTCTCCATCATTAATTTTGAAAGGGGAAATCTACTTGGACAGTCTAATAACTCATGTGGAATGAATTGAATATGTCGAATGAGGTACACCGGAATGATGAAAGGCAAAACACATCCCATACACAGTCCCATACACTAATCCCCAGTGAGTTGAGTAGAAAAATTCCATGTCGGTAAGGCAAAGGGTTATCTCGCAAAAGGTACGGTAACCGAAATTACAAGAGGCATTTCATTTCTCTACCTTAAACACTACAGGTTGTCCATTGCTTTACCACTTTGAGCCTAAACACTTGGAGAAATTCTTTCAAATTACCCCTGTCAAGAACCACCCCACATCGGGGCAAACTGGAGGTAAGTTGGCATCATAAGGTGAAAAATGAATAAAGATTGTCTTGTTCTCACTTGCATCAATCTTCGAGTGTTGCTTTTTCAGATGAACTCGTACGAAGTTCGAGTGCCTTACGATGACGAAGAGTAATTCTTTCTCTACCCTATACACACTTTATCCTTTGCTAAGGCCAATTAAGCCTGCAAAATTCTCTTTTTTAAACCCGGTTGGTGATTGTCCCCCACATTGGGGCAAGGTAAGAGCCGTCACCGTCCAAGCAGCGTATCCGAAGCATCGATAGGAGACAAAGATCCCTGAGAGTCCAAATGTCGAGTCATTTAGTCATAGTGAGCCGAAATGTGGTTGGCAGATGTATGCATTGTAGACAGTGTATGTCAAGTGACGTAAGTTAAAAAAAAGGGTGGGCAAGAAAAAGCAGTGTGCTTGGTAAAAGCAAAGCTGATGCCCAATGAAGAAAAATAGGTGTATCAGTATTGTCCCCAACGGGGTAGTCATAGTCCTACAAGTTTAAAGAAGTGGTGAACTCAAGGTCGATAGAGTATCTACCAAGAAGACAATTCCTGGCAAAGAAGAAGATTGATGACAATGCCGAGATGATCACCAACCTTTACCCATTTATACACATTTTTGAGCCTAACGATCCTTTCGTTTCTCAAATCCATGAACTTAGCCTACGCTACCTCTCTTATGAAGTCTCTTTAGATTAGGGCACTTGAACTGGCGTAGGAATTCAGATGCTTATGAGCTTAGCTTGAAGAAGTGTGAGCAAGTCCATTTCTATCTCATTTTGCAGGGTTCTTGACTTGTAAACTCAAAGATTATTGAGAAGTATCGTTCTTTCAATAGCCTCAACTCAAAGAGTCCCCTTTTGCTAAGCCATTGACCAAGCCCACGTTACGGTCCTAACAAAGACCTCTCAGATTGGTAAGGTTGTACCGTTTGTGAGAATACTCGGACCCTTGTCAACATGATGATGGCGAGATGGAGCGATCCTCATAAATCAGCCTTTTTCAATGAGAGCGAGTGAAAGCCCTTTCAGACCGGAAGTCCCTCATTCGACATGTTTAAGACACTCACTTGTGAGTTTGGGTTGTCTTGTTATAATTCTCCCCAGTGAAATTTAGTAATGCTGCATTGGACAAAATCGTCATGCATGAAAACCAGTTGAATCTATAGTACATGAGCATATGTGTTCTTGATTGCCCATGAATGCATGTTACATGTTGCCTATGACTGCGTCTAGCAGGAGACGCGCCCTCAAGAGTCTGAGATATTACCAGGTAAGTATATCTCTATCCCTTTTGGGTGCCTGTGACTATTCAAGTACCTTTAACCTGTTTGAGCAATCGTCAGGTCCTCATATTTGATCATTTTGTTGCAGTCTTTAGACGTTTCTGACGATATCCAGGCATCTATTGATCAAGTCTTTTCAAGTACCTCTGATGATATCTAGATGCTTTGTCAAGGAACCCCTGAGCATTTGGGCTAGCCCCTATTGTTCACCCAATCGTTAAATACCGTTGACGATATCCAGGTATTTATTGATCAAGTCCTTTCAAATATCTCAGATGATAACCAGATATTTCGTTAGGCACATCTTTCAAACAATTTGGAAAGTTCGTTCTTGAACACCTCCGACGACATCTAGGCATGTAGCAGTTGACTTTTTCGAATAGCTCTAACGATATCTAGGTATTTCGTTAAAAGTTGGAATGAATTCCAATTTGTTGAACCGCTTTTCAGGTACCTCAGACGATAACTAGGTACCTTGTTAAGCCCCCTTTCTAGCAATTGGGAGAAAGCTCTGCATTAGGCACTTCTGACGATATCCAGGTTCCTAATGGATAATTTTCTCAAGTACCTCTGATGATATCCAGGTATTTCGACAAAAAGTGGGATAAATTCCATTCGTTAAACTATCACTGGACACCTCAGACGATATCCAAGCGTTCATCGAAAGATCCGTTTCGAGCATCTCAGACGATATCCAGATATTCGAAGTAGTCTTCCATTCTTTGATCTTTAGATACCTCAGACGATATCCAGGTGTCTACTGATCACCATCTTCGATTACCTCAGACGATATCCAGGTAATTCGAACCACCCCTTCGTGTGTCCTAATTGAGTTTTAGGTCACCGGAGCCTCTTAGCAGTTCGTCAGGCAACATCTTTGGGACAAGGCCCAAACAATTGTCAGATGATACAGAACTAGAGTCATGCCTCGAATTACACTACCACTACTGTTAGGTAAGTAACTCCAGGTACGTTTTATTTCCTTTAGCATGCATCACGACATATTGTACTTAGAAAAAAAGGAAGACTAATACTCCCACCAAAAATAACATTTATTGTATTTGCATGGTCAAAATTTAGGTATCATTTTGTCTTTGAATGCAACCTCTGCGAGCTCACCTTCAAAGAGGGGCAGGTGTTGACACCTAAATTTTAACTAACCATTTAGTGATTAATTGCACATAAAATCAGGGATTAAACATTAACCCCTAAACAAAAATATTAAAATTAAATTGCATAGCATATAATTTAGGATCATATAGTTTAGTTACATTCGGCATTGGACTGGCAGTGGCAATTAAGTTTAAATTAGTCGCGCGTACCTAACTCGTACATCGAGCAACACTCGGCCAAGCTAGCGAGACAGGATCGAAAATTTCAAAGGTAAGAGTGGCCTAGGTTGTCTTAATTTTAGCTTAAATCAGCCCATTAAGCTTATTTAGAGGAAAACCCAAATTAATTCTGCCCATTGGGAATTAAAATAAAATAAAATAATAAAATATAAGCTAAAGTCCGTTAGGTCTTGAAAACCCGGCCAATTAACCTAGCCATGCGATTATACCCCTTAATCAAGGAGGGCTCTCATAATTTTCAAGTGAGACAATCTCTAAGAGTACGAGGGACGCACGTGAGGAACAGTGATATCAAGGGAGCGAGAATTGGTCGCGGGTGTGCTCGACCGTGCCTCCGTGCTTGATTAGCCCCATCGTCGTTGCCCAGCCGTCGCCCCCGCCCCGTCCATCCTCCGTGCGCTTGCTCGAGGCCGCCATCGTTGCTCCCGCCTGGCCCGCTGCCCGGCCGTCGCTCTTACCCTACCGCGACCCGCGCCCGTCGCTGCTCTCACTTGGCTCGCCGCTCGGCGTAGCTCCTGTCTTGCTGTGACCCGCGCCCATCGCACCCCGGCCGCCCGGCCGTTGCACTTGGCCCGACCGTGACCCGTGCCCCGCCGCTGCTCCTGCTGCGACGCCCAGCCCGCTGCTGCTGCCTCACCTGAGCTACACCTGACGGACAGCATCACCGTTACCACTACTGCCATCCTGAGCATCTACCATCCAGCCTCTGTCAAGACCTCACCGTGCTTGCTGCTCTGGTGAGCCTGTTGTTGACCCTGCCGCTGCCGTCGCTCTCATGGCCAGACCTATGGCTGTGAGCTGCGGCTCTCGCCGTTGTCCCCATCGTCGTTCGGTGCCGTCCTGGCGGATCCCGTTGGTTCGATACTTGGCCAAGCGGGAGCTTACCACCCGGCACCATCCCCGATCTATCCCGATGTTTCCCGTCGCTTCCGTGGCTATGGCGTCCCTACACCGTCGCGGCCCATGTTTTTGTTTTGCAGATTGACTGGATCGCCACCATATCGCCGTCGCTGTTCTCGCCGCCGGCCACTTCGTCCCACGATTCACAAGCCCAAGTCCGATCCAAGCTTGAATTGGATATATCCGCAAATTAGGTAAGATCATTATCTGAATATTTTTTTAAAATATTTAATTTCCTAATCTTCGGGTAATTTAAATATTGCGTGAATGTCTTGTGGATTGTTAATATTTTAGGGATAATGTGTCGGATATCCGTTATATTTAAAATACCCCAAATTAGGAGTTTTTCCTAATTTAGCAACGTACCTAGATGACTACTTGACCTTAACCCTAAGGTACGATACGCGGCGGTGCGGAAGATTATTATCTTATCTATAATCACTTGGATATGATAATATATCTTATTTTCTTTCCAAATTCAAATGGTCGGCTTTCCATCGATATCTGTAATCATATAGATATGATCGTTAGCTCAAATCGTTTTCCTAATTTGAACATGATAAATAAATCTTACGGATCGCGTGGACTGTTTGAATGTGATTGCTATCTTTTGTTTGATTGCTTTATCTTTGAAATAGAAGAAAATTAAAAAATATTAGTTAGAATTTAAATTAGAAATTTTGCATGTTTAGGAAATCCTGAATACATCTAGAAGATAGGATAATTGTTTAATTTAAATTGGGATTTAAGATAGTTTATTTCCCAGTTTAAATTAGGGGTTATTCTAGCCCTAATAGATTATTTAGGGTATTTTAGAATTTCGAATTTTATAAAAATACCCCAAAAAGAGTCACTTTAGGATAGATTAAATTATCCTCTTTAGAATAGATTGCATGTTAACTTTGCAATTTTTAATTTCGAATTTTAATGAAAAATACCCAAAAAAAAAGAAGTTTAGAATAAATAAAATTTCTTTTTCTGGAGTAGATCGCATGTTAATTTAGGCATTTTTTTATTCCGAATTTAAAAAAAATACAAAAAATATATACTTTCCTTCTATTAGGGTTAGATCATGTCGTCGTATCACATATAGTTTGCATGCTAGGTTAATTAGTCGCATGTCATATTTCGCACGTCATTGCACTTAGGTTAGTTTTCATTTAAATAAAGAGAAAACCCAAAAATATGCTGATTGAAGTGATTGTTAATTAAAAATCATAATAGAATTGTCTGTGTGATTTTCTAGCTAACAATGCAGATGCTTACGTTGCTAAAAGGTACATTGTTCTCCTAAGCTAGTAATTTATTTACTGCTTTCTTTATTGGGTTTTAAATTGGTGAATTGCGCACCCGCATGGTCACCCCACATGTTAGTAACTAGGTAATAAAATGGATTCAGACTGTCTGCTCAAAGATTTTTTGAAAAGAAAAGGTACCGAAAGGGCATTAGACTAGCTCTAGCATAACCAAGTCCCCGAACTCAAAATATTTGGTTCGTAGAAATAAAACATATCTCCCTATGTTTTATTTGGGTTTCTAATCGACCCACAGCAAATAGATTAGTGGCGACTCTAGCATGAAAACATTTGCATGTTAAGAATTCAAACCCTAAGTCGCGAATTGGTAGGGCTTGGGAGGGCCCGAGTTAGGCTTAGACTTAATAATCCATTAGCCGAACCCCTAGGTGGTGCGCCTACAGGAGGTGAGGTCGCGACATATATATATATTCCAACAAACAACTAATTCAGAAGTTTATCATAGCTATATACAACTCATACCAAAAAATCCCCACTATGAAATATTCTCCTCTGATAACGATAGCGCTCTCGTCCTATTTGCAGCTCACTGAAGAACCTAAAAAGCAAGTAAGATGAATAAAATGAGCAATCACAGCCTAGTAAGTAGTACATCTCATCTAAGCAAATCAAATATTCACTAATTCATCAATCCCAAATTCAGTATACGATATACGTAAAATATCCAAAGTTGACTATATATGTCCAACAAAACATTTGATGTTTAAGATCAATCAACAATATCAACTTACAATAACAAATCAACCATCAATAATCTATTCTATTGATCAATCTCAATCAAATCAAACGTCGATGATCTAATCCATCATCTAATCTAATGGTCAATATCTAACTATGGTCACGCTTAACACCCGAGATAAAGGCGACCGAGTTTACCCCTGGGATTGGTCTCCAACTATATCAGCCGGTGATGTGGCTGAGAAGGACATCCTAATAACAGTATACTCCCTATATGGATTCTAATCATAGCGATATAAGCACAATCCACTAATAGCATTCTCTAATAACTCACAAATCGAATCCATAATTCACATAATAATCGGTTTCACAAACCGAATTATATAATTTTTCTCAGTTTCATTTATCAAATAAAAAGTATTTCATGAAACATCACACAAATCAGTACATATAGTTTTTGGCAATTCCTTTCACAAAGCATTTAATTAAGACATTTACAAATGATCATTTCAAACTATTTCAAATAATGTCTTCCAATGCCTTGTCAACCGACTAAAAAGGTCGTAAAAAATTGATCTAATTTATGCAAGAAATATGCTATTTCATAACTTATACTATATTAAATCTTTACCACTTTCGAGACATGAGTTTGTAAATTCATTGAAGAGGTAGTACCACTCACCTAGAAAAGGTGAAAACCAACCCACGAAGGTTACTCAAATCGACGAACTCGTATTCCTATCAATTAATTGAAACACGAAATCAAAACCAAATAAAACTCTACTTTAACTAACAAATCAACTACACTATGCTTAATCGTTGATAAAACAACTCTTATGCGCTAACAAAGAAAGTCGTTTATAGAGAACATTCATCTTTATCTTCTACACGAATTGCGCGTAATGCAAAACTTCATAAATTCGTTCCAATCAAACTGTACTTTGAAATCAATTTTTGCCAAACCCTACGGCTCCACAACATCCTAAACTATCATTTATATATAAATTCACAATTCAATAACTCTTAAATTGAATCTCGCTGTTCAAAATTGACATAATTTTAGATTTACGATCTAATTTCGAAAATTGCTCCGATTAGATAAATAATGGGCTTGAATATTTATTAGGCGTTGCAATTCGAAGTTGATTCAAGGGCTACGCGTGAAAATTTCTCTTTCTTCCTTTCCTCTTTTATCTATTCAAGGGCGAGCTTTGTTTTCTCCGCAGGCATCATGCTTTTTTTTTCCTTTTCTCTTTCTTCTTTTCCTCTTTTTCCTATTCACGAGGGAGCTTTGTTTTCTCCGCTGGCTTCAGCCGCTTCACGCTTCTTCTTTTCCTTTTTATGCTCACACACAAATCTGTTGAAGAAGAAAGGAAAATGGGATGGGCTTGGGTCTTAGGAACATGGGCTAGGCTGAGCCATTATTACATATGTGAGCCAATTGAGCTGCTGATCTAAGTTTATAGAAAGGACTTAATGGCATCATTATGCCTTCTTTCTGTGATATTGTCGAACGAAATAAAATTCCAAAAACGTGCTAAGAATGTTATGAGTTATGATTCTTGTTCCTGTAGCGACTAGCAACTAGATCTATCAAATGGGCGAATCGGGTCAGGTTTGAGTCAGGTCAAAAATGGTATGACCCAAATAAATTAATTTCCATGCAATGCAAATTTAGTGATTCATACCCGACCAGACCCAAACCCAACCCATATTTGACTTGTATTTGTAAAATACTTTCATATATAACTCAATCTAGAAAAACTTATACCCAAACTAAGGTGAAAGTGCGGAGTGAGCGAGCGCGAGATCGAGTGATAGTGAGAGATGATATAGAGAGAGTCATGGAAGTTTGGTCTAATTAAGTTGGAAACCCATTAATGACCCAATTACGACCCATTTAACACCCATAACATGTTTAAACCAATTTATGATCAATATATTGAATATAACTAACCAATATAACAACTCAGCCCATCATATATGGGTTAAGAAATAGATCTATGATCTATTTTAACAAGTCTACTAGCCATGAACACAATATTGGACTTGGATTCGTTGGCTTAAAACGTCCGAAATTCTACGTACAGAGGAGTGGCCGGTATCTTACATTTCTATGAGGAGTCTAAGGGCTGCATATTTCAAATCTTTCATGAAGAATCAGCTGCGAAATTCCATGGCCATGGCATAGCAAATTTAGATTGAAGCTCTTGATCTTGAGCCTTCGATTTATCGAGCACTTCTCTTATGTTCCAAATCAATGGGACCATAATTCTGTGCAGTTGGCGACAATAGTGTCTTACATTTTCGGTTCACTTTATGTCTTACATTTTCATACTCTACATCAATTTGCCGTCGGCATTTTGACATTGCAATTCAGAAGACGCCACAAGATTGACAGGATTCTTTCCATGAATAATTTTATCTCAATAATGTACCAAGTTGGCAAGTTCCATATTGATCGGAAGAGAGCTAGTAACGCAATTCATAAGAGAGACTCTAAATGGTGAACACTAGAATTAGAATACTCGATAAGCAGACGGAGACTTGGTCCATGTATGTATATAGATTGGGCTAGTTTGGCCCATGTGATCCTAACTTTTGGCCTAATATATGCAATTCCATCCTCATCTTTTTCATTTGTTTAATATGATCCATCTACCATGGAGATTATTTTTAATATGGTCGATAATTGGTAATCATATTATAATGATCACATGAAATGGCCACCGTTGACTTAATTGACTCTACTGGTTTATTATTACTCAAGGTACAACAAATATGTGCAGATCTCTCTCTCTCTCTCTCCCTCTGCGCATTTAGGAGGAATTAAGCTGTGCAAGAAGAGCTAAGAACTAAGAACTGTAAGTCTTCTTCTACTTTTTTTAAAATCTATTTATTCATATTTCTATAATTAGCTTTGCCTGGAGAAGATGCATGTTGAGCGAACTTGATTGATTTCATATATGCAATCCTTGTGACTGAAGCTCGGCCTGCGATTAGTCTTCTTCATAAACATCGATTAACTCATAGACCCAGAAAAATTGTTTCTGAAAAAAAAAACGGAATTGCTAATTAGACTCTTGCTTGCCCTAAGTGAATAGATGGGAGAGGAGTATGAATATGAAGACGACCCAAAAACACCAAAAGGCAAAGTGACAAGGAGACCACCACACAACTACGTGGCCATTCTGAAAGATGCAGATGAACCAATCAACTCCTCATCCAAGGAGAAGGTGTGTGAGCAGCTCTACGATGGAGTTCTGTTGAATAACAAGAAAAAGGCAAGTGTATTTGCTTAAATTGCTTTGGTGATTTCTTATCATTGGTTTGTAGCATATGGTAGATTAATTAATTTGCGAGTTTTGGTTATATCGTTAGAACTTTTGTATTTCTGCCAATTGCATCGGTAGATTCAATTTGTTAACAAAATTAGGTGTGATTTGACTTTTTCTACTACCCATTTTCTTGATCCACGAAAGCGGGACCCCTAAATTTAAGAATTGGACAATTTACCGGCATTTTCTTGAGTTGTTTCGAATTTTGACCTTGTAGAAATATTGGGTTGACAAAGAGTCAAATAAGAACTGCTTCATGGTGTTTGCAAGAGATCTAGCGATTGTTTGGGGTGAAAACAAGGACAATTGGGAATGGATCCCATTTCAACAGACAAGGTATATCATCTTTAGAGACAACGTGGTATATGCCATGCCATCAGTTATGTGTAAAGTTAGTAAAAAGAATGCATTGAGAAAAAGGAAACAAAGCAAACACAAAGAAAGATCAAAGAAAAGAATCGTCTTCTTCCTATCTTTGTTATTCCTTCTTCGGTGAGTATCACAATCTTTGCAATGAAGACCGACATCCCTCGTCCTTCAAGCACCTCTTTCAGAAGTAAGCACAAATCATCATCATGGATCGTTTCTGTTGTTTCTTGTTTATATGTTTTCAAGTAAAAAATTCAATTGGTCGAGCTTTCTTTCATCGGGTAGTCTGAAGTTTCAATTTCGCAATAGAGAGCTATTATGCAAGAGAAAATCATAAGCAAATTATTATATATTTGAGTTATCCTAACATCAACAATGATATCATATATTTTTCTCATCTCAAATAGGAAGTTTATTAAGATAACTTATATAGTTTAGCTCAGATTGCTCGATTGCTTTCCTATATCTCTATGAAGTAGGTAAAGTTAATATTAAGAAAGCGTGGAAGAATTTCACTAATGATCCTCGTGCTATAGGAGCCCTCTATCCCAATTATTTAGACAATTTTTCCAGTCATACTTTCTTTTGATGCAAGTTAATCATACCTAGTCCAACTTTAACTCTAATTCTAGTAGGATAAAGTGAAGCTAGGAAAATCTTTTAATTTCCTTAAACTTGGCAGAAATGAAAAATAGAATAATAAAAATCTTTTCTGAACTTGACCGATTTGTATTTTCTTTCCTGTTTTCTTTGCATTATTGCTTACTGTACACATAGTCGAGGACATAGGCTCGTGTCACCTGGATTACCACATTATTTTGTAGAAATATCTTAGCAAATTCTTAGTACATGTAGCATTACTTACTATTATAACTATTATTTTCTTATTACTACCAAAACATCATAACTATTATTTAATGAGCTACTAAATGAATGAACTTACGATGAAAAAGTGTCAATTCTGACCATTGTTTTCTCTTCTCCTCTCTATTTTTTTCCTAGTGACATGGATGTAGAAGTGGCCGTACTACGAAACGTGTGTTGGTTGGAAGTGAGCGGGAAATTTCGAACGATTGCGCTCGCACCGATGACTAAGTACGAAATTGCATTTGTGGTGACAAGGATAGACCCATATTACCGGTGGGATGCTCCTGTGACATTCACAGCCACTCTCCCTGATGGTAATAAGGAAGAATGTGTCAAAAGCTTGAGAAGAGTGCCTCAACAACGTTGGGAATACATCCCGATCTGCGAATTCGTGATGTCGCCTGAAAATGTTGGCGAAGTCACCTTTGCTCTTAATGAGCATGGTGGGAACTGGAAATCGGGACTTGTTATCAAAGGTGTTAGCTTTCGAGTCTCGACCGGTTAGAGGTACTTAAGAAACATTGGGATATTTAGGTGATTGCTAGAATCATGCAGGATCTTCGCTACGATCGGCTTCTTTCATTTGATTGTTGTGTGGTGCTCCCCTGTGTGCATCTTTGATTCAGTGAATGCGA
Source organism: Syzygium oleosum (assembly GCF_021117445.2). Lineage (NCBI taxonomy): Eukaryota > Viridiplantae > Streptophyta > Magnoliopsida > Myrtales > Myrtaceae > Syzygium > Syzygium oleosum. Next base: position 1,382,174 of record NW_026607535.1, on the reverse strand, counting down.
TATATGTTTTCAGAATTTTCTCATTGTACATGGTATTGGAGCCAGCATCTTTGGATGTACAAACTCATCTTCCACTGGTCTAGGGTGATCAAACTCAGGAATTGCTCATTGGAGAGCCGTATCTATTATCAAACGCATCAAGTCCGACCCGCATAAAACGCATCAGGTCCATCATTTTGAGATCGATCTCCGGCCCGCGTAAAACGCATCAGGCTCATGACACAACCCCCGTAAAACGTATCAGGTTGGCCATCTTCCAGTAGTCCGGGCATCGTCCCGCGTAAAACGCATCAGGACGGGTTCAATACCCCGCATAAAACGCATCGGGGTTTTATGTGATCACACGTACTCATACCATCAATTTTTATGTGGACCCCGCGTAAAACGCATAAGGGCATTTTAGGTGATCACATGCTCATGTCATTCGTGCACACTCGCATAATGCACATGTCATGCCAGTTCTCGATATGCGCATTCATGGCCATAACATCCAATGCTCGGGCATTCATAAAAAGTCACATTGGGCACTCAATTTAAATTAGCCACATGCTCAATTAATGCCACAACATGCTCAATTCAACATATTAACATGCCCAATTAATCAATCGCACCAAATCAGCCATGAAACTTAATCGGCCCACGAAACCACGCAATTAAACTATTGCAATTCACAAGACCATGGCCCACAAAGCTTCTCATTATTCAGCCACATCAAGCACTCAATCATGGCATCACATAATCACTCCCAAACCATATACAATCAGCCATATAATGGACAATTCAAGCACACACGACAATTTCACAATTAATCCTCAATTTCGCTGAACAAGGCCCGATAAATTCCACCATGGCCAATCACTAATCAGTCCACTCTAGGCCACTAAACCACTTCCAAATCAGCACATTAAACCTCCAAAATCACCACAAGATCAGCCACTACACGGCCCACACAATTGCACCCATTTTAGTCCACATAATTGCCTAAATCAAATCCCCAATGAACAGCCAACAATCAGCCCATTCTAGACCACCAAATCACATTTAAATCATAACATTAGGCTCCCAAATTCACCACATAATCAGCCTTAGTCAGCCGCCAACATTTAACCCCTAAAACACCCTGATTTAACCCCTAAACTTATCTAGAAGTGTACAATAGCCTAATTGGGGTTTAGGGTTTGTACTCACCAAACTTCCTAAGCTCCAAGGGGTGTTGGTCAAGGGGGAAAACAGGTTGGATGGGCACCGGCTCGTGGCGGAACAAGCGGCGGTGCCTACGGCCCTCACGGCAGCGTGCGTTGGCGGGCGCGGGCTGATGGCGTCCCGGCTGATCACGGTGACCAAAGGGGGCGCTGATGATGGTGGTGATGCGGCGAAATGATGAGGAACAAGGGCTGAAGGTGGCGCAAGGTGGTGGTGGTGAGCGGTCTCGACGAGCGGCGGCGGCGCGGCCGCTGCGGCGGTGCTCCGGCGTGGCTCTCACGGCCAAGGGGAAGGAGAATGGGAGAGAGGGAGTGAGGCATGAGAGTGAGGGAGTGGCCGGTGGTGATGGTGAGAGTGAGAGGAGAGAGAGATTGAGGGAGAGTTTAAGCCAAGTTTGAGTGGGGTGGTTGACCAACTTACTAAAAATTCCCATCTTAACCTCAACTCAAGAGCTAGGATTAAATAAGACTAAAATATCTAGGGGGCAATTTAGTCCTAGGATTTTCAGCATTATTGGGGGCTGATTAGTCCATTTTAATCCCCCAAAATTCGGAATTAGCATTTAGGGGTCCAGGGGCAAATCGGTAATTTTCCACTTTCGGTCCGAAATTCCATTTTTCGACCATACCGATCCTAAATATGATTGGCCACACTAATACGACGTCACCCTTGCAAATTAGTCGCGTACATCAGTAAAATTCGATACCGAAGTCAAGATTCAATTCCACGATTAATTTCGCTCAAATGTGATTTTAGCGTTTCTCACTAACGGGCGGCTGTTTAGGGGTTACGCGTATCGACTTAGGATACTCGAGTCGTGATGGTCTCGATTCCCAAGAGAGCGCGAGGATTTATCGCTAGTTTCGGGGGTCGCGATCGTTCGGAATAAGTTCGGGATTGTTGGCTACGCGTACTCTCGGTCCTGCGGAATCACCCGTAATTCGATCGTACGTTGTTTGCCAAACCAAATCCGTCACCCTCCTTAGATCGGCCCACATTGGCCCAAAATATTTCCTCGTCGTTTCTCGGAATCGGAGCTCGATTCACGGTCGAGTTCTTGTGTCCACGTACCGTCTTTCCTAGTTAGTCATTCCCTATTGGTCAGTATCCCGAGAATGATCAGTTCCGGGCGAGACTCACTAAAACGAAATGAGAAACAACCATCCATCTCATTGATCACGAAAATGGGTCGAATTCAGGATGTTACAACTCTTCCTCCCTTACAAAAATTTCGTCCTCAAAATTTACAATCCAAACCTGACTACTCAAACAAATAGGGGTGTTGACGTTGCATTGTTTCTTCACTTTCCCAGGTGGCATCTTCCGTCCCATGATGTTCCCAGATAACTTTGACCATCGAGATCGTCTTATTTCGCAGCACCCGATCTTTTCTGTCCTCGATTCTTACTGGCCTTTCCACGTACGACACTCTATCGTCCACGTCTATGTCTTCGTATCTTAGCATGTGGGTCGGGTCCGGCTCGTACTTTCTCAGCATCGACACGTGGAACACATTATGAACCTGGGACAAATTAAGCGGCAAGGCGAGTCGATAGGACAGATCTCCAATCTTCTCCAAAATTTTGAACGGACCGACATATCTCGGGCTTAGCTTTCCTTTCTTGCCAAATCGAGACAGTCCTTTCATTTGCGACACCTTGAGAAATACATAGTCACCAACCTGAAACTCTAAGGGTCTCCATCTCCGATCGGCGTAGCTCTTTTGACGGCTCTGCGCTGTTCTTAACCTTTCTCGAATAATCTCAACTGCCTTAATTGTCTGTTGTACCAACTCGGGGCCTGTTATGCTTCGCTTTCCAACTTCATCCCAACATACTGGCGTCCTACACGCTTTGCCATACAAGGCTTCCAATGGTGCCATTTGAATGCTCTGCTGGTAGCTGTTATTGTAGGCGAATTCGACCAAGTGCAACTGCTCTTCTCATTTACCCTAGAAGTCCAACACGTATGCACGTAACATATCTTCCAAGGTCTTGATTGTCCTTTCCGACTGGCCATCCGTCTGGGGATGATAGGCTGTAGCAGCCCGAATTTCGATATAATTTCGGGATCAATAAAATCGACATTATTTCGCATTTCATTTTAGTGAGTCTCGCCCAGAGTTGATCACTCTCGGGATACTAACCAATAGGATAGGCTAACTAGGAAATCGGTACGTGGACCAGGGACCCGATCGTGAATCGGGCACCGATCACGAGAAATGACGAGGGAATATTGTGGACTGATGTGGGTAGATCTTAGGAATAGTAACGGATTTCGTTTGGCCAAGGCCAACGATGTACAATCGGATCGCAGGTGATTCTGCACGATCGAAAGTGCACATGGCCAACCAGTCCTGAACTGGAACCGAATGATCGCGACCTCTGGGACTAGTGATAATTTCTCATCTTCTCAATGATCGAGACCGTCATGGTTTGGATAACCCTAGGTCGATACGCGTAACCCCTAAACAGCTGCCCGTTAGTGAGAGACCCTGAAATTTGAAATCTAGCGAGTTTTGGATACGAAATTGGACCCGGACTTCGGTGTTGATCTTCGGAGGCTTAAGAGATTATTTTCACGATTCTGACATCATATTATGCTAGCCACACACGTTTGGGGTTAGTACGGTCGAAAAATGGAATTTCGACCCAGAAGTCAAAAATTACGATTTTGCCCCTCTGGACCCCAACGTTGATTTTGAACCCATATGAGACTATTTTTCGAGGCCGATGACATTTTAGGGTGGCCACGCGCATTCAGAGTTGTTACGGTTAAAAATTGGAATTTTGGCTCGGAAGTGAAAAATAATATTATTTTATTCCCCAGGACTTTGCAGTCGATTTTCAAGAGCTTAAGAGGTTATTTTCGCGATTCCGACGCCATATTATGTTGGCCATACCCATTTAGGGTGGGTATAGCCAAAATTTGGAATTTCAACCAGGGACCGGAAAAAATGACCATTTTGCCCCTGGCCTATTTTTGGTCCGAATTTTTGGGAAAATATTTGGGATAATTAAAATTAATTATCAGCTCAATATTGGACTCAATGACCCTTTTGCCCATCAATTATTGGATAGGGATGATTCTAAACCGTTGGATCAAGGGCATTTTGGTCAAAACTCCCGGATCGGCGACACGTGGCGCCCACTAAGCCCCACCATTTGACCGGTCTGACCAGTCTCTCTCTCCTCCCCCGTCATTTGGCCAGCCCCACCGATCAGCTCCCCCTCCTCCACGTTTTCCTCTTCTTCCTCCTCGGCCGCCGTCCGTACGCCGGAGCTTGCCGGACCGCCGCCGTGCCGCCGCCGTCCGTCGGTGCTGCTGCTCCGTCTGACCTCGCCTCACCACCCCCACCCTCATCCCGTTCGTTCTCTCTCTCCCTCGTCCCCATTTTCTCTCTCTCTCTCTCTCTCATTTTCCGTCCGGCCAAAGGAACGCCGGAGCAAGCCGCCGCCGCGCCGGAGCTTGATCAGCCGAGCTGCTGCCGCCGTGACCCTCCAGCCGCCCATACGTCGCCGTACGTCGCCGTCCGTACGGTGTCCGTACGGCTGTCTGTACGCCGCGTCCGTACGTCGCCGCCGGGAACCCCGCCGCCGGTTTCACCGTTCACCGGTGATCGGCCGCCGTTCCTCGTCGTCGTGAAATTTGATTAAGTGAGTATACCTCCTAAACCCGGATTAGGACTGATAGTGCATTTTCTGGACTGGTTTAGGTATTATCGGTGTATATTAGGACAGGATTAAGGACCGATTGGTGGAAATAAAATCCGAGGAATTTAGTGGAATTATTATAGATGATTGTTAGGCTCGGATTGATGGAATAGTGGCTGTCCGTACTTTAGGGAAATGTACGGGATTATAACGGACAGTAAGAATTGCTAGCTGAATGGACGTGATTACCCATAGTGATTGGCTGCCGATTGATTGGTGATTAATTGTGGTTAATTGTGAAATGCTATGTTATGTGCTCGTGTGACTGAATTGTGCAGTATGTGATTGGCCAATTGTAGCTTGAGTTGAATGCTGAATTGAGATTTGTGTAATGGGCCGTACGGTATTAAATGGGCCAATTGAGCACGTGTTTGTGGCATTGAAATAATTGGGTGTTTGTGTTATGGTTTGATGCTCATGGTGCATGGTGTGGCATTACATGGACACGCATTGCGTATGTCGAGTATGAGGAATGAATTGAAATTGTGCGAGAATGCGTGCCTGCCATGAGCATGTGATCACCTAATATACCATGATGCGTTTAACACGGGGTTCAGATGATAACTGGCAGTGTGTGCATGTGTGATCACAATTCGCCCTGATGCGTGTTACGCGGGGTGTGCCGTCCTCATGCACTTTGAAGCAGGACGATGCTCGGTTCGTCCGGAAGACGACCATCCTGATGCGCTTTACGCAGGCTCTGGTTCGTGAGGAGATCAGTGTTGCGCCTCATGCACTTTGAAGCAGGCAAGAGACACTGTGCCAGATCGGTGTTGCGCCTCATGCACTTTGAAGCAGGCTAGATGCACCGGGCCGGGAATTGTGTTGACTCGAGTCGTACTAATTATTAATAATTGAGACGGTGTGTAGAGTGAACCGAAATGGAAGCATGGCATGACATTGACATTGCATGCATAGAGTACATGACCCGGCATGTGAGATGAATACTGTGAGCATGAGCATGCGTGTGGTGCACGTGGGACCATTGTATTCGTGCATGTGCCTTGAGAATTTTAATGAACTGCCTAACCTGCAGGGTAATTTTTATGTTTTATTTGGACCGAGGGCCAAGTCATTGGTTGCGTACTATGTTGTTTTGCCTGTCAGGAGAATGCATGCTAGCCTAGCCTAGGTTTAGGGGTTGTACTCGCTGAGATTCGTCTCATGGTTGTAAAAACCCACATTTTCAGACCCCCAGCCGTAAAGATGCCGAATCCACCGCTTTTTGGAATACCTATACAGATACATCATTATACAAGTACATACCCCGCAGAAAATGGGGAATCTTATGTGAGATACCGATCCGTGGTGTTTGTAAACGTGGGAGAGTACTTTCATCAGACTCAGGAATTTGTAGCTTGGTGCTTGAGAGATGCAGATGGAAACCTCGGGCAACCCCTTAGGACTTTTGACGTGCCGGTTGGTCAAGATGGATTGATGATCCCACAAATGGTTGATGGTGAGATTGTGGATCCCCAGATCATAGACGAGCCGGTCGATGTAAATCCGATACCTGCGATGTGGTATGAGGACCCCGAACCGATGGAAGAGGAGCCGGAACCAGAGCCGATGGATCAAGACTCAAGCGAGGACGGAGAAGTCGCTGAGGTAGGATCTAACGAAGAGCTGGGAGTGGATGACGAGTTAGGTCTCTACCTAGATCCAGAGTTGGAGCAGGACTCTGAAGATGAGCGAGCCCAAGCCGAAGATATGGATTCTGAAACGTCCGAGTCTTCAGAGAATCCTTCAGAGGAGTCGTCGGACGACACTACTGAGTCTTCCGACCCTGAGTGGGAACCTTAGGTTTATCCTGAGCCATAGCTAGTAGTGAGGGCTGGTAACTTTTGGCTGTAGCCTTCTCTTTGAGTTAGTCTGACCTCCCTAGCCACTTCCCTTTTTGACCCTGTGGCTGCTGATTGTGTAGGTGTGGACTTGTACCTTTTTATAGTTGTGTATGGATGTTTGTAAAGAAGTTTTCAAGAGCAATGTAAAGTGCAAGTATGTTTTCATCATTGTTGGTTGCTTGTTTGGTTATCCTTGGCTCATGTATATACTGTCAGGGTTTGTTATTTATTACTTCCGCTTGTGCTTTACTCTCTGTTTGGGCGTTGGGTCGGCGACGCTTCCTGGGACGTCGCACACAATCAAATCGACCTTTGCGTGGGATGTTAGCGCTTCTTGGGGTACGGGGCGTGACATCCCCATCTGAATTGGTATCAGAGCAAGGTTAGTTCGGTCCAATCTGGTCGACGTCTGGAGTGATAAGGAGCGATGAGACCATGGGTAGCCAGTAGGGTGACCTTGTGTGCTACATGCATCTCCTGACAGTTGTGTATTGAATGTGTGTTTATCGGTATGACCCTTGCAGTGCTGGTGCGGCAGGACCCAAGGTGAGTATGCGAATCCCTTGGGTGATGTGTTGGATAATGGTTAGGCCGCATGCTGATTGTTGATTGTTGTTTGATACCTGCCTAGGACTTAGACTGTGATAGATTGGTTTAAGTCTTTAATTCCTTAGTGGAATTATAGCAGGTAGTGGAGTAGCTGAGTTGTGAGGATGAATAGAAGAAAGGGAAAGGAATCCCAAGGTCAGTCGAGTTTAGGAGGCCAAGAGGCCCGAGACCGCCGACTAGAGGACATTATTCAAACTCCAACTAGGAGAAGGGGGAAAGAGCCCCAAGCCCAGACTAGTGAGGGAACCCGTGAAGCTAGGGATCCAAGGTTCGATGAAGTCATGAATACTTTGCGGGAAATAGGTCGTGTAATGGGTATGCAAGCCCAGGAAAGGACCGCAGCTTATGCTCAGGCTGCTGAGGCAGCATCGATTGCTGGTGTTGAAGGAGAAAATCAAGCCCAGCAAGGGCAGGCTCAACCAGCAGGGGTTAGGCAGATGCCCCAGTTAGTGGAACAATTTATAAAGCTGAAGCCGTCTAAGTTTCATGGTCGTGGTGACCCCGAGATTGCGCCAAGATGGGTGGAAGAATTGGAGAAAATCTTCAAGGTTTTAGGGTGCACCGATGAGGAAAAGGTTATGTTAGCGGTTTATCAGTTGCAAGATGGTGCTAATGATTGGTGGAATGCTACAGAGGGTAGAGTGTTTCCTGAAGGAACGGCCCCGACTTGGGCGGTATTTGTTGAGAATTTCTATGAGAAATATTTCTCGGAGAACGCCCAGGAAAAGAAATTGATGGAGTTTATGCGATTGCGCCAAGGTCAGATGACCGTTGACCAGTATGAAGCAGAATTTGCGAGACTGGCGAAATTCGCACCGACTATGGTAGAAAATCCGAGAGATAGAGCTCGGAGATTCCGGGATGGACTGAAACTGGATCTTCGAAGCCTGATTTTGTCGCATGACATCAAGGACTATGGGGAGATGTTTAGGTGGGCTCAAATTATGGAGCGAGATCAGCAGGAAAGGGCAGTCGCTTTGGGATTGCGGTTTGCCCAAAATAGAGATAATCGCCGTTTGGGGAAGAGACCTATAACTGGGAATAGGCAGTTTGTCCCACCGACCAAGCGGAATATTGGGAAACCGAGCCCCCAACTGAGTAGATATGGGGCATGTTTTAAGTACGAGAGTATGGAGCATCAGATTCGCAGTTGCCCGCAGATGCAGCCCTCAGGACCACCCAGATTACCGCCATCGCGCATTGGAAATCGAGTCGGACCTCCCCCACCGGCTAATCAAGGGCGACCGCCAGCTCAAGGAAGGGTCTATGCTATGGAGCGCAAGGAAGCTGAGAATGCGCCGGGCGTGGTCACATGTACGATTTTCTTATGTGATCATGCCGCTTATGCATTGTTTGATCCGGGGGCGACACATTCCTTTATTTCCGAGCAGTTTGTTAAGTTGGTTGGTATAGAACTAGTGTTGCTTGAGAATGTGCTTTGCGTGTCGACGCCTGTCAATGATAAAATGCTAGTCTCTTTTGGATGTCCCAACTGTAAGATTGTGATTAGGGATAGAGAAGAGAGTATCGACTTAGCAGTATTGGCCATGTTCGATTTTGATGTGATCATTGGAATGGACTGGTTAGTCTGACAGAAAGCTGTATTGGATTGCAGCGAAAGGACGATCCAATTTCATTCTGATGGGCGTCCTAGTTTTGTGTTCCAGGGGAACCGAGGAGGAACCTCGATCCCTTGGATTTCCTCGATTGAGGTGACCAAATTGTTGGATGATGGATGTGAAGGTTATCTGGTGAACGTCGTAGATCCGACAGTGGTGGAACCCAAGTTGGAGGATATACCTGTAGTATGTGATTTCCCTGAAGTGTTCCCCCAAGAATTGCCGGGCTTACCGCCTGAGCGAGAGGTGGAGTTTGTGATTGAATTGGCCCCTGGGATGGAGCCGATTTCGAAAGCCCCATATCGGATGTCCTTATCGGAATTGAAGGAGTTGAAAGTGCAAATTCAAGAATTGCTGGACAAGGGTTTCATTCGCCCGAGAACGTCTCCATGGGGAGCGCCAGTCCTATTTGTAAGAAAGAAAGATGGAACTCTGATGTTGTGTATAGATTACCGGCAGTTGAACCAAGTGACAGTGAAGAACAAGTATCCGCTGCCGAGGATTGATGATCTGTTCGATCAGCTACAAGGAGCCTTAGTGTTTTCCAAGATAGATTTGAGGATCGGGTACCATCAGTTGAGGATCAGAAATGAGGACATCCCCAAGACTGCTTTCAGGACTAGATACGGGCATTATGAATTTACAGTTATGCCCTTTGGATTGATGAACGCCCCAGCTGCTTCTATGGATATGATGAATCGGGTGTTCAAAGAATTCCTGAATCAGTTTGTGATAGTTTTTATTGATGATATACTAGTGTACTCTAGGAGCCCTGAAGAGCATGAAGTACACTTGGCTGAAGTACTACGGACCTTAAGGGAAAATGCGTTGTACGCCAAGTTGAGTAAGTGCGAGTTTTGGCTCAGTCGAGTGGCATTTCTGGGACACATAGTCTCTGGAGATGGAATTTCTGTAGACCCAGCTAAGATTGAGGCAGTAATGAAGTGGCCTAGGCCGACCTCAGTAACAGAAATTCGAAGCTTCTTGGGATTAGCTGGCTATTATCGACGTTTTGTAGAAGGGTTCTCGTCGATAGCCACGCCGTGGACGCGATTGTTGAAGAAGGAGACTAAGTTTGAATGGGATGATAAGTGTGAGAGAAGCTTCCAAGAGCTAAAGTACAGGTTAACAACCGCTCCAGTGTTAACTATTCCATATGGACCTGGAGGATTCGAGATTTATAGTGATGCTTCTCTCAGAGGGCTCGGATGTGTTCTGATGCAGCATGGAAAAGTGGTAGCATATGCGTCGCGCCAGTTGAGACCACGTGAGATGAATTACCTGACGCATGATTTGGAACTTGCTGCTGTCGTTTTTACCCTCAAAATCTGGAGACATTATTTGTGCGGAGAGAAGTTCCAGATTTATACTGATCATCAAAGCCTCAAGTACCTATTTTCGCAGAAAGAGTTGAATATGAGGCAGCGCCGATGGATGGAGCTTTTAAAGGACTATGATTGCGACATTTTGTATCATCCTGGTAAGGCGAATCGAGTTGCAGATGCCTTAAGTCGCAAGTCTAGTATGGCGCACCTGATGGTCAAGGAGTGGACAATATTAGAAGGGTTCAGGGACTCAGAATTTAAGTTTGAGGTGAGCCAGATGTCTAGCCTGCTAGCTGCATTACGAATTGAGCCGGAGATTCAAACTAGAATCAAGGAACTGCAGTCTACGGACCAGGAGATCCAAAAGATTGTTGGATTGGATGCCGCTAAGAGGAAGTCAGATTTCCAAGTGAGTGAAAATAGAATCTTGAAGTTCCGGGGAAGAATGTGTGTGCCTGATGACGCAGAGCTCAAGGAAGAAATTTTATCAGAAGCTCACAGGAGCAATTATAGTATCCACCCAGGCAGCATGAAAATGTATCAGAATTTGCGGCAACATTATTAGTGGAATGGAATGAAGGCTGATGTGGCTAAGCATGTGGCTAAGTGTTTGACGTGCCAACAAGTGAACGCACAGCACTGTAAGCCTGGAGGACTGCTGACACCATTAGAGATCCCAGAGTGGAAATGGGAGCACATCACGATGGATTTCGTGACGGGATTCCCGCGAAGCCAGAAAGGGCATGACTCGATATGGGTGATAGTAGATCGATTGACAAAGTCAGCGCACTTCCTGACAGTGCGAAAGGATTTTGAATTGAAAAGGTACGCAGAGTTATATGTGCGGCAAATAGTATGTCTTCATGGAGTACCAGTGACGATCACATCGGATCGTGATCCAAGGTTCACAGCCAATTTCTGAAAAAGTCTGCAAGTGGCCTTAGGCACCAAGTTGCAATTCAGTACGGCCTATCATCCACAGACAGATGGTCAGTCGGAAAGAACGATTCAGACTCTTGAGGATATGCCGAGAGCCTGTGCATTGGACTTCCAAGGCAAATGGGAAGAGCAGTTGCATTTAGTGGAAGTTGCCTATAATAACAGCTACCAACAGAGTATTCAAATGGCGCCGTTCGAAGCCTTATATGGTAGGGCATGTAGGACGCCTTTGTGTTGGGATGAAGTTGGTGAACGAAGTATCACAGGCCCAGAGTTAGTTCAATAGACGGTTGAGGCAGTGGAGATTATTCGGGATAGACTAAGAGCAGAGCAAAGTCGCCAGAAGAGTTATGCCGACAGGAGACGATGACCCTTGGAATTTCAAGTGGGAGATCATGTATTCCTCAGGGTGTCGCCAATGAAAGGATTATCCAGATTCGGCAAGAAAGGAAAGCTCAGTCCAAGGTACGTCGGACCATTTGAGATATTGGAAAAGATTGGTGATATGGCTTATCGACTTGCCTTGCCTCCCAATCTGTCCCAAGTGCATAATGTTTTCCACGTGTCAATGTTAAGGAAATATGAACCAAATCCGACTCACGTTCTGAGGTACGAGGAGATAGACGTGGATGACAAAGTGTCGTACGTGGAAAGACCAGTCAGGATCGAAGATAGAAAAGATCGTGTGCTGAGGAACAAGACGATCCCAATGGTCAAGGTTGTTTGGGAGCACCACGGAACGGAAGGTGCCACTTGGGAAAGCGAAGAAGCGATGAGACGTCAGCACCCCCAGTTGTTTGAGTAGATAAAGGTAGATTGCAAATTTCGAGGACGAAATTTTTGAAAGGAGGGAAGAGTTGTAACAGCCGGAATTTCGATATAATTCCGGGATTAATAAAATCGACATTATTTCGCATTTCATTTTAGTGAGTCTCGTCCAGAGTTGATCACTCTCGGGATACTAACCAATAGGGTATGGCTAACTAGGAAATCGGTACGTGGACCAGGGACCCAATCGTGAATCGGGCACCGATCACGAGAAATGACGAGGGAATATTTTGGACTGATGTGGGTCGATCTTAGGAATAGTAATGGATTTGGTTTGGCCAAGGCCAACGATGTACAATTGGATCGCAGGTGATTCTGCACTACCGAAAGTGCACGTGGCCAACCAGTCCTGAACTGGAACCGAATGATCGCGACCTCTGGGACTAGTGATAATTTCTCATCTTCTCAATGATCGAGACCGTTATGGTTCGGATAACCCTAGGGCGATATGCGTAACCCCTAAACAGCTGCCAGTTAGTGAAAGACCCTGAAATTTGAAATCTAGTGAGTTTTGGACACGAAATTGGACCCAGACTTTGGTGTCGATCTTCGGGGGTTTAAGAGATTATTTTCACGATTCTGACATCATATTATGCTAGCCACACACGTTTGGGGTTAGTACGGTCGAAAAATGGAATTTCGACCCGGAAGTCAAAAATTACGATTTTGCCCCTCTCGACCCCGATGTTGATTTTGAACCCATATGAGACTATTTTTCGAGGCCGATGAAATTTTAGGGTGGCCACGCGCATTCAGAGTTGTTACGGTTAAAAATTGGAATTTTGGCTCGGAAGTGAAAAATAATATTATTTTATTCCCCGGGACTTTACAGTCGATTTTCAAGAGCTTAAGAGGCTATTTTTGCGATTCCGATGCCATATTATGTTGGCCACACCCATTTGGGGTGGGTATAGACAAAAATTGGAATTTCGACCCGGGACCGGAAAAAATGACCATTTTGCCCCTGGCCTATTTTTGGTCCGAATTTTTGGGAAAATATTTGGGATAATTAAAATTAATTATAAGCTCAATATTGGACTCAATGACCCTTTTGCCACAATTATTGGATAGGGATGATTCTAAACCGTTGGATCAAGGGCATTTTGGTCAAAACTCCCGGATCGGCGACACGTGGCGCCCACTAAGCCCCACCATTTGATCGGTCTGACCAGTCTCTCTCTCCTGCCCCCCCTCATTCGGCCAGCCCACCAATCAGCTCCCCCTCCTCCACGTTTTCCTCTTCTTCCTCCTCGGCCGCCGTTCGTACGCCGGAGTTCGCCGAACCGCCGCCGTGCCGCCGCCGTCCGCCGTCTGACCTCGCCTCACCACCCCCGCCCTCATCCTGTCCGTTCTCTCTCTCCCTCGTCCCCATTTTCTCTCTCTCTCTCATTTTCCGTCCGGCCAAAGGAACGCCGGAACAAGCTGCCACCGCGCCGGAGCTTGATCAGCCGAGCTGCTGCCGCCGTGACCCTCCAGCCGCCCGTACGTTGCCGTCCGTGCGGTGTCCGTACGTCGCATCCGTACGTCGCTTCCGGTAACGCCGCCGCCGGTTTCACCGTTCAACGGTGATCGGCCGCCGTTCCTCGTCGTCGTGAAATATGATTAAGTGAGTATACCTCTTAAACCCGGATTAGGACTGATAGTGTATTTTTTGGACTGGTTTAGGTATTATCGGTGTATATTAGGACAGGATGAAGGACCGATTGGTGGAAATAAAATCCGAGGAATTTAGAGGAATTATTATAGATGATTATTAGGCTCAGATTGATGGAATAGTGGTTGTTCGTACTTTGGGGAAATGTACGGGATTATAACAGACAGTAAGAATTGCTAGCTAAATGGGCGTGATTACCCAGAGTGATTGGCTGCTGATTGATTGGTGATTAATTGTGTTTAATTGTGAAATGCCATGTTATGTGCTCGTGTGACTGAATTGTGCAGTATGTGATTAGCCAATTGTAGCTTGAGTTGAATGCTGAATTGAGATTTGTGTAATGGGCCGTACGGTATTAAATGGGCCAATTGAGCACGTGTTTGTGGCATTGAAATAATTGGGTGCTTGTGTTATGGTTTGATGCTCATGGTGCATGGTGTGGCATTACATGGACACGCATTGCGTATGTCGAGTATGAGGCATGAATTGAAATTGTGCGAGAATGCGTACCTGCCATGAGCATGTGATCACCTAATATACCCTGATGCGTTTAACGCGGGGTTCAGATGATAACTGGCAGTGTGTGCATGTGTGATCACAATTCGCCCTGATGCGTGTTACGCGGGGTGTGCCGTCCTCATGCACTTTGAAGCAGGACGATGCCTGGTTCGTCCGAAAGACGACCATCCTGATGCGTTTTACGCGGGCTCTGGTTCGTGAAGAGATCAGTGTTGCGCCTCATGCACTTTGAAGCAGGCAAGAGACACTGTGCCAGATTGGTGTTGCGCCTCATGCACTTTGAAGCAGGCTAGACGCACCGGGCCGGGAATTGTGTTGACTCGAGTCGTAATAATTATTAATAATTGAGACGGTGTGTAGAGTGAACCGAAATGGAAGCATGGCATGACATTGACATTGCATGCATAGAGTACATGACCCGGCATGTGAGATGAATGCTGTGAGCATGAGCATGCGTGTGGTGCACGTGGGACCATTGTATTCGCGCATGTGCCTTGAGAATTTTAATGAACTGCCTAACCTGCAGGGTAATTTTTATGTTCTATTTGGGCCGAGGGCCAAGTCATTGATTGCGTACTATGTTGTTTTGCCTGTCAGGAGAATGCATGCTAGCCTAGCCTAGGTTTAGGGGTTGTACTCGCTCAGATTCGTCTCATGATTGTAAAAACCCACATTTTCAGACCCCTAACCGTAAAGATACCGAATCCACCGCTTTTTGGAATACCTATACAGATGCATCAGTATACAAGTACATACCCCGCAGGAAATGGGTAATCTTATGTGAGATACCGATCCGTGGTGTTTGTAAACGTGGGAGAGTACTTTCATCAGACTCAGGAATATGTAGCTTGGTGCTTGAGAGATGCAGATGGAAACCTCGGGCAACCCCTTAGGACTTTTGACGTGCCGGTTGGTCAAGATGGATTGATGATCCCACAAATGGTTGATGGTGAGATTGTGGATCCCCAGATCATAGACGAGCCGGTCGATGTAAATCCGATACCCGCGATGTGGTATGAGGACCCCGAACCGATGGAAGAGGAGCCGGAACCAGGCCGATGGATCAAGACTCAAGCGAGGACGGAGAAGTCGCGAGGTAGGATCGCGACGAAGAGCCGGAGTAGACGAGAGTTAGGTCTCTACCTAGATCCAGAGTTGGAGCAGGACTCTGAAGATGAGCGAGCCCAAGCCGAAGATATGGATTCTGAAACGTCCGAGTCTTCAGAGAATCCTTCAGAGGAGCCATCGGACGACACTACTGAGTCTTCCGACCCTGAGTGGGAACCCTAGGTTTATCCTGAGCCATAGCTAGTAGTGAGGGCTGGTAACTTTTTGGCTGTAGCCCTCTCTTTGAGTTAGTCTGACCTCCCTAGCCACTTCCCTTTTTGACCCTGTGGCTGCTGACTGTGTAGGTGTAGACTTGTACCTTTTTATAGTTGTGTATGGATGTTTGTAAAGAAGTTTTCAATAGCAATGTAAAGTGCAAGTATGTTTTCATCATTGTTGGTTGCTTGTTTAGTTATCCTTGGCTCATGTATATACTATCAGGGTTTGTAAAGATGTTTGGGCGTTGGGTCGGCGACGCTTCTTGGGATGTCGCACACAAACAAATCGACCTTTGCGTGGGATGTTAGCGCTTCTTGGGGTACGGGGTGTGACATAGGTTGTACTGAACTGAAGCTTCGTCCCTAAGGCCGTTTGCAGACTTTTTCAAAAATTGACCGTAAATCTCGGATCACGGTCCGAAGTGATCGTTACTGGCACTCCATGCAGTCGGACAATCTGTCGCACATACAAATCTACGTACTTTTCTAACTCGAAGTCCTTTCGCATTGCCAGGAAATGCGCTGACTTAGTCAGTCTGTCTACTATCACCCATATCGAATTATATCCTCTCTAGCTCCTCGGCAATCCTGTGACGAAGTCCATCGTGATATGCTCCTATTTCCATTCGGGAATATCCAAAGGTCGCAGAAGTCCCCCAGGTTTGCAATGCTCTGCCTTTACTTGCTAACAGGTCAGGCATTTTGCCACATGCTTGGCCACATCTGTCTTCATTCCATTCCACCAGTAATGTTGTCGAAGGTTCTGGTACATCTTCATGCTACCCAGGTGAATACTATAATTGCTCCTATGAGCTTTCGATAAAATCTCTTCCTTAAGCTCCAAAT
Source organism: Syzygium oleosum (assembly GCF_021117445.2). Taxonomy (NCBI): domain Eukaryota; kingdom Viridiplantae; phylum Streptophyta; class Magnoliopsida; order Myrtales; family Myrtaceae; genus Syzygium; species Syzygium oleosum. The sequence goes on along the minus strand of NW_026607535.1, from coordinate 1,365,750 downwards.
CGTCGGGCACGCATAAACGTCCTCGAAACTTCAAAACTCCATCCTCGGACACTTGGAAGTCCAGTTTTCTCTTAGTGCCATCCATCTCCAGAATCTTCTGAATCTCGGGGTTCGTAGGCTGTAATGCCTTAATCTTTGTTTGAATCTCCAGCTCGATCCTCAGTGCGGCGAGTAGACTCGACATATGGCTCACTTCAAATTTGAATTCCGAATCTCTGATTCCTTCCAATAAAGTCCACTCCTTGACGATCATGTGCGCCACACTCGACTTCCAGCTTAGCGCATCCGCCACTCTATTGGCCTTCCCAGGGTGATATAAAATGTCGCAGTCGTAGTCCTTGAGAAGTTCCATTCAGCGATGTTGCCTCATATTCAATTCCTTCTGCGAAAACAAATACTTGAGGCTTTGATGGTCCGTGTAGATCTGGAACTTTTCCCCTGTCACGCCCCGAACCCCATCGAGCTCGCAACATCCCTCTTCGGTTGAATAATGCGATGTCCCAGGAACATCGCCAACCCAACCCAACACATCAGAGTTCAAATAAGGCGGAAATGAGAACATAAACCCTTATAATAAAATCACGGGATAATAGGGAGAGACAAATCACCAACCACCAAGCACTATACTATACTGTGATACATTTACAATATCCAATACAATCCATTATATACAACAACCAACCACTTAATACACCCACCATATTCACAGTAAAACTATTATACAAGCATACCGGCTTCTAAAATTCACACCGCTAGCATCAAAAGAGACCAGTAGTCTGGGTGCAAACTAACTCCAAAAAGGGTACTTAAAAATTGATCACCCTACCCTTAGCTAACCCCTACGAACTCTAGATGGTGTCCACTCCGAGTCGGTCTCCTCCGAACTTGAATCTGACTTCCCCTGGTTCACCTACTCCTCTGACGACTCAGAATCTGCCTCAATCTCGATCAGATTATCTATAGGGTATTCTACTACTGCATGGTCGGTGTGCATAGGTATGCCAAAACGTTGAGGCGGTGGTGGTGGAAGATTCATGGTCCAGGCCGGGGTTCTGAAAATGTTAATTTATACAACTATGAGACGAATCTCAATAAGCCGACAGCCTAAACCCCACTTAGGCTATCACGTACCTCTAGACAAATCCAAACACATATCATTCAATAAACACATATATACACACATATGCACTTACCTGGACTCTTAGTGTACACAACCCGTGCGTTAGTCTCAAATTCACAAATTTCAAACCACATGCACTTTGCAAACTATTCTCATGCCCCAAAAGCAAATGTCGAACACATGGCATTTCCGAACTCCACATTTCACACTCATTCATGCACCACCACACCATTTTCATTAACTTGCCAATGACCCGCGTAAACACGCCGCAGGTCCAATCTTACTTGCACTTGCCACATCACACATTTCACTTTTAATCTATTTCCACGGCCCGCGTAAACACGCCTCAGGCCCCACATTCCTATTGCGACTCGCGTAAACACGCCTTAGGCCGGTTCAATTCCTTGCGTAAACATGCCTCAGGGATTAAGTGATCACGCGAACATGCCAATACGCCATATTTTATCTGTACCCCGCATAAACACGCCTCAGGGCTTGTTAGTGATCACACGCACATCACACGCCTCAAATCTTCACACGTTCACATACTCGAACATTAATTAAATACACCCAAATGCACCCAATTCAACCATTTCAATTCAGCCTCTAGAACATACAAACACACATTCAAGCATCAATTCCAGTCACGAGGGCAGCAACTATTCAACCTCAACACCCCCACCATTCCGCTCATAAAAATGAACATCCATAGAATTAGGGTAAATCTGGACAGTTTACACAGTGACTGAAATCCCATCAAAATAAATAGTAAACGAACTCCAAAAATTCTAAAATTTGGATATATCATAAAAAACATCTTGATAAACATTTCTTATGAAGAACACAAAATCCGGTTTAATCTGCACCCATGCTTTTTCGTCCCTCGAAACCAGACCAGAATCAGTTCGCTCTAACAGACTGTTTTGTCCACAAAATACATTTCTTTCAACAAACAAATCACCTTGAAAAGCTTTGAAATTTTTATATATCATAGAAAAGAAAGTCACCAACAAATTTTGTGAAGGAATTTTATTGAAAATAGATCTAGAAAATTTTATAAAAATTCGGTAAGACAAGAAGGTCGGGATGAATAGTGTTCCGGGCAGTTTTAAGACGGTCTGAAAATGGGTTTTCGTGCGACACAAATGGCCTCCAAAAATTCCAAATTTAAAATATGTTATATCTCAGGATGTGAGGAAAAAATTTCGTGAAGGACACCACCCCTGATTCAGCCTCCAAAAATCTCCACAAAAATAGTAAACCGGGAGGGTACAGAAAACACAATTTCGAGATTCAACCCAAACTTCAAGGATCCGAGTCCTTGTTGATAACCACCAAACTTCAGCCCTCAAAATTCATTCCACAAGATTCAAACTACCATGCCACAACCATCATATAACATGCCATTTTTCATCACAAAACCATGGCACAACAACCACGGTACTACACTACAATTTCACGCAATTAAGAACCAAACCAAATTATGCACCCTACACCCAAAACCGAATTTTGCAGCGCCTATACCAGCCATACTCAGCCCTCATTTAGCCTCTAAATATTCACCAAATCACTACAAATTCGTCCATAAGGCCCCTCCTCCAAAAAAGCCCCTAAAACTACACTAAACCGTGTCTAAATGAGCCCGTTAGTATCTGATATCCTAAATAGGGATTATTGTGTCACTTACTTGAAATTTCTAAGCAAGAACAGCTTCTCAAGGGGGCGGCAAGGCAGTAAAGGAATGGCGGCCACGGCGGTCCGGCAGTGGAACACACGGCGGACGGCGAGCGCGCGGCGATCCGGCACGGCTCCGGCCAACTCACGGCCAAGGGGGAAGGGAGAGGGTTGATTCGGCCAAGGGGGAGAGGGAGTCGGTTTTGGCGTGAATGAGAGGGAGAGAGAGAAAGAGAGAGAGAGAAAGGAAATTAAATATGAGTGACACCAATAATTGGTGTCCTTTCCCTAGCCAAAATTACCATCTTGCCCCTGTCTCTAATTTCCATCCGACGGCCAAGATTTGTTCTTATCTTAAGATCAACGGCCGAGATCGAATCTTTTTCAAAATATCCAAGGGTAAAATGGGGATTTCATAAAAAGTCCAAGGGCAAAATTGTCCAAAAATTGTCATTTCTAAAGTGAGGGTAAAATTACCAAAATGCCCTTCCCCATTTACACTTGGCCTTAACAAAAGTCTCATGGGTAAAATGGTCATTTTCCATTTCTCAACGAAATTCGATTTTTTTCTGAAGGATTCGGACAATTCCAAGGCTGAACATGCTAATACCAACGTTGTCCAAATGATCTGTCGTGACTTTCTAAATTTCTAATGCCTAACTTGATATCTAATTAATGACTAAATTTTAAATAACGTAACTTGAGCGTATCTCAGACTAACGGGTGGCTTTTGGAGAAATTCGCACATTTGACCCGTGGCCGATACTGCATCATGCCATGTTTAAGTTCACTCGGGTCGTGACGACCTCGGTGGTCACTTAATCGCAAGGATCGATGGCTAGTTCCGACGGGCACGATCGTTTGGTATAGGTTTAGGGTCATTCGTCAATTCATTTCGTGGTCAAGCGGAATCACCCGCGATCCACTAATATGGCAATGGCGAACTGATCCCTAACTATCCTTGAATCGGCCTACATTGGCTCAAAATGTTACCTCGACAATTTTCATCGTCGAAAGTCAATTCACGATCGAGTTTCTTTGGTCTCGCGAATTTAAATCCCCAATTAGCCTTTCCCTGACGGTTAATATCCCAGGAATGATCAGTTTCGGGCGAGACCTAACTACAAGTACGTTCATAAAATCATCCATTTCATAAATTTCAAGTGGGTCAGATTTTAGAATGTCACAACTCTTCCCCCCTTATAAAAATTTCATCCTCGAAATTTACAATTCAACCTACTACTCAAACAAGTGGGGGTATTGACGTTGCATTAGCTCTTCACTTTCCCAAGTAACGCCTTCTGTCCCGTGATGTTCCCAAACAACCTTGACCAGTGGGATTGTCTTGCTCCTCAAGACTTATTCCTTCCTATCCTCGATCCGCACTGGTCTTTCCACTTACGACACTTTGTCATCTACTTCTATCTCCTCAAAATTCAGCACATGTGCTAGATCCGGTTCATACTTTCTCAACATCGATACGTGGAATACATTGTGCATCGGAGATAAGTTTGGTGGTAAGGCAAGTCTATATGCTAAATCTCCAATCCTTTCTAACACCTCAAAAGGTCCTACAAACCGTGAACTTAATTTCCCTTTCTTACCAAATCAGGACAACCCTTTCATTGGCGATACCTTGAGGAATACGTGATCCCCTATTTGAAATTCCAAGGGTCTTTGCCTTCTGTCTGCATAACTCTTTTGACGACTTTGCGCTGTTTCCAACCTTTCATGAATGATCTTAACCGTCTCAATTGCCTTAATGTATACGCTACTACTCGACCATGTCGCATAAGCACACATCCTAATCCTATCAATGACGCATCACTATAAATCTCATACCTTCCGGGTCCTAACGGAATAGTCAATACTAGCATAGTTGTCAACCTATGCTTTAGTTCCTAAAAACTCTTTTCACATTTGTCATTCCATTCAAACTTCGTTTCTTTCTTTAGCAGACATGTCAACGGTGTCGCTATAGCTAAAAATCCTTCCAAAATACGTCTATAATACCTTGCCAGACCTAAGAAGCTTCGAGCTTTGGTTACCGTCATTAGTCTCGGCCAATTTATCACGGCTTCAATCTTTGCCGGATCTACCGAAATTCCATTCCTCGAGATCACATGTCCAAGAAATGCCACTCGACTAAGCCAGAACTTGCACTTACTAAACTTAGTATACAGTGCGTTCTCTCTTAAAATCTGCAAAACTTTACTCAGATGAAACTCATGCTCTTCCGAGTTCTTCGAGTACACCAATATATCGTCTATGAAAACTATCACAAATTGATCTAAGAACTCCTTAAACACCCGATTCATTAAGTCCATAAAGACAGCAGGGGCGTTTGTCAACCCGAGCGGCATTACCGTAAATTCATAGTGTCCATATCTCGTCCTGAATGCCGTCTTCGATATATCCTCTTTCCTAATTCTCAATTGATAATATCCCGTTCTCAAATCAATCTTAGAAAACACCGAAGCCAATGATATCCCATTCTCAAATCAATCTTAGAAAACACCGAAGCCCCTTGTAACTGATCAAACAAATCATCAATCCTTGGCAGGGGGTATTTATTATTAATCGTCACTTGATTTAATTGTCGATAATCAATACATAACCTTAATGATCCATCCTTCTTCCTCACAAATAAAACTGGCACTCCCCATGGAGACGCACTTGGACGAATAAATCCTTTATCCAATAACTCTTGCATTTACACCTTTAACTCTTTTAATTTTGACAACGACATTCTATAAGGTACCTTTGAGATTGGCTCAGTCCCAGGGGCCAACTTGATTACAAACTCCACTTCTCTTTCTGGTGGCAATCCCGGCAATTCCTGAGGAAAAGCATTAGGATAATCGCACACCACGACTATGTCCTCTAGCCTTGACTCCTCAGTCGTCGAATCAACTACAGCCGCTAGAAATCCTTGACACCCTTCATTTAACAACTTAGTCACTTCTAGCGACGAAATCTAAGGGATCGAGGTTCCCCCTCGATTTCCCACAAATTCGAATTTCGGATGTCCAACCGGATTAAATTGGATCACTCTGCTACTACAATCCATTAAGGCCCTCTGCCTAGTCAACCAATCCATACCCACAATCACATTGAAATCAAACATAGGTAGAATAGCCAAATCTATTCTTTCTTCTACATCACCAATCACAATTTTGCAATCAGAATATCCTAGGAAACTAGCACTGTTTCATTCAATGGTGTAGCAACATATAGCACAACATCAAGCGGTCTTGGTTCTATCCCAGTCAATCTAACGAATTACTCAGACACAAACGAATGTGACGCCCCCAGATCGTATAAAGCATATGCAGCATGATCACAGAGAGAAATCGTACCTGCGACCACGCCTGGCGCGTTCTCAGCTTCCCTTCTAGCCATCGCATACACTCGTCCCTGAGCCGACGGTCTGTTCCGGTTCGTTGGTAAGGGCGTTCCAACTTGATTTCCAACTCGGGGCGGTTGCGATAGCACAAACGACCTAGCCGGTCTATTATTGGGATAGTTCCTCATTTGGTGGCCCACTCCGCCACATCTATAGCATATGATACTCCTACTCGGACAGGTCCACTCCTGTGTCTCCCTCCACACGACTGACACACAGTACCCTGATAACGGTTCAGCTTTCCGATGTTCCTCTTAACGGAAGGAATAAAACGCTGATTTCCCAACATCGATCCTTCCCCAAGATTACGATTGTCCCTAACCGAAGCATATCTCGATCCAGAAGCAGCGGCCCTATCCGCCAAATCACGCTCAATCGCTTGAGCCCGCTTGTAGATCTCATTATAATTCCTCAAATTCAGTGAAATCATTTGGCTACGAAGGTCCGGCTTCAAACCATCTCGGAACCTCCGAGCTCTATCCAATGGGTCCTCCACCATCCTCGGGGCAAACTTAGACAATCGAGTGAACTCAGCCTCATACTGATCCACTGTCCTCTGTCCCTGACGAAGTCTCATAAACTCAGCTAATTTCTGTTCCCGGGCACTCTCAGAAAAATATTTACCATTAAAGGTTTCCATAAACATCGCCCAAGTCTAAGCGGTACTAGCCGGGAACACCCTTCCTCTGGTGGCTTTCCACCAGTCACTCGCATTTCCCTGGAGTTGGTACACCGCCAAGGTCACTTTCTCTACCTCGGTGCACCTTAATACCTCAAAGGCTTTTTCCATCCTTAAGATTGCCTCTACCATCAAACTTAGGGGGCTTTAATTTCAGAAACTGCTCGACCAATTGGTGCATCTGCCTATTCACATTTACTTGCCCCTGCCCTTAGTTCCCATTATTATTATTGGCAGCAGTGGCCACAGCGACCTCGGTAGCTTGGGCAATAGTGGCAGCTCGTTCCTGAGTCTGCCGTCCTATCAAATTACCAATCTCTTCCAAGGTCCTCATGACCGCATCCATTCTCGGATGTCCTACAGGTCGGGTTCGTGAACTGGATGAACCCCCGGTTCTTCTACCTCGCAAACTCATCCTCACGATTTTCTATCACTCGCCTTCCTGCTATAATTCCATATAGGAATTAGAAACCTAGGCCAACTATACTAGTCTAATGCTAGGCAGTGAAATACCAATAATTCACTTAGCAGGCAATCAACCATCACAACACAAGATCACAATCAACAAGTTTCGTGTACTTACCTCAAGTCCAGACGCACCTGCACTTTAACCATTAGAACACTTAAACTCGCCAACAACTTTTGTGAAGGAAGTTTATTGAAAATAGATATGGAAAATTTTATAAAAATTCGGCAAGACAAGAAGGTCGAGATGAACAGTGTTCTGGGCAGTTTTAAGACCGTCTGAAAATGGGTTTTCGTGCGATCCAAATGACCTCCAAAAATTTCAAATTTAAAATATGTTATACCTCAGAATGTGAGGAAAAGCTTTCGTGAAGGACACCACCCCTGATTCGGCTTCCAAAAATCTCCACAAAAATAGTAAATCGGGAGGGTACAGAAAACACAATTTCGAGATTCACCTCAAACTTCAAGGATCCAAGTCCTTGTTGATAACCACCGAACTTCAGCCCTCAAAATTCATTCCACAAGGTTCAAACTACCATGCTACAACCATCATATAACATGCCATTTTTCATCACAAAAACCATGGCACAACAAGCACGGCACTACACTACAATTTCACGCAATTAAGAATGTAACGTCCTGAATTCGACCCACTTTCGTGATCACTAAAATGGATATGTATTTCTCATTTCGTTTTAGTAAGTCTCCCCCGGAACTGATCATTCTCGGGATACTGATTAATAGGGAATGGCTAACTAGGAAAACGGTACGTGGACCCAAGAACTCGACCGTGAATTGAGTCCGATTCCGAGAAACGACGAGGGAATATGATGCACCTAGGGGACCGGCGGACCCCTTATGTGACTAGACGAACCGGCGGGCTTGAAGTCAACGATGTCGGATTGAGCTCAGTTTTGGTTGGCTGAAGTGAAACGGCGTGCTGATCAATACACATAGCTTTTAGCTATGAGTAACGATGGATTTTTGCGATTTGGGGTCGTTTAGATGGTTTTTTTCAATTATTTTAGTAATTTTCGAATTAAGGGTACTTTTGTATTTTTTGCTTTTTTTTTGTCATTAGGGTTAACACCCTTTATAAACTCGTTTTTTGGGTTTTGAGAGGAAGTAGTTTTTGGATGTTTTGAAAACTTATCGATTATTAATCGATTGAGAGAACAGTTTGTTCCTCGTTATCGTTTCGATTCTTCTGTTTAGCCTAATTTCTATCGCGCTTCGGCATCAATTGGTATCAAAGCACAGGTTGCTTGAATCAATGGCTGAATAGAATCGAGGTCGTGGATGGCGGGCTCGTGGTGGCCGGGGGCATGGAGGCGTTCCTGAAGCAGACGACCAACCTCATCTAAGAGATCTGCGAGATGTAGAAATTGAAGAACAAAGAAGACAAATCCAGGATTTGGAGCGACAACTTGCGGAGGCGAGATTGGGCGTTCAATCCGAAGAAGAAGTAGAATCCGAGGATCCATCCGATGATGAAGAGGAGGATGTAAACCCTTTCGCGGTTCTGAACCAGGGGCGGAATCGAGGAGTACGACCTGGAAATCAGCGCTCTTCGCAAATTTTCGGGATGAAGATTGAGATTCCTGAGTTTAATGGTAAGGCTCATCCTGATGAGTTTATTGATTGGTTACATACAGTAGAACAGATTTTTGATCTTAAAGACCTAACTGAGGGGCAAAAAGTGAAGTTAGTGGCTATTAGGCTGCGAAAACATGCATCGATTTGGTGGGAACACGTGAAAAAGCAACGCGCTAGAGAGGGGAAGCCGAAGATGGATCGCTTGGAGAAGATGAAAAAGTTATTGCAAAATTGTTTTTTGCCTACCCATTATAGGCAAGAGGCGTTTATCGAATATCATAACGTCAAGCAAGGTGATAAAACAGTTGAGGAATTTACGGAAGAATTTGATCGCTTGCGGATGCATTGTGATGTGGCGGAGGAAGACGAACAGACGATTACACGATATTTGGCAGGGCTGCGATATGATATCTCTGATGTTGTCCAATTACAGCAGTATTGGACATATGATGATGTGTGCAGACTAGCCCTAAAGGTGGAGGGGCAGTTTAAAAGAAAGAGCAGTAATTCTAAGTGGTCAGGCAGTAGTTCCAAGTGGTCAGATAAAGAATCCTGAGGAAAAGCGGGAACATCTGCAGCAAATTCGACACCAGTTGCAGTTAAGGATGCGAATTCTAAACCTGCATCCAAGGAGGGGCAGAGTAGTGTTAGAACTAGCAGGGAGGAAGCTGCAGCCAAGCGGTGTTTCAAGTGTCGGGGATTCGGGCATTTCTTTGCGATTGTTCGAACCGACGATTGTGACGCTTGTTGATAATCCAGTCTTTGATGAAGGTCCAGTTTATGATGAATCTGAAGGCGAAGAAGAGGATGCGGATGCGGAACAGGAAGGGATTATCTATGCTGATTCCGGTGAGTCCCTAGTCGTTAGAAGAATATTAAATGTTGCTGTAGCGGATGATGAATCATGGCTTAGACATAATATTTTTCATACTAAGTGCACTAGTAGAGGAAAAGTATGCAGCATGATAATAGATGGTGGGAGTTACGAGAATGTGGTGTCCATGACTATGGTGGAAAAGTTGGGGTTAAAAACAGAAGATCATCCTCAACCATACAAGCTGTCGTGGCCTAGAAAAGGGAACGAGGTGAAGGTGAGCAAAAGGTGTCTTGTGCAATTTTCGATTGGAAAAAATTACATCGATGAGGTGTGATGTGATGTAGTCCCAATGGATGCTTGCCATATTTTATTGGGGAGGTCGTGGCAGTTTCACAGAAAGACACAGCATGATGGTTTCAGAAATACTTATACCTTCAAGAAGGATGGCCGAACCATTACCCTAGGTCCTTCAGATTTGAGAAAGGAAGTGAAGAATAATCTGCTGTCCAGGTCAGAATTTCTAGAAGAGGCAGTGAACGCGCCTGGGCTTTTTGCCATTGTGGTGATGGAGCGGAATTCTGACAGTCCCAAAATTCCTACCCAAGTTCTGCCCTTGCTTGAGGAGTTTGCTGATGCCGTACCGAAAGAGTTGCCACCTGGGTTGCCGGGTGAGCACAATGTTTCTGGAACTTTTAATGTAGCAGATTTGTCACCTCACTACACTCAAGAGGAAGAAGACCCTAAAGAGATTGATGACAATGAAGACGAAGCAGATTCGAGGACGAATCTTTCTCTAGGAGGGGAGGGTGATGCACCTAGGGGACCGGCGGACCCCTTATGCGACTAGACGAACCGACGGGCTTGAAGTCAACGATGTCGGATTGAGCTCAATTTTGGTCGGCTATAGTGAAACGGCGTGCTGATCAATACTCATAGTTGTTAGCTATGATTAACGATGGATTTTTGCGATTTGGGGTCGTTTAGATGGTTTTTTTCAATTATTTTAGGAATTTTCAAATTAAGGGTACTTTTGTATTTTTTGCATTTTTTTTGTCATTAGGGTTAACACCCTTTATAAACTCGTTTTTAGGGTTTTGAGAGGCAGTAGTTTTTGGATGTTTTGAAAACTTATCGATTATTAATCGATTGAGAGAACAGTTTGTTCCTCGTTATCGTTTCGATTCTTCTATTTAGCCTAATTTCTATCGCGCTTCGGTATCAATATTTTGTATCAATGTGAGCTGGTCCAAGGAGAGTGATGGATTTGGTTTGGCCGAGGACGTATGATTGGATTGCGGGTGATTCCGCACGGCCGAAAGTACGCGTGGCAAACGATCCCGAACTTATTCCGAATGATCGCGGCCCCCGGAACTGGCGATAAATCCTCGCGTTCTCTTGAAAGTCGAGACCGTCATGACTCGGGTAAACCTACGTCGATATGCGTAACCCCTAAACAGCCGCCCGTTAGTGAGAAATCGCAATTGAGCGAAATCGATCGTGGAATTGAGTCCGGACTTCGGTGTCGAATTTCGTGGACGTACGCGACTATTTTGCAACGACAACGATGTATAAGTGTGGCCAATTATATTTGAGATCGGTGGAGTCGAAAATTGGAAATTTGACCCGGGACCGGAAAATTACTGTTTTGCCCCTATGCCCTATGCTTGTATTCCGAATTTTAGGGATTAATTGGAGGATATTATAGTCTTGTCTAGGCTTATTATTTCAGAAAATTTAGGACTAAATTGCCCCTAGATATTTTAGCAAGATTTGATCCTAGCCATTGGTGTGAGGGCAAGATGGTCATTTTTGGAAATTTGGTCAACCACCCCACTTCCACTAGCCTATACACCCATCTCTCTATCTCTCTCCCTCATTTCACCCCCTCACCGCCGGCCAATCCCTCCCCCACGCCAGCTCTCTCTCCTTCTCTATTTTCCTTGCTCGGCCGTGAGTGCAACCGCCGCCGGAGGAGCCGCCGCCATCCGCCGCCTCGTCTCACCACCAAGCCACCCTTATTTCTCCCTATCTCTCTCCCGTCCGCCACCAACCAGCACCCTCTCCCCTTCGCCGCCGTGATTGCCATTTGGGCCGCCGATCGCCGCCGCCGCTTGCGCTGCCGCGGGAGCCACCGTTCGCCGCCATGAGCCGGTGACCAGCCGCCCGTTTCCCCCACCTGATCAGCTTTGTTTGGAGCTTAGGAGCCTAAGTGAGTATTAATCCTAAACCCTAATTAGGCTAATTAGCATTTCTAGATAGGTTTAGGTTAATTTAGGGATTAATTAGGAGAAATTAGGGATGATTGGTGGGCTGTTTGATTAGTGATGGATTATGTGATGATTTGGGAGCCTAATATGTTGATTTCAATGTGGTTTAGCGCCCTAGAGTGGGCTGTTTAATGGCTTGAATTGTTGGGTTTAATTGGCCTAAGTTCGATGGATTTAGGGTTTAATGGCGGAAATCCCGAGCATGCTTTGTATTGCCTTTTGGTGGCTGATTATGCTTGATTGGATGTTAATTTTGTGATGCCATGCCGTATGTCTAGTGTGGCCGAGGAGGGAGTAGCATGGCGGGCCTCTAGTGTGCATAATTATATTGTCCTAGTCGCGTGAATTATGTGCCGTGCTTGAATTGGAGCAAGTTGATTAATTGAGCATGTTAAGTTGTGGCCTTGGGCATGTTGTGACTAAGTGAGCATGTCATGGCATGAATTGGGCACGTCGTGACTAGTGAGCATGTTGAAGCACAAATTGAGTATGTTGTAGCATCACTTGATTATACGATTATGCTTGGAATGTGGATGCTCATTGTGGATCATTTGGTTTCCTGAGTGCCGGAATTGCATGGACACGCATTTCGTATGCTGAGCATTGGCCTGATACGAGAATTGTGCAAGTATGCGTGCCTGACATGAGCATATGATCACCTAATTGTCCTGATGCGTTTTACGTAGGGTTCAGATCAAATCTGGTGTGTGTATATGTGTGATCACTATAAACCCTGATGCGTGTTACACGGGGTATTGAACCTGTCCTGATGCGTTTTACGCGGGACGATGCCGAATTGCCGGAAGACAGCCAACCTGATGCGTTTTACGTGGGTTCGGTCTGTATATGGAGATTGGTGTTGCGCCTGATGCGTTTTACGTGGGCTATAGACACTGGGCCTGATGCGTTTTACGCGGGCCAGGAAGTGTGGATATTGTTAGACCTGATGCGTTTTACGCGGGTCGATTATTAAACGAGAAATTGGCAGTGTGCAAGTGTGCATTATTGAGCCAGATCGTGAGCATGGACGTATTGATGGCATATGTGTGCAAGAGTGCATTGGCAGGTGTGCAAGCATGTGCGTATCGGTGAACCGTGTGTAATGCAGACGTCAAGGAGTACGAGCATGTGCATGGCGTACGTGTGACTAAGTATGTTTGCGTATGTGCCATTATTGTGATTGTTATATGCCTAACCTGAAGGGTCATTTGTGTGATCGGTCTGGGCCCGAGGGCCTAGGTCAATTGTTTATTATACTGGTTGTGTGTGATTGTTTGCCTGTCAAGAGGTGCATGTTAGCCTAGTTTAGGTTTAGGGGGTTTACTCGCTGAGATTCGTTCTCACGGTTGTTAAAACCCACATTTTCATACCCCCGACTTGAAGATGTCAGACATGCCTATCCGTTTTGGGATCCCGTCCCGAATAAACTGGGAGGTGATCGAGTACCCCGTAGGGAACGAGGATACGTATATTAGGCATTTTACTACCGTATGGATTGATGTGGGCGAGGAGCACTTTCAGGCCCACGAGTACATAGCTTGGTGTTTCAGGGACTACTCCGGGACCTTCGGACCTCTTAGGACTTTTGATGTCCCGTTCAACGGGCTAGGTGATATAGATCCCCAGTGTACTGATGGAGACCTGGCGAGCCCCGAGTACACGTCCGAGGGGAGTTCTAGTTCTGGCCACCAGCCTATTGTCTGGGAGGTTGACGAGTCAGACCTGATGGACGAGGAGCCAGTGGACTGGGATTCCGACCCGGAGCCTATGGAGTCGGACGATGAGCCAGAACCGATGGACCAGGACCCCGAGCATGAGGGCGAGCCTGAGGAGGAGGATTCTGAGGAGGAACCGGCAGAGGCCGAGTCTGAGCTGGATTCCATGGACTCCGAGGACGAGCCGTCTGACAGCTCTTCCGAGTCCTTGGGATCTGACCCGGACTGGGTACCTTAGGGTTAGCTGTATCCCTAGATAGGTCGGGCCAATACCTTTTTGACCGGAGCCCTTTCTTAGGTTAGTGTTTAGACTGACTGCCCGGGCCACTTACCCTTTTTTGTCAGTAGTGGCCGTTGACCCGCTTTTGGTTTTTGTGCTTATGTTGTAAATGGATATTGTATATGTTTCCCGATGTTAATGCAAGTGTATATTTATAGTGTTGATTGTTGTTTGTGCTATCCTTGGTCATGTGGTTTTAAATTGTACGGGTGTTCATGTTGCTTCCGCATGTGTCTGGATCTTTGTGTTAGGAGTTGGGTCGATGACGCGTCCTGGGACGTCGTACAAATTCGACCTCGGTTGGGATGCTCGCGCGCTGTAGGGTTTGGGGCGTGACATCCCCCGTTGATTTGGTATTAGAGCAAGGTCAGCTCGGTCCAATTCGGTCGAAGCCTGGAGTGATAAGGAGCGATGACCTTGGGTAGCCAATAGGGAGACCTTGTGTGCTACGTGTACCTCCTGACTGTCTGTGTCTTGACTGACTGGTTGTTTGAATTGACCCATAAAGTGCAGGTGCGGCAGGACCCGAGGTAAGTACGTGTATCTCCTAGGTTGAGGTCTTATGCTGCTTGTATTTGACCGCATGCTGAGTGATTGATTGCTGTTGTGTTAGTTCCCTGCCTAGGACCTTAGACCGGTTTAGCTTGGTTTAGGTCTCTAATTCCTGAATGGAATTATAGCAGGTAGGTGAGCGTACGAGTTGTGAAGATGAGTAGCCAAGGAAGAGGTAGAGGTCGAGGTCATGGTAGAGGCCGTGATCAAGGCCGCGTAGAACCGGAAGTGAGGGCTGCAGAAGATCCCAGGGTAGATGGTATTTTAAGGGCACTCGAGGAAGCGGGAATTCTGAGGGGTAGGCAGACCCAGGAGAGAAATGCCACTGTTGCCGCCGCTGTTGAGGCCGCCGTTGCTGCTGCCAATGGGGCCAATGGGAATAATGGGAATCAGGAGAATAATGGGAATCTAATTCCGGGACCGGCAAATGTGATCAGGCCGATGTCTAAGTTGGTCGAACAGTTCTTAAAATTAAAACTACCGAAGTTCAATGGGAAGGGTGACCCCGAGGCTGTACCGCGATCGGTAGAAGAATTAGAGAAAGCCTTCGAAGTTCTGGGGTGCACCGAGACTGAAAGGGTGACATTGGCGGTATATTAGCTGCAGGATAATGCAAATGACTAGTGGAAGGCCACCAAGGGCAGAGTATTTCCCGAGAGGACCGCCCAGACTTGGGCTGTGTTTACCGAGAATTTTTATGGAAAATATTTCTCAGAGAGTGCCCAGGAAAGGAAACTGGTGGAATTTATGAGGCTCTGCCAATGACAAATGACCGTAGACCAGTATGAAGCGGAGTTCGCTAGATTGTCGAAATTTGCACCTAGGATGGTGGAGAACCCGCAAGATAAGGTTCGGAGATTCCGGGATGGGCAAAAGCCGGACCTTAGGAGTCAGATGATATCGCTCAACATTCGGGACTACGGGGAGATGTATGAATGGGCTCAAGCCATAGAACGAGATCAGTTGGAAAGGGTAGCCGCTTCTGGATCACGGTTCGCCCAGAATAGGGACAACCGCCGCTTCGGGAAGAAACTGATGGCGGGAAACAGGCGATTCGTCCCACCGATTAGAAGGAATATCGGAGAGCCGAACCACCAACAGAATAGATTTGGGGCTTGCTTCAAGTGCGGGAGTATGGACCACCAAATAAGGAATTTCCCCTAGCAACGCCCAGCAGGTCCATCGATGTAACCACATCAGCCCCGAGTTGGAAATCAGGCTGGGAATCCCCCACCGGCTAATTTGAACAGGCCGCCGGAACAAGGACGGGTGTACGCCATGGCGCGAAGGGAAGCTGAGAATGCACCAGGCGTGGTCATATGTATGGTTTCTCTGTGCAATCATGTCGCGTATGCTTTGTTTGATCCGGGAGCGTCGCACTCATTTGTGTCTACTCAGTTTGTTGAATTGGCTGGATTAACACCTGTTTTGCTAGAAGTGCGGTTATGTGTGACTATGCCATTAATGGATAAGATATGCATATCGTTAGGATGCCCAGACTGTGAGATAGTAATTGGTGGCGTAGAAAACAAGATAGATTTAGCTGTTTTGCCAATGTATGATTTTGATGTGATTGTAGGCATGGATTGGTTAGTCAAACAGAATGCTATTATGGATTGCAGTAGCAGGGTGATTCAATTTAGTCCGGCTGGACACCCTAGATTTGAGTTTGTAGGGAGTCAAGGAGGAACCTCGATCCCTTGGGTTTCATCAGTAGAAGCAACCAGGTTGTTGGATGAGGGATGTCAAGGTTACCTGGCAAGTGTGGTTGATTTGACGGCAGAAGAAGTGCGGCTAGAGGATATAGCAGTGGTGTGCAACTTTCCTGATGTCTTTCCCCAGGAATTGCCGGGATTGCCACTAGAAAGAGAAGTGGAGTTTGTTATCGAGTTGGCCCCTGGGACTGAGCCAATCTCAAAGCCGCCTTATAGGATGTCGTTGTCAGAGTTGAAAGAATTAAAGGTTCAGATACAAGAACTGCTGGATAAAGGTTTTATCCGACCGAGTGCGTCTCCATGGGGAGCACCAGTCTTGTTCGTAAGGAAGAAGGATGGGTCGTTGAGGCTATGTATTGACTACTGCCAGCTAAATCAAGTGACAATCAAGAATAAGTATCCCCTCCCAAGGATTGACGACCTGTTCAATCAGTTACAAGGAGCCTCGGTATTTTCTAAGATTGATCTAAGGACAGGGTATCATCAGTTAAGGATCCAAAAGGAGGATATCCCAAAGACGGCATTCAGGACGAGGTATGGACACTATGAATTCACGGTAATGCCGTTTGGGCTGACTAATGCCCCTGCTGCTTTCATGGACTTAATGAATCGGGTATTCAAGGAGTTTTTGAATCAGTTCGTCATTGTCTTCATAGATGATATTTTAGTGTATTCGAAGAGTCCCGAGGAACATGAGGTACACTTGGAAAAGGTTCTATGAACGTTAAGAGAGCATGCACTGTATGCTAAGTTTAGCAAGTGCGAGTTTTGGCTAAACCGAGTGGCGTTTCTTGGACATATAATTTTCGAAGAAGGAATCTCCGTGGATTTGGCAAAGATTGAAGCAATGATGGATTGGCCGAGACCGATGATAGTTACTGAGGTTCGAAGCTTCTTAGGACTGGCAGGTTACTATAGGCGATTCGTGGAAAGATTCTTAGCAATAGCCACTCCATTGACAAGGTTGCTTAAGAAGGAGACGAAGTTTGAATGGACAGAAAAGTGCGAAGAGAGTTTTCAGGAATTGAAGCAGAGATTGACGACTACACTAGTGCTAACGATCCCTTCAGGACCGGGAGGATATGAGATTTATAGCGATTCTTCGCTCAAGGGATTGGGATGCGTGCTAATGCAACATGGAGGGGTGGTTGCTTATGCATCGCGTCAGTTAAGGCCTCATGAGATGAACTACCTGACTCACGACTTGGAACTGGCAGCAATCATTTTTTCACTTAACATTTTGAGGCACTATTTGTGCGGGGAAAAGTTTCAGATCTACACGGATCATCAGAGCCTCAAGTATTTGTTTTCGCAGGAGGAATTGAATATGAGGCAAAGGCATTGGATGGAACTTCTGAAGGACTATGATTGTGACATTTTGTATCATCCCGAAAAAGCCAACCGGGTAGCGGATGCCTTAAACCGAAAATCGAGCATCACGCAATTAATAGTCAAAGAATGGATTTTATTGGAAGGAGCGCGAGACTCAGAGTTTAAGTTCGAGGTAGAACACCTCTCCAGTTTGGTGGCAACGTTAAGGATAGAGCCGAAAGTGCAAACCAAGATTAAGGCGTTGCAGTTTACGGACCCTAAGATTCAGAAGATTCTGGAGATGGATGGCACTAAGAGGAAACCGGACTTCTAAGTGTCAGAGGACAAAATTCTTAAGTTTTGAGGACGTTTGTGCGTGCCCGATGATTTGGAGCTTAAGGAAGAGATTTTATCGGAAGCTCATAGGAGCAACTATAGCATTCACCCGGGCAGCACGAAGATATACCAGAACCTTTGACAGCATTATTGGTGGAACGGAATGAAAGTGGATGTGGCCAAGCATGTGGCCAAGTGTTTGACGTGCCAACAAGTGAAGGCATAGCATTGTAAATCTGGTGGAATGTTGCAGCCGTTGGAAATTCCAGAATGGAAATGGGAGCATATTACAATGGATTTTGTAACAGGAATGCCAAGAAGCCAGAGGGGACACGATTCTATTTGGGTGATAGTGGACAGATTGACCAAGTCAGTGCACTTCCTGACAGTGCGAAAGGACTTCGAACTAGAAAGGTACACAGAGTTATATGTGCGGCAGATAGTCCGTCTTCATGAAGTACCGGTATCAATCACTTCGGACCGTGATCCCCGGTTTACTGCTAATTTTTGGAAAAGTCTACAATCGGCCATGGGAACAAAGATGCAATTCAGTATGGCCTATCATCCGCAGACAGATGGACAATCTGAGAGGACTATTCAGACTTTATAGGATATGCTGAGAGCGTGTGTATTAGATTTTCAGGGCAAGTGGGAAGAGTAGTTGCATTTGGTTGAATTTGCCTACAACAACAGCTTTCAGCAGAGTATTGGGATGGCACCTTTTGAAGCACTTTACGGTAGAGCATGCAGAACACCGTTGTGTTGGGATGAAGTGGGAGAAAGAAGTGTAACGAGTCCAGAGTTGGTTCAGCAATCGATGGAAACGGTAAAGATTATCCGGGAAAGGCTCAGGACAGCTCAGAGCCATCAGAAGAGTTATACGGACCGAAGGCGTAGACCGTTAGAGTTTCAAGTTGGTGACCATGTATTCCTTAAGATCTCATCGATGAGAGGGCTGTCTCGGTTTGGCAAGAAAGGAAAGCTGAGTCCAAGGTATATAGGCCTGTTCGAGATTTTGGAGAGGATTGGAACGTTGGCATATTGTCTCGCCTTGCCGCTGAATTTGTCGCAAGTTCATAACGTCTTCTAAGTGTCAATGTTAAGGAAGTACGAACCGAATTCGACCCACGTGCTGAATCATGAAGTAATAGACGTGGACGACAGAGTGTCGTACGTGGAGAGACCGGTGCGAATCGAGGACAGGAAGGAGCAGGTTTTGAGGAATAAGACGATCCCGTTGGTCAAAGTTGTTTGGGAACATCACGGGACAGAAGGCGCCACCTGGGAAAGCGAAGAAGTAATGCGACGTCAGCACCCCCATTTATTTGAGTAGTCGGGTTTGGATTGTAAATTTCGAGGATGAAATTTTTGTAAGGGGGGAAGAGTTGTAACGTCCTGAATTCGACCCACTTTCGTGATCAATAAAATGGATATGTATTTCTCATTTCGTTTTAGTAAGTTTCGCCCGGAACTGATCATTATCGGGATACTGACCAATAGGGAATGGCGAACTAGGAAAATGGTACGTGGAACCAAGAACTCGACCGTTAATTGAGTTCGATTCCGAGAAACGACGAGGGAATATTTTGTGCCAATGTGGGCCGGTCCAAGGAGAGTGACGGATTTGGTTTGGCCGGCGACGTACGATCGGATCGCGGGTGATTCCGCACGGCCGAGAGTACGCGTGGCGAACGATCCCGAACTTATTCCGAACGATCGCGGTCCCCGGAACTAGCGATAAATCCTCGCGTTCTCTTGGAAGTCGAGACCGTCATGACTCGAGTAAACCTAGGTCGATACGCGTAACCCCTAAACAGCCACCCGTTAGTGAGAGACGCTAAAATCGCAATTGAGCGAAATCGATCATGGAATTGAGTCCGGACTTCGGTTTCGAATTTCGTGGACGTATGCGACTATTTTGCAACGACAACGTCGTATAAGTGTGGCCAATCATATTTGGGATTGGTAGAGTCGAAAATTGGAAATTTGACCCGGGACCAGAAAATTACCGTTTTGCCCCTATGCCTTATGCTTGTATTCCGAATTTTAGGGATTAATTGGAGGATATTATAGTCTTGTCCAGCCTTAATATTTCAGAAAATTTAGGACTAAATTGCCCCTAGATATTTTAGCAAGATTTGATCCTAGCCATTGGTGTGAGGGCAAGATGGTCATTTTTGGAAATTTGGTCAACCACCCCACTTCTACTAGCCTATACACCCATCTCTCTCTGTCTCTCTCTCTCTCTCTCCCTCATTTCACTCCCTCACCGCTGGCCAACCCCTCCCTCACGCCAGCTTTCTCTCCTTCTCCATTTTCCTTGCTCGGCCGTGAGCGCCGCCGCCGCCGGAGAAGCCGCCGCCGCGCGCCACCGCCTTTCGCTGCCTCGCCTCACCACCAAACCACCCTCATTTCTCCCTATCTATCTCTCGTCCGCCACCAACCAGCACCCTTTCCCCTTCGCCGCCGTGATCGCCATTTGGGCCGCCGATCGCCGCCGCCGCTTGCGCCGCCTCAGGAGCCACCGTCCGCCGCCGTAAGCCTGTGACCAGTTGCCCGTTTCCCCCACCTAATCAGCTTTGTTTGGAGCTTAGGAGCCTAAGTGAGTATTAACCCTAAACCCTAATTAGGCTAATTAGCATTTCTAGATAGGTTTAGGTTAATTTAGAGGTTAATTAGGGAAAATTAGGGATGATTAGTGGGCTGTTTGATTAGTGATGGATTATGTGATGATTTGGGAGCCTAATATGTTGATTTCAATGTGGTTTAGCGCCCTAGAGTGGGCTGTTTAATGGCTGGAATTGTTGGGTTTAATTGGCCTAAGTTCGATGGATTTAGGGTTTAATGGCGGAAATCCCGAGCATGCTTTGTATTGTCTTTTGGTGGCTGATTATGCTTGATTGGATGTTAATTTTGTGATGCCATGCCGTATGTCTAGTGTGGCCGAGGATGGAGTAGCATGGCGGGCCTCGAGTGTGCATAATTATATTGTCCTAGTCGCGTGAATTATGTGCCGTGCTTGAATTGGAGCAAGTTGATTAATTGAGCATGTTAAGTTGTGGCCTTGGGCATGTTGTGACTAAGTGAGCATGTCATGGCATGAATTGGGCATGTCGTGACTAGTGAGCATGTTGAGGCACAAATTGAGTATGTTGTAGCGTCACTTGATTATGCGATTATGCTTGGAATGTGGATGCTCATTGTGGATCATTTGGTTGCCTGAGTGTCGGAATTGCATGGACACGCATTTCGTATGCTGAGCATTGGCTTGATACGAGAATTGTGTGAGTATGCGTGTCTAACATGAGCATGTGATCACCTAATTGCCTTGATACGTTTTACGTGGGGTTCAGATAAAACCTGGTGTGTGTATATGTGTGATCACTATAAACCCTGATGCGTGTTACGTGGGGTATTGAACCTGTCCTGATGTGTTTTACGCGGGACGATACCCAGATTGCCGGAAGACGGCCAACCTGATGCGTTTTACGCGGGTTCGGTCCGTATATGGAGATTGGTGTTGCACCTGATGCGTTTTACTCGGGCTAGAGACACTGGGCCTGATGCGTTTTACGCGGGCCAGGAAGTGTGGATATTGTTAGACCTGATGCGTTTTACGCGAGTCGATTATTAAACGAGAAATTGGCAGTGTGCAAGTGTGCATTATTGAGCCGGATCGTGAGCATGGACGTATTGATAGCATATGTGTGCAAGAGTGCATTGGCAGGTGTGCAAGCATGTGCGTATCGGTGAACCGTGTGTAATGCAGACGTCAAGGAGTATGAGCATGTGCATGGCGTACGTGTGGCTAAGTATGTTTGCGTATGTGCCATTATTGTGATTGTTATATGCCTAACCTGTAGGGTCATTTGTGTGATCGGTCTGGGCCCAAGGGCCTAGGTCAATTGTTTATTATACTGGTTGTGTGTGATTGTTTGCCTGTCAAGAGGTGCATGTTAGCCTAGTTTAGGTTTAGGGGGTTTACTCGCTAAGATTCGTTCTCATGGTTGTTAAAACCCACATTTTCATACCCTCGGCCTTGAGGATGTCAGACGTGCCTCTCCGTTTTGGGATCCCGTCCTGGATAGACCGAGAGGTGATCGAGTACCCCGTAGGGAACGGGGAGAGGCCGAGTCCGAGCTGGATTCCATGGACTCCGAGGACGAGCCGTCTGACAGCTCTTCCGAGTCCTCGGGATCTGACCCGGACTGGGTACCTTAGGGTTAGCTATCCCTAGATAGGTCGGGCCAAAACCTTTTTGACCGGAGCTCTTCCTTAGGTTAGTGTTTAGACTGATCGCCCGGGCTACTTACCCCTTTTTGTCAGTAGTGGCCGTTGACCCGCTTTTGGTTTTTGTGCTTATGTTGTAAATGGATATTGTATATGTTTCCCGATGTTAATGCAAGTGTATATTTATAGTGTTGATTGTTGTTTGTGCTATCCTTGGTCATGTGGTTTTAAATTGTACGGGTGTTCATGTTGCTTTCGCATGTGTCTGAATCTCTGTGTTGGGAGTTGGGTCGGCGACACGTCCTGGGACGTCGCACAAATTCGACCTCGGTTGGGATGCTCGCGCGCCGTAGTGTTCGGGGCGTGACAAAGAACCAAACCAAATTATGCACCCTACATCCAAAATCGAATTTTGCAGTGCCTATACCAGCCATACTTAGCCCTCATTTAGCCTCTAAATATTCACCAAATCACTACAAATTCGTCCATAAGGCCCCTCTTCCAAAACAGCACCTAAAACTACACTAAACCGTGTCTAAACGAGCCCGTTAGTACCTGATATCCTAAATAGGTATTATGGTGTCACTTACTTGAAATTTCTAAGCAAGAACAGCCTCTCAAAGGGGCGGCAAGGCAGCAAAGGAGTGGCGACCATGGCAGTCCAGCGGTGGAACACACGGCGGACGACGAGCGCACGGCGATCTGGCACGGCTCTGGCCAACTCACGGCCAAGGGGGAGAGGGAGGGGGTTTTGGCGTGAATGAGGGGGAGAGAGAGAGAAAGAGAGAGAAAGAGAGAGAGAAAGGAAATTAAATATGAGTGACACCAATAATTGGTGTCCTTTCCCTAGCCAAAATTACCATCTTGCCCCTCTCTCTACTTTCCATCCGACGGCCAAGATTTGTTCTTATCTTGAGATCAACGGCCGAGATCGAATCTTTTCCAAAATATCTAAGGGTAAAATGGGGATTTCATAAAATGTCCAAGGGCAAAATTGTTCAAAAATTATCATTTCTAAAGTGAGGGTAAAATTACCAAAATGCCCTTCCCCATTTACACTTGGCCTTAACAAAGACTCAAGGGTAAAATGGTCATTTTCCATTTCTCGCTGAAATTCGATTTTTTCTGATGGATTCCAATAATTCCAAGGCTTAACATTCTAATAACAACGTCGTCCAAATGATCTGTCGTGACTTTCTAAATTTCTAATGCCCAACTTGATCTCTAATTAATGACTAAATTTTAAATAACGTAACTTGAGCATATCTCAGACTAACGGGTGGTTTTTGGGGAAATTCGCACATTTGACCCGTGGCCAATACTGCATCATGCCACGTTCAAGTTCACTCGGGTCGTGACGACCTCGGTGGTCACTTAATCGCAAGGATCGATCGCTAGTTCCGACGGGCACGATCGTTTGGTATAGGTTTAGGGTCATTGTCAATTCATTTCGTGATCAAGCGGAATCACCCGTGATCCACTAATATGGCAATGGCGAACTGATCCCTAACTATCCTTGGATTGGCATACATTGGCTCAAAATGTTACCTCGATAATTTTCATGGTCGAAAGTCAATTCACGATCGAGTTTCTTTGGTCTCGCGAATTTAAATCCCCAATTAGCCTTTCCCTAACGGTTAGTATCCCAAGAATGATCAGTTCCGGGCGAGACCTAACTATAAATACGTTCATAAAATCATTCATTTCATAAATTCCAAGTGGGTCAGATTTCAGAATGTCACATCCCCGCACAAATAGTGCCTCCAAATCTTGAGGGCGAAGATGATCGCAGCCAATTCCAAGTCATGCATCGGGTAATTCATCTCGTGCGGTCTTAACTGACGCGACGCATACGCGACTACCCTTCCGTGTTGCATCAATACCCATCCAAGTCCCCTCAACGAAGTATCACTATAGACCTCAAAACCTCCTGGTCCGGACGGAATAGTTAATACTGGAGCAGTCGTCAGCCTATGCTTCAACTCCTGAAAACTCCTTTCGCACTTATCATCCCATTCAAACTTCGTTTCCTTTTTGACCAACTGCGTCAATGGTGTGGCTATCGACGAAAACCCTTCTACGAAACGTCTGTAATACCCGGCTAATCCCAAGAAACTCCGAATCTCAGTTACTGATGTCAGTCTCGGCCACTTAGTCACTGCCTCAATCTTAGTCCGGTCCACAGAGATTCCTTCTCCGGAAATTATGTGTCCAAGGAATGCCACTCCGTTGAGCCAAAACTCGCACTTGCTAAACTTAGCATATAGTGCATGCTCGCTTAACGTTCGTAGAACCTTTTCCAAATGTACTTCATGCTCCTCGGGACTCCTTGAATACACTAAGATATCATCTATGAAGATAATGACGAACTGATCCAAAAACTCCTTGAATACCCGATTCATTAAGTCCATGAAAGCAACAGGGGCATTAGTCAGCCCAAACGGCATTACTATGAACTCATAATGCCCATATCTCGTCCTAAAGGCAGTCTTAGGAATATCTTCCTTCCGAATTCTCAGCTGATGATACCCTGTCCGTAGATCGATCTTAGA
The DNA here is from genome assembly GCF_021117445.2 of Syzygium oleosum. Lineage (NCBI taxonomy): Eukaryota > Viridiplantae > Streptophyta > Magnoliopsida > Myrtales > Myrtaceae > Syzygium > Syzygium oleosum. Next base: position 1,341,032 of record NW_026607535.1, on the reverse strand, counting down.
GAATACCGAGGCTCCTTGCAGCTGATTGAATAAGTCATCAATCCTCGGCAGTGAGTACTTATTCTTGATGGTCACTTGGTTCAACTGTCGGTAATCGATACACAACCTCAGAGTTCCATCCTTTTTCCTTATGAACAACACCGGCGCTCCCCATGGAGACGCACTTGGGCGAATGAATCCCTTGTCCAGTAATTCTTACATCTGGACCTTTATTTCCTTAAGTTCCGACAAGGACATCCAGTACGGTGCCTTCGAGATTGGTTCAGTCCCTGGGGCCAACTCTATTACGAATTCCACTTTCCTTTCTAGTGGCAAACCTGGCAACTCCTACGCAAAGACTTCGGGGAAATTGCACACCACGGGTCTATCCTCCAATTTCGGCTCTGCAATTGTTGGATCAACTATATTCACCAAATACCCTTTACATCCCTCATCTAATAGCTTGGTGACCTCTAGGGATGAAATCCAAGGGATCGAGGTCCCTCCTCGGTTTCCCTGAAACTCAAATCTAGGATGTCCAATCGGATTGAATTGGATCACCCTATTGCTACAATCTAACATGGCTTTCTGCTTAACCAGCCAATCCATTCCGATAATCACGTCAAAATCAAACATGGTCAAAACTGCCAAATCTATCTTTCCTCTCTACCCCCAATAACTATCTTACAGCCAGGACACCCTAACGAGACTAACACTTTTTCATTCAGTGGGGTCATCATGCAAAGCATAACCTCAAGCATAATTGGCTAAATTCCAACCAATCTAACAAATTGCTCTGATATAAATGAGTGGGTAGCCCCCGGATCAAATAGGGCATACGCAACATGATCACATAAAGAGATCGTACCTGTGACCACGCCTGGTGTGTCCTCAGCCTCCCTGCGCGCCATCGCATACACCTTTCCTTGTGCTGGCGGTCTACCTTGAATAGCTAGCGAGGGATTCCCAGTCTGATTTCCAACCCGGGGCTGCTGTGATTGCACCGGTGGTCCTGATGGGCGTTGCTGGGGGCAATTCCTTATCTGGTGGTCCATACTTCCGCACTTGAAACACGCCCCAAATCGATTCTGCTGGTGGTTTGGCTTCCCAATATTCTTTTTGATGGGTGGGGCAAATCGCCTGTTTCTCGCCATCGGCTTCTTCCCGAAGCGGCGGTTGTCCCTAGCCGGGGCAAACCGCGATCCAGAAACGGCTGTCCTATCCACCTAATCTCACTCTATAGCTTGCGCTCGCTCGTACATCTCCCCATAATCCTTAATGTTGAGCGATATCATCTGGCTTCGAAGATCCGGTTTCAGCCTATCCCGAAATCTCCAGACCTTGTCCTAAGGGTCCTCAACCATCCTAGGCGCGAACTTCGACAGCCTCGCAAATTCCGCCTCATATTGGTCCACGGTCATCGATCCTTGGCGGAGCCTCATGAACTCCGCTAACTTCCTCTCTCTGGCACTCTCAGATAAATACTTCACATAAAAATTCTCAGTAAACACGGCCCAAGTCTGGGCGGTCCCCTTGGGAAATACTCTGCCGTTGGTGGCCTTTCACCAGTCATTAGCATTATCTTGCAATTAATACACCGCCAAAGTCACCCTTTCGGCTTCGGTGCACCCCAAAACTTCGAATGCCTTCTCCAATTCTTCGACCCAATGCGGCGCAGCCTCGGGGTCACCCTTTCCGTCGAACTTCGGCGGTTTTAACTTCAAGAACTGTTTGACCAATTTAGACATCGCCCTGATCACATTTGCCGGTCCCGGAACTGTATTCCCATTATCTCCCTGATTCCTATTATTTTTGTTATTCTAATTGGCCCCATTGGCAGCAGCAACAGCGGCCTTAGCAGCAGCGACAACAGTGGCATTTCTCTCCTGGGTCTGCCTACCCATCAGTATTCTTACTTCCTCGAGTGCCCTCAAAATCCTATCTACCCTGGGATCTTCTACAACCCTCACTTACGGTTCTACGCGGCCTTGCCCACGACCTCAACCTTGACCTCTACCATGACCTCGACCTCTACCTCTTCCTTGGCTACTCATCTTCACAACTCGAACACTCGCCTACCTGCTATAATTCCACTCATGAATTAGAGACCTAGGCAAAACTACAACAGTCTAAAGTCCTAAGCACAGAATCATAATAGCAATTACACAGCAGGCAGTCAAACACAAGCAGCACAAGTTTTCAGCCAAAGAGACAAGTGTCCTTACCTTGGGTCTTGCCGCACCTGCACTTTACGGGTTAATCACCATAATCACTCAATCAAACAAGTCAAACAGTCTGGAGGTACATGTAGCACACAAGTCTCCCTATCAGCTACCCAAGGTCATCGTTCCTTATCACTTCAGGTTTCGACCGAGTTGGATCGAGCTGACCTTGTTTTGATACCAAATCAACGAGGGATGTGACGCCCTGAACCCTATGGCACGCGACAACCCTACCGAGGTCGAAATTTAGTGCAACGTCCCAGGACGCATCGTCGACCCAAAACCCAAAATAGAGATCCATGCACATGCGGAAGCAACATCACACCCGTACAAAATAACACTACATGATGACGGATAGCAATAATTACAACTTGCATTAATAACAGGGATTTACAATATTCCTTGCAACAGAAATATACAAAATACCAAAACGGGTCAGCGGCCACTAACGTCAAAAAGGGGTATGTGGCTCGGGTGGTCAGGGTACTAAAACTAGGAAGGGCTCCTATCCAAAAAGTATCGGCCCAACCTAACTATGGTCAAGGGTAAATCCTAGGGTAACCAGTCCGGGTTGGATCCCGAGGACTCGGACGAATCATTAGACGACTCGGATTCGGAGTCCATAGAGTTCGGCTCGGACTCGGCCTCCACTGGTTCCTCCTTGGAATCGCCCTCCGGCTCCGGCTCCAGTTCCATCGGTTCTGACTCAGGATCGGATTCCCACTCCATTGGCTCCTCCTCCGGGTCGGAATCCATCTTGAAGATGATCGGCCGGGGTCAGAATCCTCCTCGGACGTGGCCTTAGGGCTGGCTACCTCTCCATCAATATGCTGCGGGTCCCATTGGCTAATCTCGACGATCGGGACATCAAAGGTCCTAAGGGGTCCATAAACCCCGAACGAGTCTCGAAAGTACCAACCCAGATACTGATGAGCCTAGAACTGCGGTCCACCCACATCGACCCAAACTATAGTAAAATGTTTAATATAAGTCTCCCCGGTCCCTACGGGGTACTCGATCACCAACCGCTCTATGCGGTGCGGGATCCCAAAACGGATCGGTACTCCTGCCATCTCAAGATCGGGAGTCTGAAAAGTTGGGGTTTAAACAACAGTGAGAATAAATCTCAGCGAGTAGGCCCCTTAAACCTAAACTAGGCTAACATGCACCTCCTGACAAGTATTAAACAACAATAGCACAGTACACAAAGGACTTAGGCCCTCGGGCCCAAATCAAGCATTTTAGTGACCCTGCAGGTTAAGCACATAATAATAGCAGTAATAAGGCAGAATCCTATCATGGCACGTACGCGCAATCACTTGGCCATGAACGCATGCCGTGCACATGCTTGCATTCGTTAATGCATTCTTGCACGCATGCCATCACTATGCAATGCTCATGCTCATTTTTGCACACTTGCACACGTGCCAACCTTCCATTTATCACCGACCCGCGTAAAACGTATCAGGTCCGACCCGCGTAAAACGCATCAGGTTCATCATTTTGAGATCGATCTCCGGCCCGCGTAAAACGCATCAAGCTCATGACACAACCCCCGTAAAACGCATCAGGTTGGCCATCTTCTGGTAGTCCGGGCATCGTCCTGCATAAAACGCATCAGGACGGGTTCAATACCCCGCGTAAAACGCATCAGGATTTTATGTGATCACACGTACTCATACCACCAATTTTTATCTAGACTCCGCGTAAAACGCATAAGGGCATTTTAGGTGATCACATGCTCGTGTCATTCGTGCACACTCGCATAATGCACATGTCATGCCAATGCTCGATATGCGCATTCATGGCCATAACATCCAATGCTCGGGCATTCATAAAAAGTCACATTGGGCACTCAATTTAAATTAGCCACATGCTCAATTAATGCCACAACATGCTCAATTCAACATATTAACATGCCCAATTAATCAATCGCACCAAATCAGCCATGAAACTTAATCAGCCCACGAAACCACGCAATTAAACTATTGCATTTCACAAGACCATGGCCCACCAAAGGTTCTCATTATTCAGCCACATCAAGCACTCAATCATGGCATCACATAATCACTCCCAAACCATATACAATCAGCCACATCATGGACAATTCAAGCACACACGGCAATTTCACGATTAATCCTCAATTTCGCCGAATAAGGCCCGATCAATTCCACTATGGCCAGCCACTAATCAGTCCACTCTAGGCCACTAAACCACTTCCAAATCAGCACATTAAACCTCCAAAGTCACCACAAGATCAGCCACTACACGGCCCACACAATTGCACCCATTTTAGTCCACATAATCGCCTAAATCAAATCCCCAATTAACAGCCAACAATCAGCCCATTCTAGACCACCAAAACACATTTAAATCATCACATTAGGCTCCCAAATTCACTACATAATCAGCCTTAGTCAGCCGCCAACATTTAACCCTTAAAACACCCTGATTTAACCCCTAAACTTATCTAGAAGTGTACAATAGCCTAATTGGGGTTTAGGGTTTGTACTCACCAAACTTCCTAAGCTCCAAGGGGTGTCGGTCAAGGGGGGAAACAGGTTGGACGGGCGCCGGCTCGTGGCGGAACAAGCGGCGGTGCCTACGGCCCTTACGGCAGCATGCATCGGCGAGCGCAGGCTGATGGCGTCCCGGCTGATCACGGTGGCCAAAGGGGGCGCTGATGGTGGTGGTGATGCGGCGAAATGGTGAGGAACAAGGGCTGAGGGTGGCGTAAGGTGGTGGTGGTGAGCGGTCTTGACGAGTGGCGGCGGCGCGGCCGCTGCGGTGGTGCTCCGGCGTGGGTCTCACGACCAAGGGGAAGGAGAATGGGAGAGAGGGAGTGAGGCGTGAGAGTGAGGGAGTGGCCGATGGTGATGGTGAGAGCGAGAGGAGAGAGAGATTGAGGGAGAGTTTAAGCCAAGTTTGAGTGGGGTGGTTGACCAACTTACTAAAAATTCCCATCTTAACGTCAACTCAAGGGCTAGGATTAAACAAGACTAAAATATCTAGGGGGCAATTTAGTCCTAGGATTTTCAGCATTATTGGGGGCTGATTAGTCCATTTTAATCCCTCAAAATATGGAATCAGCACTTAGGGGTCCAAGGGCAAATCGGTAATTTTTCACTTCCGGTCCGAAATTCCATTTTTCGACCATACCGATCCCAAATATGATTGGCCACACTAATACGACGTCGCCCTTGCAAATTAGTCGCGTACGTTCGTGAAATTCGAGACCGAAGTTCGGATTCAATTCCACGATTAATTTCACTCAAATGCGATTTTAGCGTCTCTCACTAACGGGCGGCTGTTTAGGGGTTACGCGTGTCGACTTATGATACTCAAGTTGTGACGGTCTCGATTCCCAAGAGAGCGTGAAGATTTATTGCTAGTTCCGGGGGTCGCGATCGTTCGGAATAAGTTCTGGATTGTTGGCTACGCGTACTCTCGGTCGTGTGGAATCACCCGCGATTCGATCATACGTCGTTGGCCAAACCAAATCCGTCACCCTCCTTAGATCGGCCCACATTGGCCCAAAATATTTCCTCGTCGTTTTTCGGAATCAGGGTTCGATTCACGGTCGAGTTCTTGGGTCCACGTACCGTCTTTTCTAGTTAATCATTCCCTATTGGTTAGTATTCCAAGAATGATCAGTTCCGGGTGAGACTCACTAAAACGAAATGAGAAACAACCATCCATCTCATTGATCACGAAAATGGGTCAAATTCAGGATGTTACAATTAGTCTCGACGACTCACATATCAATGGTCTATTCCATTGATTAATCTTATCAAACAACATGTCAATGGTCCATTCCGTTGGCCAATCTCAAATCACATGTCAATGATCCATCCATTGACCAAACTTGTGCTCAAATATCTAGCAATGGTCGTGACACAACGCCTTATAACAAGGCTACCAAGATTTTCCCTTGGCAATGTATTCATCTATTATAAGCCGGCGGCTCCACCCACAAGGATATCTTAACCAGTATGTATACCCACAAGCCCCTCAATGGGCTCATAGTGACATTGAGCATCAACATAAACCCACAACATCTTCCACAATCCACATAACCAAATCTAGAAACCATTTCATAAATCACAGTACGTTTTCCAAAGCATTTCAGAATCCATTTTATAAACCAATTTACAAATTGATATATAACCTTTCGCAACACATTTCTTAAAACGATTCTCAAACCATTCACAAATATCAAAACATAGTAAATACCCGATCCAGATTTTTGTGCAACAAACATGCCCTTTCATAACTCATAATATATCAAATCGTTATCGTTTTCAAGACATAAATTTACAAATTCATAGAAGAGATAGTACTACTCACTTGGGAACGCCTACGACCAAACGACAAAGATTACTCAAACCTTCAAACTCGCATTTTTATCAAATAAGCGAGAAACAACATTAAAATCGAGTAAAATGCTACCTCAACTACAACTCGGCTAAACTAGGCTTAGACGTTAACATAACAACTAAAAAGCGCTCGCAAATTGCTTGTCCATAGCGATTATTCAAAATCGATTTCAACGTGGAGCTTGAGCGCAAAACTTTGCGCCATAATTCTCTTCACCGAACTCCGTTTCAACTAAGCTTATAGTCGAAAGGAAGATATTTTGAAGCACTAGAAGACCCACAACTTGACTATCCCAAAATCGAGCTGAAAACCGACGAAAATCAGCCTAGAAGCCCCTAGTCGCGCACTGTTCATCACTCGCGGCCAACTTCAAAAATTCGTTTTGGATAAACTATAAGTCCAAATCAAGATTCGTAAAATCCCACTGCCCACAGCACCCTAAACTACCCTTTCTATATACATACACAGCTCGATAACTCATAAATCGGACTTCACTGTTTGAATTTCACAAAACTTCGAAAATACGACTAAACTCCGGAAAATACTCCTATTGGACGAACGAGGAGCGCGAACACTTACCGGGCGTTGTGATACGAAGTCGAATCGGTTTTATCTTCTTCTTTTTCTTTTCTTTCTTTTCTTCTTCTTTACTATTTTCTTCTTTCCCTTTGTGTTGTGCGAGTTCTCGACCCTTTATGCTTAACATGCCCTTTCTTTTCTCTTTTTTATTGACTATTCAACCTTATTTTCTTTTCTTTTAAGGGTTAACAACGAAAAATCTCAAACTGGTACACCCGTGACAAATTTACCATAAACTAATTTTTTTACCATAAAAAACCCTAAACTGATTCACCTGTGACAAATTTACCATAAACTAATTTTTTGACCATAAAAAACTCAAAACTAGTACACTTGTGACAAATTTACTCTCTTTTAAATTGAATTCATACCACGAAAAATCACAAACATATAAACATATGACAAACAGATATGAAAACCCTAAACTGGTACACTCATCAACTGCCAAGTGTCATCCAACTTAGCAATTTAACGGTAAAATTTAACGGAAACTAACATAGGGTAAATTTATCACAGATTTACCAGTTTGGAATTTTGTTGGTCAAAAAATTAGTTTTGGGTAAATTTGTCAAATGTGTACAAGTTTGAGATTTTCCATGACACTAACCCTATTGTATATATATCGAAAATGTAACATATACCCTTATTTTGACTTGGTCAAAAGTGGGTTGTTTAAAAAAGGGTTAATACCACGAAAAATTCCAAACTGTTATACTTGTGATAAATTTACCCCAAACTATTTTTTTGACTACCAAAAACCCCAAACTGGTACACCTGTCATAATTTTACCCTCCGTTAGTTTTCGTTAAATTTTACAGTCAAATTTCTAAGTTTGATGACACGTGACAATTGACGGGTGTACCACCCGCCTGGGTGGCGCTGCTGGAGCGCGCACTCTTCCTCTCGCAAAAGGTTGAGTGTTCGAATCCCGGATGCCGCAGGGTGACTTAACCGGTGCTCGTGTGTGGTGGCTAGCACGTGTCGCCCCCAGGGTTTACCTCCCGGCTGTCGGCCGTGCGGGGGTTCCCTGGGTCATCAAAAAAAAAAAAAGACAATTGACGGGTGTACCAGTTTGGGATTTTACCCTCTGTTTATTATAGATGTATCAATTTGTGATTTTTCGTGATATTAATTCAATTTAACGTAAGATAAATTTATTACAAATGTACTAGTTTGGGGTTTTTGGTAGTCAAAAAATTAGTTTTGGGTAAATTTATCACATGTGTACAAATTTGGGATTTTTCATGGTAAAAAAATAAGTTTTGGGTAAATTTGTCACATGTGTACCAGTTTGGGGTTTTTTGTGATGTTAACTAGGGGTGTACAAAAGAACCAGGAACCGCCCAGACCGCTCGGAACCGGTGGTTCCTAAGGGAACTGGTTCGGTTCTCAGTTCCAATTTTTGGGAACCGGTGGGTACCGGTCCGGTTCTTGGTTCCATGTGTGGACCCGCCCACCTGAACCGAACCGGTAATATAATAATAAATATAATATTTTTAAAAATATAATATATTTATTTAATTTTCAATTTTTTTAGAAAAAGAAAAATTCTAAATCCCTAAGCTAAACCTAACTCGCTCGACGCTCACAGCTTCACATTGAACCGAGAAACACCTTCTTTCGCTTTCGCCTCACGCTCACTCTCACTTTCTCACTCTTCTCGATCGATGCTCACCTCACCGTCTCCGACTCTCCATCTCCGTCTCCGTCTTTCCGTCTCCGTCTTTGGCTAGTGGGACTGGTTCCATGGACCTATCCGTGAACCGGACCGGACCAGCGGTCCGGTTCCCGGGTGTATCCATGGAACCAACGGGCGGTTCCCGATTTCAATTTTTCAGAACCGGTCCTTAGTGGGCGGTTCCCGATTTTAGGGTGGGAACTGCCCACCCGGACCATGCTCACTCCTAGTATTAACCCTATATAATATTATTCTCAAATTTCTATTAAGCGCAAGATCGTTTCTGAACCATATATTTGTTTATTCTCTTTCTGTTAAAATACCCAACAAAAATGGTGATGTAGCCACTAAGTGCCACATGGCGCCTATTTGGCAGCTATGTGTCACCTATCTCACACACTCTCAGGTATGCTGCGATTGCCTTAGCCCGGCGAGGGTCAAGCCACATCCGTCGATGGTTGGGAGCTGGCATTGCCGCCTTCTATTGGCCCGCATCAATTCGTCATTCTTTTTCAATTTTATGTGGTAATATTGTTAAACAAGATTTTTGTTCAGCTTTTCGAGCAACATGAGTGCTACCAGGTTGTCGCATTAATAAGAGCCGACACTTGATGGCCATGTCGGTATTTCCATCCATCAAGTTGACAGAAGAACTTATATGAGCAAAGAAATATATAATTCAAGGACGATATTGCACAAAAAAGAAAATCTAGAAACGACATTACATGAATTGAAAAAGTTCAAGAACCTCCAATGTGTTAGGAAAATCTCCTAAATAGATTTTGAAGTTGACAAAACTGTCCATGAGTATTTTGTAAGTCTGATAAATGCTTTGAAGTATTTTGATTCATGAAGTTATACTTTGAAGATGGAAAACTTATTACTTCAAGAAGTTCAGACTTTATATATAGAAGAAGGAGACGTTCAAACTTTATACTGCAAAAGATAAAGTTCATACTTTATAAGGTAGATGAAGAACTTCAGGCTTTATAATGAAATCGAAATGTTCAGACTTTAAAGAACAATCCATCCTGACATAAGTTCTGAATGCAAGATCAAATTATGTAGAATTAGACTATATCCAGACTTTGACGCAAACTCGGAACGAACACAACGGCTAGTAATCTGGCTTAAATTTCGCAAATGACAAGTCTTGATCAACTCGATCTCAAAGGTTATTCTACAAGGGGAATTTATAATGCAAAATATCCTAAATTGATTGACAATCAACCTCGAGACAAGTTTCTTTTTAAATGGAGAGGCTCTTCTTTTGGAAACCAAAATTCTGGTTGTATGGGCAACCAGATTCAGCGGGATTCAGATTTTGCCACTCAACGGCTACTCAATCTTCTTTATACAAATCTGTCCGACTTGAAGATTGGAAGATGATCATTTGAAGACTGTCGAACGGCTAGATTGGAAGTGGAGGAGTATAAAAGGAGACCAAATGACGAGGAGCAAAAGAAGAGACGAATTCCAGAATCTACAATTCCAAAGTCTGAGCATGCTCTGACCTTTACTACTTGTCTTTTATGAGCTAAAATCTATGATCTTGAGAGACATATTGAAAGAGTGATTGAGTGAGATAGAGTGACTTATCATTTACAGAGTCTTATCACTCAAAATCTGTAATCTCTTCATTGATCATCTAGTGGAATTCAACTAGTAAGCTGTCAGCATGGGAGAGTGGTCGTAGACTTGATCTAACCTGAACCACTATACGTCTTGTATGCAATTTTTCTCATCCCTTAAAGCTCCTTTCATTTATTACTGTGATATCTTGAAATTTGACCCTTTTCGAGATATATGAAATGATTATTTTATCAATGCACTGTTAGCTAAATCTCACTTTGAATTGATCACTCATGAGAAGACTAACCAATAGGGAAAGACTGTTAAGGAATTAAGAATATACGACCTGAGAACTCGACCATGGATTGACAATTCAACTATAAGGATTGACGAGGGAAAATTTTGAACTATTATAGGCCGATCAAGGAACGATTATAGAATGATTCGCCAAGAGTATACAGTCGGATCGCAGGTGATTCCACCTAACCATTATATAGATTGCGAACGACCCTAAATCAATTCCTAACGATCATGTACTTCGGAACTAGCGATTGACAACTAAGGTCATCCATGACTCGAGAAAGCTTAAACATGGTTTGATATCAAATCAACCACGGGTCGAATACGCGTAACTCCTAAAAGCCGCCCGTTAGTTTGATATATACTAAAGTCACAATTAATCGATTTTGACCATGAATTATAATCCGAATTTGGATATCGAACTTTTAAGGATTTCGAGACTAACCTATTGGACGTCGCCACGTTAATCTTCCAGTTTATCTATTTGCTCAAAATTCTCGGAAAAAGAAATTTTGGGCCGAGAATTGGAGCCCACGAGGAAGTGGGCCGAGTGAAGGCCCATTGGGCCTCACGCCCAAGGTACTTCGGCCACTTGGGCCCAAACAAATTCAAGTAAGCCCAATGAGGCCCACTAAGCTCACTTTACCATTTTCAAGCCCAACTTGAGCCCATGAACTTTTCAAGCCCATTCTTTATCCTTTTAAGCCGAAACTTGATTTATACGAGCCCGTGCAAAATTCTAGCCCATATACGTGAATAGTATTTTATACTATACTTTGTGAGACCATTTTGCCCTTCTAGCATTAAATGAGAAGTGACAAAGAGGAGTGAAAGTCTTGGTTATTTATGAAAGGAAATAATGAATTTTGGGACTTGAACTTAGCTTGAAGAGGAAGCCTATCTAGAGAGAAATATCTCTCAGTGCCTCACTCTCTCTCTTGTCTCTCATTTCTCTCCCTCTCTCTCTCTCTCTCTTTCCCTCTCATTTCCGCCCCCTCTCTCTCCCTCCTCTTCCTCCATTGGCCAAGCATAGCAGCACCGCCCCTGGCTACTGTTTTGCTGCCGTAGAACCACCTACCACCACTAGTCGCATGCCGTGACCGCCCATCTCTGTGTGCTGTCCGTCCGAGCCGTTTCCTCGCCGATTCGCCTCCATTGCAAGCCAAACCGATCCCACAGAAGCTGTTGAGCTACTATCCATGCTATTGTCGCCACCTCGTGTCGTTTCTGGATCAAGCCACGTCTAGTTCTCGCTGCCGCCATCGTGCTCGTGTCGTCGAAATCGTTAACGGGTGAGTTAACGCTCTAATCCTTTGATTAGTACGTTAAACTTGATTATGATTAGTTTATATTAAGTTAATTGGGTGATTAGTGATTAATGGTGATTAATTAGTTGATAGGTTATCAACTAGTGATAGGTTATCAGAAAGTTAGACGATAAGCTATTGAAGTTTTGATGATAAGCTATCGCCAGATAGACGATAGGCTATCGAGGAAATGATGATAAGCTATCGTCAAAAGGATGATAAGCTATTGTTATTTAAGTAATAAGCTATCACCAATTAGGTGATAAGCTATCGATATTTGAATGATAAGCTATCATCAAGAGGTGATAAGCTATCCTTAATTGAATGATAAGTTATTGCAATTAGGGCGATAAGTAGATTTTATATGGGTGTTTTCTACTTGATTTAAGTTTTGAATTATGCTCGTTTCATGCTGTTTAATGCCTGCTTTGCCCTGAAAAATAATTGCCCTATGTGAAACCTTGTTATTTAATTTTTAAAAGGGTTTTTGTGGACATATAAATAGTAAACCCCGAGGTGTCATGCTTATATGTCTAGTTTTATAAGTTAAATAGGGCAAGGATGTTTAAAAAGGGAAGCATGCAAAGTTTGACAGTTTAATTGTGTGTATGTGATCACGTGTGAATTTATTACTGCATTTTTAAGCACGAAAGTTGCAGTATTTTGATATGTGAGCACAACCACGCCTGCATTGGTTAATTGAGGAAAAATGAAATGGGCTTGAGTGGTTGAGGTGCTTGTGTGATCACATATTGAGAAAGAGTTACTCCCGTATGATTACGGGAGTGCCTTGAATGGCCGTGATAAAACCCCCGCCTGACTGCGGGCGTGCCTTGGGGGGCCGTGATGAGACCCCCGATGAATTTCGTGCTTGCTCTAAGTGGCCATGATCAATAACCGGATAAACCAGAAGACCCCTATGTGAGAATGGGCGTGCCCTGAGCGGCCGTGATAGATGCCCGGTAATACTGGAAGATCGCCAATCGTGGGGTTATGCCGTAGGCCTGAATGGTCTTAATAATTGGAACACGCATGGGTGCATTGTGCATGGGAAAATTGTTATGTGTTCTGATTATATTATATGCTTATTGCATTATTATGGCATATGATTATTTATAAAGTGCAGGGCATGTGCCAAGGCAAGGTGAGGATGCCTGCGATTGTGTGATGGCGTTTTTGTGTATACTGTGCTGAGTCGCCTGACACTATGTATAACTAAGGCAAAGCAAGGGGTTGCATTGCTATTGATCTGCCATCATTATATCGCTGCATGTTTTAGGTGCATCCGAGATGAGTTGACTTCCTAAACGAGGCTTAGATCGTTAACTTGTTGAGATTTATATCTCATTTGTTGTTGTTAATTGTTTTCCAGGGCCTTAGCATGGCTAACCACCCGATTCGGTTTGGGGTGCCGCATGATATGGATAGTATTATTACTACCCATCATTTTCCTGGCAAGTCGCATCTTTCTGAGCGCCACCTGTCTACTGTGTGGGTGGATGAGGGCCTAATTATGTAGGTCCCTCATCAGTTCCAGGCATGGTTCATCTGTGAGGGCGAGCACCTATACGGCCCTCTGAGGGGCTTCGATGGTCCTCTAGATGGGAGCCCTGGGGAGGAGGTCTGGGATCCTATGGACACTGACCCACCTGACGAGTCAGTGCAGAATCCCGAGACCAAACTTGATCCTTTGTACCCGTCGGATTACGAACTGTCGGAGCATGATCCCGACTCGCCCTATTTTGACTCGCCGAACCACTATGTTGATAGTCCTTAAAGGACATGCCTGGGATCGTTTCTTTTTGGATGACCCACTTTTGGATGGAGTAAATTGACACTCAGCCCAGTATCTTTTTGGTAGGCTTGTAAGGAAAGGTGCCCTTGAAGGGCTTGTAACTGTGTTTCCTTGGGGTTAATCTAGTAATTAAATAAAATGGCGCTTTGGTTATTATTACTATCCCTGCTGTTTATTGTTATGACTGGGTGATTGTTGTCGCTTCCGCATGCGTAATTGAAAGATAAAATGAAAGGTCGGTGACGAGTCCTGGGACGTCGCATTCAAATGACCTAAGTGAATAGGGGTCATCGTGTACTCGAGAGTCGTGGCATGACAATTACATTACACATTTACACTATTGTTATTAAAGACTGTTTAAAATTTGAATGTTGTTCAGACTTTGTTCTTGATATTTTATTTCCACTTTAAATTAGTCAAGAATTGTTTAAATCACCTATTCATCCCCCTTTAGGTGATCCTTGCTAGCCACCTCACAATGACTTTATCGTATTGAAAATTAAAGAACCATGCGATTCCACGATGGAGGCTGCTAAATTTTTCTGGGTCTATGTTATTAATGACCGGCTTATGGTTGCTTGGAAGGAAGAGTGAGAAATTGTCTGGTATAGATCACTTTTCGCTCATTAAACTAATGAACAGAAGAAGTCAATGAAACATGTGCTTTGGTGAGGGAAGAGAGGCGTCACTAATGATCTAAGATTATTACATCGGCCACGTACAGGAGCATGTGTGGACGAAGAAGACCCATTGAAGTCAATATCATCTAACCCTTCTTCCACTGCATTTACCCACATCGACCACATTGAGAGCCTCGGGAAAGGACGTACCAAACATGTTGTCTTCATGATTCATCTTTGACCATTTCAAAGTGTTCCCACAGAAAGAGAACATATTTCAACGCCCCTTGTACATATGAAGAGCTACAAGTAGATATTCTTCTTCACTTCTTTCATTTCCTTATTTAAAAAAAAGGCATTAGTTCTTGAGAAGTGGGAAATTATTAAGTTTATGTCATTCTATAACTATATCGTTAGAATTTCACAACTTGCCTTGCACAACTTGAGTTGCCCACCAAGTCAATGAATAAATCTTTAATTGAACGACCAAGATAAAAGTCACTAGAGCTTCTCTAACCTTGGTTCAACTTATGCCAATTTGCTTCCAACCTTACTCTTGTTTACACCAAAATCGGCATGGATGTCACGTCGGTTTAATGTCAAAATCCGATGGACAATGGAGCTCAGTCGTAGTACGTTTGGATAAAATTCGGGAATGTAGTAAGCGTGAGTGGCACCATGTCCCGAACTCTGTGACCGGAGAGAATCGGTAATTTTACCGAAACATGAAAAGTTTACATTTCGGGAAATGTTGAAGCTACCGAAAATCGGCAAGATCACAACCCAGCCACGTGAATCGTGACAACAGGAAGTTATGAGCAAGAAGTGGAGATAGTAAACACGAGCAGATCGTGGGAGATCATTTATCCAAATTGGAAGTTATCCCAGCAGTTGAGATCAAGTTTTGGTGGACAATGAAATTGGAAAACGTGGGTAGATAAAGCAGTTATTGAAAGTGCCAAAATTCAAAGTTCGAAAACAAAGAAGTAACCGACAAGCAGTTACAGGGTAGGAGGAGATATACGTACTCAGAGGAAAGAAGAAGGAAAACCCACACAAGAATGCAAAAACACTCAAGTTTATATGCACTTTAGTTTCATTTGCACTTTTACTTCCTGCGTTTACAGCTTCCTGTAGCTTTAGTTAACCTTCAAGCCCTTTACCGCTTTCGTAGGAGTATTGTAACGTAGCTTGGAACTCTGTTGATCCTAGATCCATTTTCAATCCACTCAATTTCTACCCGCTTCCACATAACCCAAAGACTCACACTATGTTTTTTCGCCACGATATTCCTAGTAATCAAGCCACAGAACCTACTTTAATAAAAACCGAAAATCACAGTTTCGGTGAAGGATATTCCTCGTCACAAAACGAGCGAACATCTTTTTGGCACGCCCGGTGGGACCTGCGTGGTAAGATTTGGAGAAATGGTGAGAACTAGGCAATCTGAAGGAATACCGGTCGGCAACATCAACAATCCAGTTGATGAAGCACGTTCCGAACATTCATGACAAATCAAGTAGAGGAGAATGCCGACATTCCTCGACAATTAAGCGAAGAACAAGCCCGTGTGTTGGCACCAGATAACACCTTGGTAGCCACGATAAGAAGGATGTTTGAGGAGTAGCAGAACGATCTTACCAATCATATGGTGCGACATGTAACTGATGTGATAAAGCCCATGGTGATCAATACTATAAATGAGGGACGAATGTACCTCTACCAGTGAATATGCCTAATATTGACCATATCAGACCACCTGCGCCTCAACCATATCCTCATGTGATAGAAAATCCTCTTTATAGACCACCACTGCCTGTTAATTTCAACGTAGAGCGACAAGGGGTGAATCGACCGCAATATGATTCGATCCTAGAGGTCAAGATCCTTGGGTAGGCCAAAGCAAAATTTAAGGCCATGGAACCCGAGATAGAGTTGCGGGGTGGTAATGCAACAATTGGGAGCAGAAAGAGGAATGCCAAGGCCAGTGTATAGGAAACCACATCCCGATTGGGTTGACAATATACCATATCCGAGGGGTTTCAAGATGCCAGATTTTGCTGTATTTACAGGAGAAGAAGATCAGTCAACTGTAGAACATGTGGGTCGATTCTTAGCACAATGTGGAGAAGCCGGAACTAATGAGTATTTAAGGTTAAGATTGTTCCCACTGTCTTTGTCAAAAACAGCGTTTACTTGGTATACGAATCTGCATGCGAATTCTATTCAGACATGGACGGAGATGGAAAGGCAGTTCCATTCTCAATTTTACCGAACAGTACCAGAAGTAACAGTAGCCGATTTGGCCAGGATGTATCAATATGGTACCGAAACGGTAGATCAGTTTATTGCACGTTTCAAGAAATCTAGAAACCGATGTTTAACGTCACTTACCGAAAAGGAGTTCACGGATTTGGCTTTTAATGGCTTGAGGTTCAACCTTAAAGAAAGATTTGAAGGACAAGCATTTGATGATCTCTTTCAGTTGAACGCACGGGTTTCCAAGTACGAACACTTGTTGAAGGAGAAAGATAAGAAGCCGAACAAGGATAATCGGCATACAGTGGCATTTGCTGAAAATACCGAACAAGGTGATATAGCCGAAGAGGAGAATGAAATAGCCGTAGCAACTATGGTGCTTGAAAAACAGTATGTGTGCCCAGCACTAAAGCCAGCCAAGATGAGAGATGCATCCAAGTTCAAGGCTAAGGAGACAAATAACTATTCCTTCGACATCTACAAGTTGGATGAGATATTTGATCTGTTATTGAAGGATGGAGTGATCAAGTTATCTGAAGGGCAAATAATTCCGCCAAAGGAGGAAATGACAGGAGTTACCGAATTGGCTACCCCAAAATGTCAAAGAAATATGATCATCCATTACGGATAAATATGATCCATGCTAAACTTCCAGCGGAATATGGAACTGATTTGGTAGTGGAAGAAGATACCGAACACATTTCGGAAAAGGAAATAGCCATGGCAGAATTCCAGTTTCCCGACAAGGAAGCCATTAAGTTTGATAAGGTACCTTCTGAAAAAGCAAAGCATCTAAGATCCTTGGTTATTTCAGGAAAGGTCAATGGTAGGTCTGTCGGTAAAATTTTCGTAGATGCTGGAGCCACTTTGAACCTCGTATCTTACAAGTACTTCAAGAAATTAGGGAAGGACGATGATGACATTATCCCTTCCAATGTTCAGCTGGCTGATTTTCTTGGGGAAGTTACCGAAGTCAAGGGGGCAATAGTGCTGGATTTGATTATAGGGTCCAAGTCGTCCAAAACGACTTTCTTTGTGATAGAGTCTGATGGTTCATATAATCTGCTGCTCGGAAGAGATTGGATACACTCTAATCAGTGCGTACCTTCAACTTTGCATCAAGTCTTGGCATTTTGGAATGGCGAGAAAGTGGAGTATGTTGAGGCAGATTCGGGATATGTTTCAATCGGGTGGACTGATATTTGCCGAAAATATCGAGACTGTGCATATGAAGGTTATGCTGTTGAAACACCAGGGACAGATCCACAGTCCCTTGCTTATTGCCGCTTCGGGGATGCGAAAGCCGAATGGATCCCTAAGTCAAGCTTGGCATTGGAAGAATTACATACTCTATATGGAAAGCGAGTCAGTATTGCAAGAAGTTTGTGAAAAGTATTTTGTATATTTGGCGGAAATGGCGCATCAAAAGGTTGAAGCCTCAGATTGTATAGATGAATGGGAAGATCCACTGGTCAAAGAAGACAGGACAATGGAGGCTCAAGATCCATTGTTAGAAGTTGATATAGGGGAGCCTGGTCGTTTCCGCCCGATATATGTGAGTGCTTTTTTACAAGGGGGCATGAAAGAAAAGTTGGTTAATCTAATCAAAGAATATAAGGATTGTTTTGCATGGGACTATAATGAAATGCCTGGTTTATCAAGAGACATTGTAGAACATCGTCTTCCAATCAAAAAAGGATTTCGTCCGCATAAGCAGCTAGCAAGAAGGTTTGCTCCAGATGTGGTGGATAAAGTCAAAGAGGAAATAGAAAGGCTGCTGAAAGCAAGATTTATTGAAACAACCAGGTATGTAGAGTGGCTTTCAAATATTGTCCCTGTGAAAAAGAAGAATGGGAAGCTGAGAGTTTGTATTGACTTTCGGGATCTGAATAATGCCACTCCAAAGGATGAATACCAAATGCCTATGGCAGATATGTTAGTAGACTCAGCATCGGGAAATGAGATGTTATCCCTGATGGATGGTCATTCGGGTTATAACCAAATATTTATAGCTAAGGAAGATGTCCCGAAGACAGCATTTAGATGTCCTGGTGCAATCGGGACTTTTCAGTGGGTGGTTATGCCTTTTGGACTAAAGAATGCAGGAGCTACGTATCAGCGGGCAATGAATTTGATTTTTCATGATATGATTGGCAAATTCTTAGAAGTTTATATTGATGACGTGGTGGTTAAATCAGCTCAAAAAGATCATCTGGATTATCTCGAGCAAGCGTTTATTAGGACAAGGAAATACAAATTGAAGATGAATCCAACCAAGTGTGCCTTTGGAATACAAGCAGGAAATTTCTTGGGATTTTTGGTCAATCAGAGGGGAATCGAAGTTGACAAGAACAAAACAAAGGCTATTATGGAGCTTTCTCACCCTACATCAAAGAAACAACTACAGATGGTGATCGGGAAAATAAATTTTCTAAGAAGATTCATTGCCAATTTGTCTGATAAAATGGAGCCGATGACACAGCTTCTGCGTCTCAAAAAGCAGGATGAATTTATATGGGAAGAAAAACAACAGAAGGCGTTTGATTCGATCAAAGCTTATCTAATGAATCCGCTTTGTATTAATGCCGCTGTAAGGTGCAAACCACCGAAATTGTACTTATCAGCCTACCGATATAACTATCGGGAGTATGTTGGCTCAAGAAAATGAGAATGGGAAAGAACAAGCGGTATATTATTTGAGCAGGGTGTTAACTGATGTTGAAAAAAGATATACCGCAATTGAAAAATTATGTCTATCTTTATACTTTGCTTGTATGAAGTTAAGGCATTATTTGCTACCAACTACAGTACATGTGATCGGTAAAACTGA
The DNA here is from genome assembly GCF_021117445.2 of Syzygium oleosum. Taxonomy (NCBI): domain Eukaryota; kingdom Viridiplantae; phylum Streptophyta; class Magnoliopsida; order Myrtales; family Myrtaceae; genus Syzygium; species Syzygium oleosum. Next base: position 1,321,514 of record NW_026607535.1, on the reverse strand, counting down.
TATAATAAAATATATGCTATCCCGACCTGTTATAAAAGGGCATATAGCAAAGTGGGCCTTTATCCTGTCCGAGTTTGATTTGATATATGTGCCGATCAAAGCAGTAAAAGGCCAGGCCATTGTTGATTTTCTTACCGAATATCCATGTTTACAAATGGAAGAAAATGAGCAAAGTCTCAGTCAGGTGCTACCATGGACTATGTATTTTGATGGATCGCGTGCTAAGAGCATGGCTGGAGCTGGATTGGTAATAATTTCTCCCGATGGGAAACTTACAAGGTGCGTCTGTAAGTTAAATTTTGAATGTTCAAATAATCAAGCCGAATATGAAGCATTGATTATCGGATTAGGAATACTGATTGAGTTGAAAGCACAGTTTATCAAAGTATTCGGTGATTCACAATTAGTGGTAAAGCAATTAAGGGGAGAATACCAGTGTCTGAATAAGAATTTGATTGGTTATTACTATCTAGCTAAAAAGCAATTAGAGCAATTCAGGGAGTACGACATAGCCCATGTTAAAAGAGATGCAAATTTTGAGGCTAACGAGTTGGCTCAAATAGCTTCTGGATACCGAATATCAAAAGAGTTAGCTGACATCACAACCACCATAATACTGTCGGTACCTTCTATTGAACAAAGAAAGATACCGATAGCAGTTAGCGAGGTAGTCCAAAAAGAGGAGAAGAATTATACCGAAAGCTGAGAAGACAAGCCCAAAAATATGTCGTATTAGGAGAAGAATTATACCGAAAATCCTCAGATGGATTGCTTTTGCGTTGTCTTGATGAAGATGATGCAAAATTGGTTATGGCAGAAACACATGAAGGCGTGTGTGGAGCTCATCAAGCAGGAATCAAGATGAGATGGCTGTTAAAAAGGTATGGATATTTTTTGCCAGCAATGATGCAGGATTGTATTAATTATGCCAAAGCATGTCTTTCATGTCAAAAACATGGACCGTTGCAACATGTACCTGCTATGGAGCTCCATTCTATTATAAAGCCGTGGCCATTTAAAGGATGGGCAATGGATATAATTGGTAAGATCTACCCACCCTCTTCTCATAAGCACAGTTATATTTTGTTAGCCACAGATTATTTTACGAAATGGGTGGAGGCCATTCCATACAAGAGTATAACACAAAAGACCGTGATCAAATTTATGGAAGAAAATATAATTCATCGATTCGGCTTGCCTGAATCAATTACTGCCGATCAAGGTACAGTGTTCACTGGAAGTGAGGTAAAGGAATTTGCACGGTCAAGAGGAATCAAAATGATTTATTCCACACCGTACTATCCTCAGGCAAATGGACAAGCTGAGGCTACTAACAAGGTTGTTATTGGTCTTATCAAGAAACATCTAGAAGAAAATCCAAAGGAATGGGATACTTTGTTGTCAAGAGTATTGTGGGCATACCGAACGTCACGAAGATCAAGTACAGGTATCAGCCCTTATATGCTTACATATGGACAAGAGGCAGTTTTACCAATGGAAATAACAGTGCAATCTTTAAGAGTCCAATTACAGAGTGAAATGTTGCCTGAAGATTATAAAGATTGGATGCATATAAATCTGGATGAACTAGATGAGGTTCGTGCGGCTTCTTTGGATCAATTGATCGCACAAAAGAGAAGAGTAGCTAGAGCTTTTAACAAAAGAGTTAAAGTTAAGCAGTTTGTGGTGGGGGATCTAGTATGGAAAGCGATACTGCCTTTTAATCTCCAAAATAGAGAATTCGGTAAATGGTCATCAAATTGGGAACGACCAAATTCCAAATCTCCCTCACATTATGTTCGAATGCATCAAAGTTATTAGGGAATAAAGAACATAGCTCCCAGACTAGATCCAGAAAGGTAGAATCTGCAGACAGAAACACTTTGGATCTGAAAAAGTCTGTCAGGTTGGTAACTTCTACCTTATGATTGTTGTTCAATAATAAAGCATGGTGTCCTTGGGACAGCAGTTCGTGTAGTCGTCTCCATAAGGATCGATCACCTATAGAGAATGAGGCAAGTTGTCACGTTAAAGGGAATGAAGAATGGTCGTCAAAGGTCAGGTAGAAAGTTTACCTTCATAAGTATTACGACTATTCCGTGAGCGAGACCAAAGAAGCAGCCGAGATGAAGAACCATGTGAAGACATCATGAACTGAATTGTGAGTTTGCAGGGAATCTGTGGCAAGCTTAAACAGTTATAAAGGGAGCAGATCGTGGAGGATGATGTGTCAGAATTTTCTCGGAGAGACGGGATGGAGATGGAATTTGAATCATGTATGTGGATAAGCAGTTATTAAGTTGGTAACCAATAAGTTCAGAGAGAATGAATGATAGGAAAGATAAGCATTTGATCTTTCAGTTACTCAAGTTACAGTGGAACAGTTATCTTTGAGTTGATTCAGATATCCAAAAGAACCAGACAGAGATAAAGAGTGATATTCGGGTAGAACGTTTGAGTTACCGATTGCTAAAATATACAGCGTCGGGAATTTGCTTTATCGGGATATCTTACATTTGAATATACATCGTCGGGAATTTGTTTTATCGGGATATTCCACATTGGAATATACAGCATCAGGAATTTGCTCTGTCGGGGTATTTTACAATTAAGCAAATGCAAAGAAGACCAAGAATGGACTCCAGCAAATGGTTTCAACATTTTATCTCCAATTAGCCAATAGGGTTTTGGCTTCACTTACAAAGTCTCTTAATCTAATTTCTAGCCCGTAGTTTTCATCCATAATCTCTGCCCTTTTCTTCTCATGAACCTTAACTAACCCAATAGTATTATCAAACTCTTTCTCCAACTCCCTACATTTCTGCATCTTGCATCTAAGTGTGGGAGAAAAGTTTGAGACTGTGAATTTCTGGTCTATAATTTGAGCATCCACCATCCTCAGCTCTGCTTCAAGTTCTGCTTTTCTGGCCTCCAAGCTTTGAAGTTTGCTTGCTTCAACTTTAAAATGATTATAGAAGAGACGAGCATCTTCACACTTGTTGGCTAATTCATCCTGGATTGCCAGTCCTCGGCTTTCTCCAAAGAGAAGATGGGGAAGATGATCAAGATTGACTCTGATTTTAGTCACAGCGTCTACAAAGTCAACAGCGAAGAGATCAATTTTGTCTTGGAAAGAATCCGACAAGATAAAGGATGGATGGCCAGAGCATATTTCCTGGAAAAGATTCCTCGCTTGGCGTTCTTTGTTAGAGTCAATGATCAACTTTCCATAACCAGGCTCTAATAGGTTTAAGAGTCATTCCCATTTAGCTCTAGCCACTTCTCTAGGAACTTCGGCAAGCATTGACAAAGTTGAAGGCCCCGAGGAATCATCGATCATTGAAGAAGCTGGGATGGGTACCTGCCAATATTCTTTCCAACTCCTCCCGTTCTGCTAAAGAGAAAATTTCTATCTGAGCAGATGGGTTGGGCACAGCAGAGGATGTTGAAGGAGGTAAACCAGTGATGATCTGAGAAGTTGGTGGCACTTGCACACTCAAAGGGTCCTGAGACGTCGTTTCTTCAGGCGTTGGAATTTCTTGAGGTGCAGAAACAGGTATGTCAGAAGCTGCAGCAGTAACATATGTATATCAGATAACTGAATAGAAATTTCGAGTCAAATACAGGGCAATAACATTTACCAGTAAAAGTTAGAGGAAGATTTTCTTCAGGTTCTATGACATTGGTAGGAATATCCTGCGTTGGTATACCTTCTTGGGGATTTGAAACAGGAGTTTGATCTTGAATCAACTCAGCAGTGACTTCTATCAAAGAAGCAGGAATTACTGGTGAAGGATTTGGGGCTGATATGATAAGAGCCTTGCTAGGAGAAGCAACACTGGATGGATTAGTCTTGGAGGTATCTGGATTAATCAAAAGATATACAGGTTAGTGCTAATATGCACATTGCTAGTCTCCATAAATAGAGCAAGAGAAGTACCTTTTGGTGGGCGCGGTTTCATCATAGCTCGAAGTGTGAGCTCTGAAGATTGATCAGATGTTGGAGGATTTTCTGGAGATTCTGAGGAACGAATAGTTACTTTTCTAAAGCCGCGTTTTGCTGGTGCTTTCTTTGGGGCAATAGAGTCCGAAGCCTTTCTTTTCTTGTTCACTGCGAGAGTATGATATTAAATAGGAGGCTGAAATCAAGCAAAACATATATTGACAATGAAATTACCTTTGGAAGGTTCTATTGACTTGGTTGGAGACTTATTCACGGCCTCAATTGCTTTTGGTGCTATAGGAGGAACAAGCATCTTTTATTTTTGAAAGAATCGGATCCGGAGGATCCGAAAACACTGATCTTTTGATAATCTTTCCACCAAATGTCAAAATCAGTGAAGAATAATCGGAGTAGCGATGAATTCAATGACACGAGACAATCGGTAGATACTCCGTATCAACGTGGTCGACTCATTAAAAGGTTGATCATCCTTGACTTGCAAGTTAATTTATCAAAAGAAGCAACAGAGAAAGTGTAAAGAGCGAGGAACAGGAACTCCTTGAATTAACCCAAGTTGCCTGGCACAGTATTGGGGAGAATAGATTTCAAAGCCAGCAGCAAACCTGCCTTTTGTCGAAAATCTCACAGGGAGATCAACAGAAGTCAAGATAGATTGCCAAAAATCACTTTTGTTCTTCTGAAAGGCAGGAAGGTAAGATTTGAATTGAGGGGTAAAGAAAGGAGAGAAGGAATGTGAATTCTCCTCAGTGGAATAAAGTTGAGAAATAAAGTACCGAAAACAGGAGGATGGTGTTTGAGGAACAGAGACCAGTTTCCTGCTCAAAGTTTGGCAGATTAGTTGGTCAGGAATAGAAACCGAGAGAGGCTGGATAACTTGATCTTTGGAAAACCAAGTGGGGAAATAGAAGGTTGCCCATGCTTGAAGAAGCCAAAGGGGACCACCAAAAACGCCACTAACTTCATCTGAAGCAGTGGAAGAAGAGGCATGGGCTAAACCCCGATAGAGTAAGGCCAACAGTGTCTTGCCTAAAGAAAGCCGGGTCCCTGAAGCTAAAGCAGAAGCAACAGCAACAAAATCATTCGAGACCCTAACTATAGGGTGGCGAAAAGGAATTTACTGAGCCGTATAAAAGAAAAGCGGTGTGCTCCTCGCCAGTAATCGCATTTTCCTTTTTAAAGTAGTTTTTCATGAATGTCCCGTAGGCCATTTCAGAATCAGATAATTTGCCGAGCGGCGAATGAGAGTCTAGAGGCGGGGTAGATGGGTCCGTACCCAAAGAGAGAGCCCGGTAAGGCGGTGTACATCAAGCAAAGTTACCGACATAGGAGAAAAAGGAAAAAGAAGCAGTTGGTCGAAGATGACCAAAAGAAAGACAACGCGCCAATCGGTTCCCGATTCACATGGTAGTCGAAACAACTAAGACGCAAAGCATCGTGGATGGAAAGGGTATTCCAAAGAGAACCCTTAGAAGGAAGAAGACGAAGGTACCATTGATAGAACTCAGAATCAAAATCAGAGAAAGCCCTAAGGCGAGAAGGACGAGAATACCACTGGTACGCCAAAATAGATGACTCATGGATGGGAAGTACCTCAATCTGATGACGAGGGAAGCGGTTTGACAGGCATTGTGGAACGAAAAAGTGATTGTGAGCAGCAGGGCCAAGGATATAAGAATCTTCAAAATCATTCTGTACAGAGAACAGATGAGATCCTTCTTTGAAATTATCAGAATCCCGGAATAGATAATATCGGTCGAGGGCATCTGATGCAGAAAAAGAGAAAGTTTGGTCCTTGGAAGCTTTGGAAGCCATGGATTTTAGTAGAGTGTCGGAAAAGATTGCAGAGATTCAAAAAGGTAAAGATGAAGAAGAACGAAAAAGGAACGATTTTTATAGAAAGTGTTTTGGAGACGAAAAGGTGGGGGCGCGAAGCAAGGTGATGAAGCGACGTCAAGAATAGGTACTATTTCTTTGATATTTAAAAGAATTAAAAGTTCTTTTAATTCTTTTAAAAGGGGGCATTTGTTTACACCAAAATCGGCATGGATGTCACGTCGGTTTAATGTCAAAATCCGATGGACAATGGAGCTCAGTCGTAGTACGTTTGGATAAAATTCGGGAATGTAGTAAGCGTGAGTGGCACCATGTCCCGAACTCTGTGACTGGAGAGAATCGGTAATTTTATCGAAACATGAAAAGTTTACATTTCGGGAAATGTTGAAGCTACTGAAAATCGGCAAGATCACAACCCAGCCACGTGAATCGTGACAACGAGGAAGTTATGAGCAAGAAGTGGAGATAGTAAACACGAGCAGATCGTGGAGATCATTTATCCAAATTGGAAGTTATCCCAGCCAGTTGAGATCAAGTTTTGGTGGACAATGAAATTGGAAAACGTGGGTAGATAAGGCAGTTATTGAAAGCGCCAAAATTCAAAGTTCGAAAACAAAGAAAGTAAGCAAAAGCGATTCTGAGGTAGGAGGAGATATACGTACTCGGAGGGAAAGAAGAAGGAAAACCCACACAAGAATGCAAAAACACTCAAGTTTATATGCACTTTAGTTTCATTTGCACTTTTACTTCTTGCGTTTACAGCTTCCTGTAGCTTTAGTTAACCTTCAAGCCCTTTACCGCTTTCGTAGGAGTATTGTAACGTAGCTTGGAACTCTGTTGATCCCAGATCCATTTTCAATCCACTCAATTTCTACCCGCTTCCACATAACCCAGCACTACACTCTGTTTTTTCGCCACGATATTCCTAGTAATCAAGCCACAGAACCTACTTTAATAAAAACCGAAAATCACAGTTTCGGTGAAGGATATTCCTCGTCGCAAAACGAGCGAACAACTCTCCAAGAAAACACGTACGCTCATTGCCCATATTGTTATGCTGATCTTATACTTTCAGACGAAGACCGATGGATCAAATAGTTTCCAAACTCAGGAACTTCTGGAATGACTGGGACCTTAGGCTGATGGTCCTGTTGAGCCTTTCCCTGCAAGTATTACTCATCACCCTAGGAGGTCGCCGCAAGTTCACTCGTAAACTTGCCATCAGGATAGCCGTCTGGTGCGTCTATATATTAGCAGACTCGATAGCAGGCGTCGCGCTCAGCATGCTTGGTGATTTCAATAAAGAATCCGGTTCCCTAGATGCGAACAGCAAGTTCATTGCTTTCTGGGCTCCAGCTCTTCTCTTGCTCCTGGGCGGCCCAGACACGATCACGGCTTGTTCCTTGGAAGACAATGAACTGTGGTTGAGGCACCTGCTGGGACTAATAGTCCAAACTGCAGTGACGATACACATCTACTTCATGGCGTGGGCACTTTCGTATCTGTCCGGTTTAGCCTTCCTGATGATCGTGGCCGGTCTAATCAAGTTCGGGGAGAGGGTATGGGTCCTTTGGCTAGCAAGTAGCGATAAACTTAAAGAATCCATGCTAGACGCCCCTGATCCTAGCCCCAATTACCCACGTTTCATGGAGGAATATACTCTGAAGCAGGCTGAAGGTTTCCTCGTGACAGCCGATGAAATAGTTGAGGTTCAGGTGCCTGAGGATCTCTCGGCCAAAGAAAGCCGACCCGATGGCTATGAAGAGTTGGTCCAAGCCCATCGCTTGCTTAAGATATTCAAGCGCCTGTTTGTGGATCTCATTCTCAGCCATGACGATAAAGATGCAAGTTTATCGGTGTTCAAGGATAGGTCATGCAAAAGTGTTTTTGAGATAGTGGAGATTGAGCTCGGATTCATGTACGATTTGCTTCACACAAAGGCCACGGTGTTATATACCCGATGGGCCTTATATCGCCGCATCATCACTTTGTCGATAACATGCTTTGTATTGGCATGCTTTGTATGGGTATACTTCTGTTGGTGCTCAAATTTGGTTGATTGGGCTGGAAGAAAAAGGAAGACAACAGGCCCAAATTACTAAACAGTAAACTAGGTAATGAAGTAATACAGGGCCCAATGTATCGGATATCGAGAACTTGGTACCGGCAACCGCTCGGGACATCAGGATAAAGATAAGAGCAGTTACCTCATTTGGTGCCAATAATATCGCGGGATAAAAGGAGCGGTTATCGGGAAGAAGATCGAACAATCCAGAATCAAGATAATAACTGCTCGGCAGCGGTTATTCTTTAGCGTTAGCTATAAATAGCGACCGAGAAAACATCAGAGGAGACCTTTTGCCAAATCAACTGCAGAACGCATACCTTCTTGTAACTTTGTTTATTCAATCATTATTGCCAATTTATCTTTTATCGTACAATTTATCTTTAGAGCTTTATTTTCGTTCGCCATTAGCGTAGGATTTGTCGCTTCCTTTCCGAAATAACACAGGACCCAGTTACTCACAAAAAATCGAAGATCTTCCCCTTCGGTCAAAGATCTTTCATTCGAGACTACTCTCGGCAAAACATCTTTTTGGCATGCCCGGTGGGACCATTGTGTTTCGTCTCTAGGAAGTGTCAATGGCGAAGACAATGAATCAGGAGAGTCGTACTACTACCGGCGAGGATAACTCATCTCCGCAGCAAGTGGGAGAAAGGCCTGCTCATTCCGATTCATCTTATTAGAACCTTAACCCAACTATCAATGTCAACACATGCGTAGGCTCTAAAGATAATCCTCGGAATCTAACCGAGGAACAGAGGAGAGAATAGGCGTCTAATTCTACAGTGATGGCCACTATGAGAAGGATGTTTGAAGAACAATAGAATGAATTGACTAATCACATGGCCAATCATTTATTTGTAATTCTCACTCCTCTATTCATCAATCTGATTGCGGAATTGACTTCGAAGTTTGGACCAACGAGCGGACCAAATGGAGCACAAGGAAGACAAATAGAACCCGAGATCATCCTAATCATGGCCCTCGCTTTACCTGTTGTTACTGGTGCTTTAGGTCTAACACAACCGGTTTGAATTTTGCAAAGGACTGATATCGCAGGAGATCAGAATCAGACTGGTCTAGGGGACCGTTTGAATCTGACTGGATCTATAGGTTCTCTTGGACGTGCACCCGAGAGTGTTATTGATGCAAATATGGTTAGGGTGTCTACTGACCCTGTAACCGCAGGAATGGATGCTCAGGGATTCATTCCCTAGCCACCGATCCAGGAATTTACTAGGCAAGCCGGGAGTAGCACCATGCCAATGACTAATCCCATTAATATCGGGACAATTCCCGTGCCGATCCCGGGATATCAACCCTATAGGCCACAGGCAGCATTTAGGGACTTGGGGGCTCGACCGCCCTCACCCCCCAGAGCGCAAGTTAACCAGGGATTCCAGGCACCAGCGTAGATTGAACAAGCAGCTTGTTTAGTAATGCAACATATGGGTTTGGAAGGAGGCGTACTGAGGCCTGTGTATCGTAAGCCGTATCCCGATTGGGTAGACAATATTTCGTATCCAAGGGGATATAAAATTCTTGAGTTTACTATTTTCACTAGAGAGGATGACCAATCCATAGTGGAACATATTAGTAAATTCACAGCCCAGTGCGGAGATGTGAATAACGATAGGAGAATGAAGTTGAGGCTTTTTCCCTTATCGTTATCAAAAACCGTATTTACTTAGTATATTGGATTGCTTGTCAACTCGGTTTAGAATTAGGAAGATATGGAGAACAAATTCCACACACAATTCTATCGTCCAATTCCTGAGGTGAAGCTATCAGATCTGGCCACAGTCAAGCAGTATAATAATGAGATGGTGGATCAGTACGTTGCCCGGTTCAAAAAGATGAGGAATCGATGCTTGTTTTTCCTATCGGAAAAAGAAGTAGCAGAAATCACTAAGAATGGTTTCAAATTTGTGTTGAAGGAGCGTCTTGCCGGCCAAAAATTTTCAGATTTGTTTTCCTTAACGGCCGCGGCTACTCAGTATGAGAATCTATGGAAAGAGAAAGAGAAGAAACCTTATAAAGACTACAGATAGAATGTTGCGGCCTACGAGCCTCCTGAAGATTTACAAGAGGATGATGATCAGGAAGAGGCTGCGAAGATTGCGGTAGCAAAAATGACCCTGGATAAACCTTATGTATGCTAGGCCTTGAAACCCGCGAAAGTAAAAGAGTCGATCATGGTAAGAGCGAAGGATACCCAGAGGTATTCATTCGACGTGACCAAGTTGGATGAGATTTTCGATCTCTTGGTTCGGGACGGTGTAATAAAACTGACTGAGGGACAGACTATCCCAAGCAGAGAGGAGATAGCAAACAAAAGGTATTGCAAATGGCATCATTCATGGAGCCATAGTACAAAGTATTGTAATGTCTTTAGAAAGGCCGTACAAGAGGCAATCCAGCAGGGCAAGATAAAATTCGTGGATGAAGGGGATAAAAAGATGGAAATCGATATTGATCCCTTCCCGCAAATGGTCGGGATGGCATCAGCGACCATCAAGAGGCCAACCAAATTGAGTGCCTTGTGTAGGAGATGCTGTCGGGAGGTACATCAAAGATATGCCTCCGATGAGGATGAAGGTGGTCGAATAACTAATGGAAGTCGAAACCGATCGACTCCCAGAAGGGTTTCGCAGGAGAGCCTATGATTATTGGTATAACTAAATCTCTCTGGAAACAGGCAAACTTACCATGGGGCTCCTTCACGCACTCAATGGCCAGTTAAGAAAAAGGTCTATTACGCGGATGGAAGAAGTCACCCCAATAACGGGTTTATTTATGCTTCATCTTCAAGAAGGCCCAAGGCCTCGATACGAAAGCGAACAAGCCAGGTGCCATTAAAGCAGTTATACAAAGAGGGACACCCGGAAGTTTCGACATTGAGTGAACCAAGTGGGAAATACGACTATTATGTCACATACTTAGCGCCTAAATTGAGCGGAAGGATCTTTGCTGAGGTGACCCCTACGGGATTAGGTCCAAGTTTCGAGCACGAAGATCAATACCCACCTTCGTTGGCACCATGATGGGGGTACACCAGAACTTTGAACAACCCACACAATCCTCTAAAGGAGTAGTGGTTTGTTGGAAGGGAGATATCAGTTGTCTAGCAGCCACTGCATGGGTCCGGGCAAAGATATATGTCAAGGACCCAAAAGAGGAGGGAACAAAGAAAGAAAAAGTAGCAGGAATTGCAGCAACAAGTTAATGCCCTGGGGTGAGCAAGGCACCTGCGCTATCCAAGATCAAAGAATCTGGTGTGGGTGAAAGAAAAAGGGGAAATTTCAAATGCTGCCGAAGGACAAGGGGATACCAAGGAAAAGCAATTAAAGCCTGTTGCTAATCCTGGAAAGGCTGAAAAGAAGGAGGAATCAGTCAGGACAAGATCAAAGTTTGATAGGGGTCAAGCTAGGTTGATTTCCTCGGCGAGCTTAAATATGGTGCAAGCGAGGCTTCCACCTGAGTTACGAGCATTGGTGTTGAAAGTGACTCCCACAGAAGAAAAAGCAATTGAGGTCATAGAGACTGTGAAGGCTGAATTCCAGTTTACCGATGAGGAAAGGGTGGAATTAGAAAAGCTACTAGCTTCTAGGGCGAAACATTTGAGGGCTCTTATGCCGCAATAGTATGTTGGAAGGATCGATAAGCGACCGGTGAATAGAATTCTCGTGGACGCTGGAGCAACCCTAAATTTGATGCCGCATAAGTATTTCAGAAAGCTTGGTAAATGGGAAGAGGAAATGGTTCCAACTAACGTTACACTGTCTGACTTCACTGGCGATGCAAGTGATGCTAAAGGGGTAGTGATTGTGGACCTGACAATCAGTTCGCGCACGTCTAAAACCACTTTTTTCATAATAGATGTAGACGTGTCCTACAACTTGTTGTTGGGTCGAGACTAGATTCATAATACTCAGTGCGTACCTTCTTCGCTCCACCAAATGTTAGCCTTTTGGAATGGGACTAAGGTGGAATACGTAAGAGCCAACTATGAGGCAAGTGTGACATGGGTGGATTTAGTACGTACAAGGTCGTGTGAAGAGTGTGACACACCTATAATAGAGCTGCCTTAACTAGATACCAATAAAATTGCCCTCGGCCGCTTCACAGATCGGGGATTTGAATGGGTCCCTAAAAGAGAAGAGCTGGCTAGTCAGGAATGCAACATATTTGATGGAACAAAACGCCTTGTTACAAGAGCTGGATGAACGATATTCCAGCTACCTGGTAGAGGAGACCAAAAAGTCCTTAGGGTTTGCCGATTGTATTGAGGACTTTGAGGAATCCCCAATAATCCATTGAATCGGAAGATCCTTTGATAGAAGTCGATATAGGTGATGGTGATGTGAGGCGCCTCGTATTTGTAAGCGGATTACTCAATGAAGGAATGAAGAGCATTTTGATTGACGTCTTGCGAAGACATAGAAGCTGTTTTGCATGGGATTACCACGAGATGCCAGGTTTAAGGAGAGAAATAGTTGAGCATCGCCTCCCTATCAAGCAGGGGTGGAAGCCACATAAGCAACCTCCTAGGAGGTTCGCCCCTGAAATCAATTTGAAAATCAAAGAAGAAATTGAGCGACTTCTCAAAGCTGGCTTCGTTGAAACCGCTTGGTATATGGAATGGCTTTCAAATATCGTCCCAGTAAAGAAGAAGAATGGGAAGCTGAGAGTCTGCATAAACTTTAGGAATCTTAATGCGGCAACACCAAAGGACGAATATCAGATGTCCGTTGCCGACATATTGGTTGATTCTGCGACTTGCAATGAAGTAATATCCCTAATGGACGATCATTTGGGATATAACCAAATCTTTATCGCGGAACAAGACGTTCCTAAGACAGCTTTCAGATGCTCAGGTGCGATAGGAACATTCGCATGGAAGGTGATGCCTTTCGGTTTGAAGAATACTGGAGCTACGTATTAGAGAGCCAAGAATTCAATTTTTCACGACATGATTGGAGATTTCATGGAGGTCTATATCGATGACATCATAGTCAAATCAATAGAGGTAAGTCATCTTGACTATCTTGAACAGTCATTTAATAGAATGGAGAAATATCAATTGAAAATGAACCCTCTTAAATGTGCATTCGACATAAGAGCTGGAAATTTTTAAGGGTTTCTAGTCAATAACAGGGGTATAGAGGTTGATAGAAATAAAGTGAAAGTAATTGTAGAATTGCCACCTCCGTCTAATAAGAAACAATTACAAATGATCTTAGGAAAGATAAATTTCTTAGACGATTTTATTGCTAATTTGTCTGTCAAGATAGAAGTATTTTCTCCTTTATTGAAATCGAAGAATCAAGAGGAATTCACGTGGAAAGAGAAACAGCAACTTGCCTTCGAGAGGATTAAAAATTTTTCGACGAGTCCTCCAGTTTTGATGCCACCGAGATCAGGTAGGCCGTTGAAACTCTATGTGTCGGCCACCGATACAACTATCGGGAGTATGCTGGCGCAAGAAAATGACAAAGGCAAGGAACATGCGATATATTATCTTAGCAGAATGTTGACCGAAATCGAGAAGAGATATACCGCTATTGAGAAGATCGGTTTATCATTGCCTTTTGCATGCACTAAACTGTGGCATTATCTTCTGCTAGTAACTGTTCATGTGGTATGTAAAACTGATGTCATAAAATATATGCTTACAAGGATAATAGTGAGAGGCCGTTTAGCAAAATGGTCACTTGTTTTGTCCGAAATGGATTTAGTGTACGTGCCGATTAGAGCGGTAAAAGGACAAGCAGTTGCGGATTTTATCACTGAATATCCATGTGTTCGGATCAGCGAAGATGAGGCCGCAAATTATGCACAATCAGTTCCATGGGTGTTGTACTTTGATAGATCAAGTACTTCTACTTCATCAGGGGTTGGAGTTTTGATAGTATCTCCGAAAGGTTGGAAGACGAAAGTGCAAATGAAATTAGACTTCAAGTACTCTAACAATCAAGCTAAATATGAGGCTTTGATTGTCGGTTTATACATATTGGCTGACATGGCTGTCCAATCAGTCAAAATAATGGGAGATTCTCAGCTCGTGATAAGACAATTAAAAGGAGAATATCAATATCTTAACGAGAATATCTATGAACTTTACATCAGGGCAAAAGAGTTATTAGCCAAATTCCCTGATTAAGAGTTAGTACACATAGCACGGTACCAGAATATGGAGGCTAATGAGTTCGCACAAATGGCATCTGGTTATCGCGTTACTAAAGAACTAGCTCAGGCTATAATTATTGAGATAAATTGGCTACCGCCTATGTCGGAGCGAACACTGGTGGTGAAAGCTAAGCCAAAAGAAAATGGTACTGAATGGTGGACTCCTATTATTCAATACTTGAAGGAACCTCAATCGTGGGACAAGAGATTGAGACGCCAAGCATTAAAGTATGTGCTACTTGGAGAGGAATTGTGCCGGCATACTACGGATGGAATGTTGTTAAGGTGTTTGAACAGTAGTGAGGTAATCTTGGCAATGGCTGAAGTCCACGAAGGCATATGTGGTGCCCATCAAGCGAGTATCAAAATGAAATGGTTATTAAGAAGGCATAGATACTTTTGGCCTTCAATGACACAAGATTGTATAGATTATGCAAAGGGATGCAGATCATGTCAGATACACGGTCCAATTCAGTATGTCCCCGCAGCACTATTAAAGCATATTGTAAAGTCATGGCTTTTTAGAGGATGGGCAATGGATATAGTTGGCAAAATATATCCATCATCAGCTAGGAAACACTTGTATATATTGGTTTCTACTGACTACTTTACGAAGTGAGCAGTACCATATAAGATCATAACCCAAAAGAAGGTTAGAGAGTTTATAGAGGAGCATATAATATGCCGTTTTGGTACACAATAGACTATTACGGTAGATCAAGGAACTGTTTTTACTGGAGCGGAAACGTCAAGCTTTGTTACTTCCCGAGGGATCAGGATGTTGCATTCCATGCCTTATTACGCGCAAGCGTATGGTCAAGCCGAGGCCACAAATAAGGTTATAATTAACTTGAATAAGAAACATCTTGAAGAGAACCTGAGAGAATGGGACCGGACACTGTCCACTATACTCTGGGCATACCGAACGTCGAAGAGATCAGGGACTAGAACAAGCCCGTATATGCTCACTTACGGCCAAGAAGCAGTCTTACCGCTGGAAATTACGGTGCAATCCTTGAGAGTTAGGCTTTAGAATGACATCCTACTTGAGGAATACCGGGAAGCTATGTATTTACAGCTAGACGATTTAGACGAAGTAAGGGTTGCGGCCTTGGATCACATGATTGCCCAGAAGCCAATAGACGCACGGGCTTATAATAAACACGTGAGAGTCAAGCAGTTTGCCATCGGGGATTTAGTATGGAAAACTATCCTCCCACGTGATATACATACCCAGGCCTCTGTATGTGGTCCCTTACTTGGGAGGGCCCATACCAGGTGATCGATGTGTTAAGCGGAAACGCCTACCGATTGATGGAGATTGATGGGAAAGAGTTCCCATGCTCGGTTAATGGCAAACATTTGAAGGCTTTCTACCCGACGATGTGGGAGATGAGGGACTGGAAAGAAGATAGAATAGAAGATGCCGAGACCAACTCCATACCATCAACCAAATCCTAGATTTCATCATCAACAAGCTGTGTACATTCTTTAGTAAAGAAAAGAATTACTATCAACAAGAAAACTACAACATAACCCTACGCAGTCACTATCGGGATGAAGTTGAGCTACCTCCGGATCGCCGTCACGAAGTCCTTGAGATCGCCGTCCATGTGTGAGTTCTCCTGTTCACTTTGTGCGGCAGCCGGTAACATATCGCATGCCATATCAAAGGTGTGGTCACGTTCCTTCTCTAGGCTCTCCAACTTGGCCTCCTGTGAAGACAAGAGACCCTGGAGGTTGACATTAAAATCGCCAAAGGCAGCGACTTCGAACTCGACGTCCGCCAGCGGCTCGGTAAAACCTCGCATTTGTTCAGAATCCCGGCGGGAGATGGTGACACCTGCGCGCTCCTCTAGCTTGGAAAGCCTTGCTCCCAGACGAGCCTGTTCTCGTTGGACCCGGACAAGCCTCTTTTCAGCCAAAGCCATCACCTTGCGATGTCATTCCACCACGGAAGAAACAAAAGCAGCACAATCTTCGAGAACAGTGGCCTTCTCGCAAAGAACCACCTCTTCTTCGATCTTAGCCAGGTTCAGCTTGTAAGCTTCCAAACCCTCAAGGACAAGGAGGGAGAAGAGCTCGTACTGATGGTGGAGCTTAGAACTGGCGATAGGTGCGACGTCTATCTCGGGAATAAGCCCTTTTACAGCTCTCTCTTTTTTCGGATCGCGGGCAAGAGAAGGAAACCTGGCAGAAAGCAACTCAAGAAGTTGTTTCCATTCTTCTACCGCTTCCATGGAAAAAATGTGAACGACTTGAGGAGTAGGAGGTGAGCTCATAATGTAAAAGATGAAGAGGGATCTGGATATGAAGAGGGTTGAGAAAGACTGGGTTAATTTATAGCCGAGGCAAGAGATGGTTCAACACACTATGAGATCGTGAGAACGAAGAATCAGCAGACGTGGGAAAGTGGAGAGCTTATCTTTATATGCGTGATGCAGGAGGAGTTACACTTCTGGCAAAGAGCTGCGACAGAAATCAAGCGGTTGAGAAGATAATGAAAACCTTCGTAGGCTATCATTACCTTGAAACTCGAACAAGAATTTGAAAGGCCGCGGGTTATCAACTTCTGACTCGATCTGATTTGAAAAGATTAGGGATTTATTAATGGATAGGATATGGCGTATATTTCCCATATGTGGCATAAAGATATTAACTTGGGATCATACGGCCACCAAGATACAGTTTCCATGGATAAACTAAACGAGTCACTTCCATTAATGAAAGGATTAACACGCAAAGGAGTGAGCTGGAGCCCTTTTCGAATATAGTGCCCGGGGAAATGTGCTATAAGGGGTGATGCATTTTGTCAAGTTGATTATTGATTAACTTGACAATGGCCGAATCATCAATTAGAGTCTGTGACAATAAAACCCCACACAGAGGCGGAAAGGAGCAGAAATTTTATACAAATGGGGCATACACATATTTACAAGCCTGAAGGAAAACTCGGGAAGGTTCAGCTAAGGCGACGGAAGATTGAACTGTTATCGCAATGCTAAAACAAAAGTACGTAATCTCAATTCCAAGGTCCTATTCTCAGCACGGAGTTTCAGTCTTCATGCAGCTTGGGCTCGAATTTTTGAGTGGAGCCGTTCACATTCGCGGGTAAGAGCTATAAAAAAATCTTATCGCTAATGTATGAGTTGAGTGGTCAGAACTGCAGATGCTTCATTCAGCCTAACTCGTTGAAGAATATCAGTATAAAGTGGATCACTGAGACCAATTTCACCAAGGAGCCTTCGGTTTTCTTGTTGATTAGCAATAAGTTGATCTAACATGACTTGGAGTTCCTCTTCGGCATCGACCCTTTCCATTTCCTTCCGCCGATATTCGGTTTCGAGCATTTCGGCAGAGGCTAGTCTAATGTAGTTATCTCGGTACACCTCAAGGACCGAATCAATGGAAAGAGAAAAGCCCCTATAAGCATGTTGGAATGCAAAACAAGGCATAGAGCTTATCACGGAATCCAAATTCAGTAATAGGTAAGTAATTTCTCCCATTAGAGACGGATTGGAAATAATGTGGGGATATCCATAAGACAATGTCAGAGAATCTCCTCCACTTCTCCAAATTGCGTGACTTGGAAGGTGAAGACATGCCAGCATAAAAAAGGAGAGGCCATACCATCATCCTGAGAAGTGATGTCCCTACTGCTACTGCGAGTAGATCTAAATCGGGAAGACTCCGCATGATGCGAGGAAATGCTTGAGAAAATGCCATTAGGACAAGCCTTCAGTTTCGACAGTTAAATAACACTGAGAGAGTTGGCTTACCGAGAGAATATGGGTGAACAGCATCACAGGGTCCGCAAAGACTGTGAAATTGGGGAGTCGAAGCCCTGACCACACGAAGGAGAATAGCCTCGGTACCATCAGAGAACAAGACGTCTTGGTATGGAATCCACTAATCTTCGAAAGAAGGGGTAGTCCTTGTGTGTATACGAAAGCTAATGTAGCAAGAGCGGGAAACCATCTCGTCTTTGACAACTTCTTGACATCGGAATGTCGCTCGAGGATGCTGGCGTTTTGGGAGTACAAAAGGTAAGTCAACAGAATATACGCAAAGCATAGGGATTCCCTGACTCATTTCAAATTGCCAAGCACAATATTGAGGATAATACACTTCAAACCCAGGACAAAACTTGCCATCATCAGAGAAGAACAGGGGTAGATCCGCAGAAGTAAGAGCCTGTATCCATAAATCTTCGTCCTCTGGATATTTTCCTGAGGTAGGATCTCGAAACCAATCGGAAATGGGGTATAAGCCAGAATGAAGGGCATGATCAAAATCCAAAGACTCTTACTTAGTCGAAAGAAAGTATTTAAGGAAGAAAGTGAAAGGAGAGAGATGTGAAGAGCATTGCCTCGATGGCTTGCAGAGGATGGTTATACTGAAGCTATCAGGACCAAGAGGATGAGAGTTCATCTCGTACCATCGCTGGGGGACTTCAGGAAATGCATTAAAAAGGGTCAGAAAATATAATTTGATCCGAGCCTGAAGAAGCCAAAGGGGTCTGAAAAAAGGGTCTGGATGCTCAGTTATAAGTAAGGATTGAAAATCAGTAATAGACCTGTACAAGGCGGCGAGCATCATCTTCCCGAGAAGTTGGTCATTCTCAAAGGCCAAAGTGACAGCCAAAAGACTAAATTCCTTGGATATGAGGTTTGAGGGAACACAGAACACATACCGAGAAAGCCAATATAGAAGGAATGCGGCATGCTCTTTCTTAGAAAAGTCACCCCCACTGTACATGAAGCGCCTTACAAAAGCTTTAGGATGAAAATCCAATAAGCTCGGGTCATGAAACATGCGAGCCTCACAAGAATATAGAGTGAGTGACTCATCACTGTATGGCACGAGACCGGTCAAAGCATGAACGTCGAGTAAAGTGACGGACATGGGGCTAGCCGGAAGAAAGAAACAATGAGTAGAAGGCAACCAAAAGCAATAGAGACTGGCAAGCATATCATAGTCGACGAAAAGAGGAATGCAACAGAGTTCGTGTGCTCGGTGAATTTGAAGTTTCTTCCATAAGGGTTCCATGATTGGTTTGAGACAACTATATCGAGTGAAAAACACATGATTGAAGGCAGGCAAGAAATCAAACCTTTTTATTAGTAGGAAGCCATTGCCAGTCGATCAAAAGCCCTTGCTGAAATGGAAAGCGCTCTCTGAAATACCGAGGGAAACATTCGTTGAAGAGTAAAGGTGGAGGGAGAGCCTTGAAGTAAGGGCCGACTATGAGTTCAGAAGGTCTGGCGCGATCTTCATCCATAGAACAGTCAACCGAGTTTACAGAATGTGTGGAAAGAATGCCTCTTTTCTCCAGACGACGTAAAGAATAGAGCCGACCAGTATAGGCGCTGGGATGATAGTGATTTCGGTTGGATGCTCTAGTATGAGGAGCCATGGGTGATGGAGAAAATATTGACATGTGGGTCCCGCGGACACGTGTCGCCATCTCAGACTTGTTATTTAGGACACGTGTCACCATCTCAGACTTGTTATTTCTCCGAGGTGAAATCCCTAGTGGTACCCAATATTTTCTCGGTTATTTCTCCACGGTGAAATCCCCAGTGGTACCCAATATTTTCTCGGGGTGAACAGAGAAGCGAGGAGTCGCAAAAGTGTGATAGTCAAAAGAAGACAAGCCGGAAAATAAATAAAGGTGGAATGAGGAAGAAACCGCCAAATGGAGAAGTTGAAAAGACGTAAAGTCCCGAAGGAACGTGGGTAATCGTGGCAGTTCATTTATGTCATGGGACACGTGGAGCGAGAAAAGAGGATTCCCGTACAAGAGCACTTATTGATGGATGTAATTTAAAAGACCGAAAGGACGGGCAAGCTTCGAGCTGTAGATGCGTCAGTGTCTAAATAAATATTAATGCCATGCAGAAGGGAGAGATAAAGAGCAAGGAGAATCAGCACGGTTTCATTATTCACAGAGAGGAATACATCTCTTCGATAACAGCTCGAAAGGAAAAAAACTCTTTGTCCAAAGAAAGGTTTTTGGCAAGGAGACCTGACTTGAGAACGTTTTGACGGTCCATGGCTATGACATAGTCTTGAGCTTCCTTAGTACGCTGGGATACCTTTTTGACCTTGGCATCAAGGAAGCGCCATGATCTGGTCATGTCGATTTGATGAACCAACAGCGCTCGGCGAGCTTCAACCAGCTTAGCTTCAAGATCAGAGACATCTTTGGCCAGGCAAGCTTCAGTGTTGACCATCGCTTCGTAAGATTTGAAAAGATGGTCGGCCGATCTCTTTTGCTTATCGACATCGGCAAGGAATGCTCGGGACCGCCATTCCGATGTGGCCAAAGTCTGGAGCTGATCGCAGTTTCTCTTGACAACCTCAAGATCCAAGATGAGCTTAGGGAGGTATGCCTCACAACGAGTGTGCATTTGATGTTGGGCACAATTGGGGTCTTCACACGGAGCGTTGAGAAGGACTTGAGCTTTTGTCTCAAGGAAGGGGTCTGAAATAATTGCTGTAAGTCCACCCTCCAAGATCTTGAGGAACTCCTAGCATTTTTCCTTAGCAAAAAGACCAGAAAGGTCATCATTACACTTCAAAGGGGTGATTGAAGGCGTTGGTGTAGCTTCAAGAAGCGCTTTTCAAACACTAGCAACGTCTTCGGGAAATGGGAGTGCAACTCCAGTAGGATCAAACTCAGAAGTTGATCCAGCAACAAAAGAAGCGGGTCTATGGCAAGAAAGCTGAAACCAACAAGCAATTGAGTATTGAAGTATACCATGTACAAGGGAAAAAGGAAAATCTACTCCCAAAGTGAGACTTACCACATAATCGGATGGTGCCACGATAGAGATTATCAGTACAATAGAAGGATATAACTGTTCTGAGATCATCGGTATAACAGTCGAAAGGTCAGATGCCGTACCCCGGGTTGGTGTGTCATCTTTTGGAGACGCGGAAAGCTCAACCAGACCTCGGGGAGAGCTAGGAGTTGATAAGACATGAGACATGCTCGGAATTAAGCCTTCGGCAGTCCCACTCGGGAGGAGAGTACTCAGAGTAGGCTCTGATCCATCGACTATATTATCACTTGGTAAATCATTAAACCCTGCGGTATCATCAGCACCCTCGACGAGTGGGGAATCCGGCTCTGAGACACAAGGGGTAGGAACTACCGGGGGAACATCATGTGGAACCAATGATAGCTTGGGCAATGGTAGTGTATCGGCAAGAGTGTTTTCCAGAGCTGGTTCTACGATTTTATTAACGTCAGGAGCGGAAGAAGAGCGGGAAGGCAAAGCAAGGGCTTTTGGCACTTCAGAGGTAGATTTGGACACGCGTATTCTGGTCATGGAAGCAATAGTACGCTCGGGATCTTCTAGGCAGAAAAGTTAGTGAGATACATGCAAAATTTTCTAAAGGAACAAACGCAAGAAAAAGGAACAGATACCAAGACTTAGCACCCTCTTCAGTTTCTTGCGGGAAGGAGAAGCTTGCGATCGTGGCAAAGTTTTAGGAGCCCCGAGGATAGAGCCCTTACCGACGACTTTATTGATTATATCATCAACTTCAGTAGCGAAAAGGGCATCCCGATAGCCATTCCACCAATTCTTAAAGCTTTCAAGAGCACTCAGGACAGGTGCAAACGACTTTACCGTAAGATTCTTTGATACTTCCATGTTGATCTTGGCGGCAGCAAATGAAAGAATCGGAGGATTTGGTAACTCCAAACAAGCTCTTTTCATTAGAAGGACAGTCCATAGAGTAGGGGGCAAGAATTGGAATACCTTGCATCAGCCCAAACTGCCGAGCACAGTACTGAGGAGAGTACACCTCAACCCCTGATTTCAACTTTCCCTTGAGGGATAACCTCAATGCCAGATCAGAGGCCACCAAAACGAGAATCCAAAATTTTTTGGTCTCTTTAGAACGAGGAAAATAGAAAATATCCTGGAAATCTGGACGAGAGAGCGGGCAAAAGTCACTGTCGCACAAGGATACCTGGTAAAACCAGTGAAGATAATATTTGAAGGCACCAATTACTTCAGGAATGGGACGCAAATGGAAGCTTAGTAGACGGGCTCTGACATTGTTCGGAAAATAAGGTCCAGCCTTGTTAGCCAGTGGGAGCGGGATTCGAGACTCAGAAAACAGAGAAGGAAAATATAGGTGAATCCAAGCCTGAAGAATCCAGAAGAGACCATAAAAGACCCCTGAAGTCGCTTCACCCATAGAGGCAGACGAAAACCCAATCCTCGGTACAGTGCAGCCAAGGCTAAACATCCCATAGCGATTGGCTTACCTTTAGACAAGTGAAAGGCCAAACGTCTCAATTCTTTTGCTACTTGAAGCGAGGGATAGAAAAAGAGGAATTTGGATAACCAGTAAAGAAGAAAGGCAACATGTTCATCTTCCTCAATGGCACCCGTTCGAGAAGCATACTCACTCAAGACACGAGCATATAAAGGTTCACCTTTTGGGAGGAAATCCCAATAAGAAGAGGAGTCAAACAAGCTAGGGTCCTCTCCCGGAGGAGTTAACCCAGAAATAGCGTAAACATCAAGAAGGGTTACCGACATAGGGCCTGATTGGAAAAAGAAACAATTGGCAGATGGAGACCAGAAACAAATCAACGTTGTCCACATACGCGGGTGACTGAAGCTGCTTTGTAGGGACCCAGATACTTTAAAAAGTCAGGCATAGAAGAAGGAGAAGACATGGTAGGACCAGGGCAAAAGAAGAAGAATCGAAGGCCACAAGGGAAGAAAGGTAAAAATCCAATCTTAAAGTAATCGTCAATGGCGTCAGGAGGAGTTTAAAAGGCGTTTGGGATTGAAACCCTACAAGATATCGGATTGCAAGGAAAGATTTGGAAAAGCTGAAAAGACATATACCACAGATATAGAGGATAAATATCAGCCAGTATAATCGTCAAATCGAATTAAAAATATTTCAAATCTTTTAAAGGGAGCATTTGTTGGTGCTCAAATTTGACTTATTGGGCCAGAAGAAAAGGGAAGACATCATGCCCAAATTGCTAAACAGTAAACTGGGTAATGAAGTCACATAGGGCCCAATGTATCGGATACCGAGAACTCGGTACTGGCAACCACTCGGGACATCAGGATAAAGATAAGAGCGGTTACCTCATTTGGTGCCGATAATATCACGAGATAGAAGAAGCGGTTATCGAGAAGAAGATCGAATAATTCATAATCAAGACAATAACTGCTTGGCAGCAGTTATTCTTTAGCGTTAGCTATAAATAGCAACTGGGAAAACATCAGAGGAGACCTTTTGCCAAATCAACTGCAAAACGCATACCTTTTTGTAACTTTGTTTATTCAATCGTTATTGCCAATTCATCTTTTATCGTACAATTTATCTTTAGAGCTTTATTTTCGTTCGCCATTAGCGTAGGATTCGTCGCTTCCTTTCCAAAACGACACAAGACCTAGTTTCTCACAAAAAACCGAAGATCTTCCCCTTCGGTGAAAGATCTTTCGTCAAGACCACTCTTGGCGAAACAACTTCTCTTTTGGTAAAAGGCCTCACTACCCCAGCATCGACCTTGCCCTGACTTTCATCTTGCTTGCTCTTGTCATTCTCCTAGAGTTGTATTCCATATCGTTGCTAGTTTCCTCATATTGGACCAATGTTTGGCTGAGCAAATGTGATAGTTCGATCTCACGGGTGGTCAAGCCTCTCCAATTGTTTAAACAGCCCAAATGGTCAAATTCAATGGGTCAATTCAGCCTTCTAATTTTTTTGCGTCCAGGAGAAAATCCTACCCTGCCACAAATTGCTGAAGCTGATCCATGTCCATGAGAAGCTAGAGAAGTACCATCACACGGATTACAAAGAACTACCAGATATCATGAAGGATTTTATTCATGGAAATCTCCAGGAGAAATTTTACAAGGACAACGAGCTAAAGTACGATCACAAGCACTTTTGCACTCGCGTGCTTACAGGTTATGGCAATCCTGGCCTGACTTGGACTACAGAGTTAGATTTTGACAAGTGCGTCTTAATTTGGCACGTTGCAACAGAATTGTGCTACTACTCGAATGGCCGAGACAAAAGTTACCCAGGTTTCTTGGAAAGTAGGCTGTTGTCTCGTTGCATGTTTTATCTCCTCGTCATGTATCCTTTCATGTTGCCCAGTGGGATAGGCCAGATCCGGCTTCGCGATACTTTCGCGGAAGCTGCCAAATTTTTTAAAGAAAAGCTACTCTTATCGCCTAGAAAACGTGGGCCCCTCCTGCGGAGATACCTGCAACAAGATTTCGCACTTGTTCAGGAGAAACCGAGAAACATCAGTTGAAAATGAAGCTTGCCAAAAAGCCTGCAGGATGTTGCTCGAAGTGAACACCGAAGTACCGCCCGCCAAAGTCAAAGGAGGCAGGAGCAAGTCCGTCTTATTCAATGGGTGCAAGCTGGCCTTGGGGTTGAACGAGAAGTATGATATTTCTCAAAAGTGGGAAAGGATTTCCAAGGTTTGGGCGGAAATGCTAGTTTGCGCAGCGAGTCAGAGCAGAGGAGATTGTCATGCCCGGCAGCTCAGGCGAGGAGGAGAGCTCATCACTCATGTCTGGCTCATGTTGGCTCACTTTGGCTTAACCGATCACTTCCAGATGATGCAAGGACACGCCATAGCTAAGCTTATTCTGCGATAGTTCATCTAAGTATTTAGCTATAGCACGGTTGTAGTCGTTTTTGTGTGATCATGTAGTTATATGCAAAAGTTCAAACTCATGATTGATGGACATGTATAGTTTCTGCAAGTGTTAAGCATGTCGCGTGAAACGAGTTAATAGTCAGTTACTAGTTTTAGTTCCCTTGTATGATAGTTTTCATCGAAGTTCAGTCTTTATCAACTTTTAATTACAGAAAGGAGGCAAGGGAGGGAAGACGCCTTCATTTATAACAAATCATAGTAGTTGATTACGTCTCAAAATTAATCTGTTTGATTCGAAGTCGATATGAGTCTGATGTTTTTGGGGCACTCGAAAACAGGGACAGACAAATTGAGAACGCGAGAAGACGCCCGCCTGGTGTCTGGATAAGTCCGGCAACTAGGCAAGCACCCGGCCTAGAATTGGCCGGGTGTCCGGCCACATGCAGTTATCATTTTCTCGAGAGGCCACAATGCGTATATAAGCCTTTTATAATTATTACATGTTATATGAGACAAAAAATAAAGAATCTGATACTAATAAAATAGAAGAGAACATTATTGTACGACAAGCGACATTAAAAATAATATTAACATCCAGAGCTGAAAAGACATAGTGCCCAATTGTCTAGGTGCCGGACACCCGGCCCCCAACGCAGACCCGACCTAGAAGTGTTTTAAAATTTATTTTTTATGTTTAGATACACAACTTGTGAGAGAGCTTTTAAGAGCCGTCATCCAAGTGAATTGAGAGTGTGGAAAAATCTCATTTCTTGCGATTGATTCTTGTGGGTTTGGGTGTTATCTCGGATTGGGATACACTTATGAATAAGTGTGATTGAGTGATTGTAATCTTCTCTGTACCAATCATAGCGACACCATCTCATCAATCCAAGGAATACGCACATCGCTGCACCATGTGTTTCACCGAAAATATTCCCGTGACAAAATATAATTCATCGAAAGTCATTTTTCGATTTTTAATTAGAGGAGACCGGGTTTTGTAACTAATTTCGGACATGATATCCAGGCGTGAACAAAGAGCTTGGTTGTCTTGATCAATAACACAAGTTTCGTACAGTAACGAAATCTGACTTATCTTCATAAACAATTCAGACAAATCCGTCCAGTTACTGACTGGCAGCATCCGAATTTCATCAATGCATCATTACAAAGCTACTGGCTTAGAAAATAAACAGCTACAGCTATGGAAACTAAATGTACGGTACTGGAAAATAAAGATAATTGAAAGACAGCATTTTGGTATGTGTTCGTGGAGGGGGGGCTTTTTCTAGCTATCGGACACTATTGATAATATGAACTTCATAACCGCTTTCCGATACGGTGTTTAATAATCACTGTCGATCTCATCTTCGCCATTCGTCTAATGACATCTGTACACCAACTATCATCGATCTTATCTTTTTGTTCTGATATGTGTCCTTTTCGAGGCAATAACCGTCATCGAACTCTTTACATCTTGACACATGTCCTCCCCGAGGTAATAACCATCATCGAGCCCTTTTCGTCTTAACACCTGTCCTTCCCAAAGCAATAACCATCGTCGAGCTCTTCTCATCTTGACACCTTGTTTTCCCTGAGGTAATAACCGTCATCGAGCTCTTTCCGTCTTGACACCTGTCCTCCCCGAGATAATAACCATCGTCAAGCTCTTTTCATCTTGACACCTGTTCTCCCTGTCATCGAACTCTTTGCGTCTTGACACCTGTCCTCCTCGAGGTAATAACCGTTGTCGAGCTCTTCTCATCTTGACACCTGTCCTCCTCGTCATCGAGCTCTTTCCATCTTGACACCTGTCCTTCTTCTTTTTCTTGTTGACAGCTTCGGTGACTTGGGCTCCATATGGTAATTCTTGTCGACAACTTTTGGTACGGGAATTCAAGTGACGATTGCTTCCTATACAATTCCAGCTTTCCAATTTCAAATTCTTAAATTTCCCGCTGGGATATTGCAGTGTTTGCCAGCTATTTGCTTACATGAGCAATCCTCTATGGACTATGTCATCCCTCAAGTTTATTTTCATTTATTTTTGTTCTCGACAACCTAATTAATTATGGGTGTCAACATATGCCCCTTTTTTAAAGAATTAATTAGATTTAATTCTTTTAAAGAAATATACGCAGCTTCGTCATTCTTGATCCTGACGCTTCGTAATTTACGTTCGCTTGATCTCCCTACAACGTTTCACTTTACTCTGACACGTCATCCCGATCATTTATGGCTTGGCAAATCTTCATGATGATAGATCATCTGAACCGTCGTATCTCGATGACAAAAATCAAAACTTTAGTTCTTCATCTTCTCTGTCGTATCTCGACGATAAAAATGAAAACTTTAGCTTTTTGTTGACACCTAAATTTTGGCGACCCAGTTAGTTAATTTTCACATAAAAAATTAGGGATCGATCTTGGTCTCTAGAAAAAAATATTAATGCATTTGCATAGGCTCATATGGTTACATTTGTATTGGACCGGCGGTGGATGGACTCAAGTGAACGGCTCTAAACTCAATGAAATTGGACTAAGCCCGTGTTCAAGAAAATTCTTGGCCCGGCCCATGAGTATTATAAGAGCCGAAATTTTCCCATTGGATAATTGAGTAATTAATCTTGATTATTATTCAAACCTTGGAAGATAATTTTTCGATTTGATTTGACATTATCAGGATTCTAAGAGATAATAAAATTTTCATATCAGTAAAGTGTATCTCTTAGAATTTAAAATTGGGAGTTTTGATCTAAACCTAGCACTGTATAAAGGGAGACCCATTCACGTTCGAGGAGACACGTTCAGAGACACACGGCCATAGAGAAGAAAACGTGGGAGAGAGAGAGGGGCGCTTATATTCACGATACATGCAAAGAAGCTCCCCCTTGACTGCCATGTGTTGACTGCACTTCATGAACCATTGTGGCTTTATTTCCTGCGGGTGATATCACGTCCCACTCGGCACCTCCGTGCCTCCAACATCCAGAGTTGTCCCTACCTCAGCCCTTCACGTCTGAGACGCTGCTCCACCAATCAGCGAGCGCCCAGAGATAGCAGCCAGCGATCCCGAGCAGTTTCCAGTAATTCCAGACGATTTTCTGCAGATTCTCGGCGAGCTCATCCTCTCTGACGTTAAGCACATCAATCCAGCGGAACTAGTGCTCGTCGCCAGCCACCATAGCACCATCGCAGTCCTGGTCTGGCGTGTCTCGTTCAATTTGGATGACTCCCGGACGTCCTCCTTTGAATACCACAGCAACGTCAACACAGCAGCGAATTTCCAGTAGCGATCCAGCGAGCTCTCGACTTTCTTGCCGTCCTCGCTGAACCAAATCAGCTTCTTTCCAAGCCATCCAGCACTGGCGGCACCACCACCGTCGGCCACCACAATCTAAGTTGCCCCTGAGCCGCCGTCGGTCACCTGCCGTTGGCCATCCCGCGATCCGCAATCCCGATACACCGGCGATTCAAATTTGGAAAATATTCGCAAATTAGGTAAGATTGTTATCCAAATATCTTTTTAAATATTCAATCTCTTGACCTTCGGATATTTTGAATATTTGGTGAATATTCTGTGGATTGCTAGATATTTTAGGGATAATATGTCCGATATCCGCAATATCCTAAGATACCCCAAATTAGGAGTTTTTCCTAATTCAGCAACGTGTATGGACGACTATCTGACCTTATCCCTAAGGTACGATATGCGGCGATACGGAAATCGTTATCTCATCCATAACTACTTGGATGCGATAATAGATTTTATTTGCTTTCCAAATTCAAATAATCGGCTCTCTGTCGATATCTATAACCCTATAGATATGACCGTTAGTTCGATTCTCTTTCCTAATTCGAATTTGATAAGAAGAATTTTGTGGATTGCGTGGATTGTTTTGAGTGTGGTCGTTATCTTTGTTTGATTGCTTTCCTTTTAAATAAAGAAAATCCAAAAATATGTTAGTTAGGATTTAAATTAGAAGTTTTGCATGCTTAGGAAATCTTAAATATATCCAAAAGAGGAAGATAATTATTTGATTTAAATTGGGCCTTAGGGTAACATATTTCCTAGTTTAAATTAAAAATTGTTTTAATCTTAGTGGATTATTTAGGATATTTAATTATTTTGAATTTTAAAAAAAAAAAACCAAAAAGAGGCCACGTTAGTATAGGAAATTATCTTTTTTAGAATAGATTGCATGTTAATTTAGACATTTTTTTTTTCTGAATTTCATGTAGAAAATACCAAAAATACATCGTTTTCCGTCATTAGAATTAGGTCACGTCGTCGCGTGACATATAGTTCGCATGTTAGGTTGCATGAATCGCATGTCATTTTTTGTACGTCATTGCATATAGGTTAGTTTGCATTTTAATAAAGCGCAAACCCTAAAGAACACTTTGAGTGCCTTGCTTTGTTAATTAGAAATCATATTAGGATTGTCTATATGATTTTCTACTAACAATGCAGATGCTTTCGTTGCTTTAAGGTACGTTATTCTCCTAATTTGGCAATTTATTTACCGCTTTCTTGGGTGTTAAATTGGTGATTTGCGCACCCGCATGAACACCTCACATGTTAGTGATTAGGTAATAAAATGGATCCAGACTGCCTACATAAACATTTTTTAAAAAGAAAAGGTATGGAAAGGGTGTTAGACTAGATCTAGCGTAATCAAGTTCCCGAGCTTAGAATCTCTGGTTCGTAGGAATAAAACATATCTCCCTATGTTTTATTTAGGTTTCTAATCGACTTACCAAAAATAGATTAGTGGCGACTCCAAGCACGAAAACTTTTGCATGTGAAAAACTTAAACCCTAAGTCGCGAATTGGTAGGGCTTGGGAGGGCCCGAGTTAGGCTTAGTCTTAATAATCCATTAGCCTGATAAATTTTAGGTTGCGACACTTTTCATCTTCTCCTTCGATTCTAGGTTTTCTTCATCTTCCATGAAACTCTTTTACTTAGTTCGTATTCATGGATACTCAGTACTCTCCCGAATCGTATATTGAAAGGTTTGATTGTCTGCAAGAAGATGAAGATTCCCCAAACTGTCATCTTCGCCTATTACATTTGGTCAACGAGTCCTCAGATCAACTTATTCTTGGTCCCTATTTTCGCAATCATCAGCAAATCCCGGCTTCTCTCCTCCCATGCTTTCCAAGGAAAGCAAGAGAACTACTTCCTATACAAAAGTTCTCAATTGCGGACATTTGGTTTGCAGAGACCCAGCGATTTTGAGGATTTCCTTCCTCCGAGACGGGGATTCACCGCTGGTATGCGAGACTGAAGGATGATTTACCTACCCAACTTGCTTGGAAGAGAGCCGGCATTGACGTGGCTTTGGAGGTCAGCATGCTGTCGTATGACTTAAACTTAGGGCTTTTTAGTGCTGCTATCAGTTTCTGGTCCCTTTCGACTAATTGCTTCTTTTTCTGTTAGGGCCAATGTCTGTTACTCTTTTAGACATATATGCCATTACTAACCTTCCCCCGATTGGGACCCTTATAGAGGACATGGCTTTACTATCAGTAACTCTTATTCCTGAAGAAACCCTTGCTTACAGCAAATTTCTCGAAACATATTTCCACAATACTGATCCAATAATCCTCGATGAACGCACTCTCTTTCTCCTTTTCTGGTTGTCCAAATATGTCTTCTTGGCTTCTACGCTGAAAGTCTCCAAAGAGTTTTTACTACTTGCAGCCAATCTCACTATGGGTATGACACTTGCTTTGGGTCCATTGATTTTAGCAGCTCTGTATACGGGAATAACTCATGCATCTCTATCAATGATGTCTCGGGAAGAAGGCACCATATTTGGACCATTTTGGATACTTCAATGCTGGTTGGTTCATTACTTTCCATTCCTCTCCAGTCATAACTTTCATACCTTCCGTCATCATTTCTATCCAAGCTTTCGGCCACCTACACCTCTTCTCTTCGGGTGTCGTTTGCTAAGTTATTCTTCATTGAGTATCCCTAAGAATCTCTCTCCTTGTGCTTTTTATCTTCAGAAATTCCTGATGGCTGACTCGAATGAAATCAAATTTTTTTGCTTATGACGCAAATGAATTCAATTATCTATTTGATTCAACAACTCACTCCAATTCCACTGACTTCTGGTTATGTATTCTTACTCCTGTGGACCTTCCTCTAAGGCTATCTCAAAAGGGAAAGTTCTATCATGGCTTTGAAATTTATTCTCCCCAATACTGTGCTAGATAGTTTGGTTTGGTTCAGGCTGTTCCTATGCCAATTCCATATTCTCTTGAAGTTCTTGACATGACTAAACAGAGATATTCTTATAAAACTCATGCCTCTTTCATATGCTACTCCGACATTACCCAACTTATGCATGCCCATTTTTGCCCCTGATGTTGATGACTTTGAGCCCAAACCCGGATGTACACCCGAATGGACCTCCTGGTGGCTTTCTTTTGCCTTTTAAAGTCCTTATGAGGAGGCTACTCAGGCCATGTTGAACCGAATAATGGGGGGGTGCATTTAAGCCAAGGAACAAAGGTTAGAGGAGTAGGAAGGCCATTTCAATGGAACCAATCAACCCAGCAGGCATTCCAAACTCTGGTTTGGAACGGTCACAAATTATCAAGGGTAAGCAAGTTAAAGCCCATAAGGTTAAAGAAGCAGTTCCTTCAAAGGGCATCACTATTCAGACTCGTCTGTCTTGCACCAAATCAATGGATCAGACTGAGAATAGAGAAAGAACATCTCCTCTCAAGAGAAAAGCCGATCACAGTCAAGGTATTTGTTCATTTTATTCTTCCTTTCTGTACTCTATTCTCAAATCATTTTCTAAATTCATGTTTTTTGTTCTTAAGATCCCTTACCGACTGACCAATCTCTCGAAGAAACGGAAGAGGAACCAATTGCGCCGTTGATAAAAAAGAAACGGCTCAATGCTTCGACCCCATCAGCTTCTTCATCTTTGGCTACCAGTAGCCCTTTGGACGCCCTGGATTCTCATATCAACCCTCCTTATTCTGAAGATGATTCTAAAGGTACTCACTTTTGTTTGTTTCTTTTATCTCTGCTTTGCTCCCTTTTACTGCTTGATGCAATATGATGAGGTTTTATACGAACGTTTATTATTGGAAATGCACCGGACAATCCTAACGACCCCTTTCTTGAAGTTGCTATTGTTGATCTACCCACATTACTCCTTACAGCATTCGCACAAGGTACTTATATCACGGTTGATGATTATCTGCTGTATGCCTCAATAATTAATTCTGTTCAACTTTCAGAACCCTTGAATGATCCAGCATTGTAGGCTTTGGTGGTTTCAGCTCCTAAGGATATCATTGATGTTTCGAGTCCCAATCCTAACATCCTGGACAGTTCTCCTACTCATCCAGCTGGAGTTGAAACTCCTACTTCAACATTGCCTTTGGCCACTACTCTTATTCGTATTTAGAGCATTCCTGATTCTTCGACACAACCTTCATCAAGTCATCAATCTGTTCATGCCGAAGAAAGGAGCTCCCCACAATCTTTTCTGAAGGCTAAACGTATGTTGGAAGAGGCCTCTCATGTGCTGAACTTCACCCCAAGTTCTCATGGTGCAGTTTCTCCAAGAAAGGTGGCTTCCCTATGATTCTACATAATCACATAGCCTTTGACCAACTAAAATCCTTACTCGATGAGCTATGTAATGTTGAATCTAGTGTTGTATTGCTCCCTGAGCTCAAGGTAAAGCTACAAGAATTCTCAGGAACTTTTGTTGACAGGGCAAAGTCTTATCGACGTAATTATGACTTGATTATGTCTTTGACCATCCCTGATCAATCTAGTTCTGAGAGTAGCAAGTCTATAGACGAGCTCAGTCATAATGTTAAAGGGAAACATACTAACCTCCATGCCCTGGTCGAGGAAATATCTCAACTTGATGATCAGGCAACCCTTCTTGAGAGGCAAAAAGCAGAAATTGAGAGGCGGCTGGACATAATTCGACAAGCACGGGAATCCAAACATATACAACAGCTTCAATTGGAGGAAGACTCCGACAAGGACATCACCACCCTCAAAGAGCTCAAGCAATCTCAACACACACGTCGGTTGGCAATAAAAGGCAAAAATAGCCATACCAAGAACAATTGTATACCTGAGAACGGCAAATTTGACCGTAGCATGTTGTCCCTTCAGAGTGATGTAAGAAACTTATTGTTCCCCAAGAAAAATTTCAATTAATGAAATTATTTTTTACTTTCCTTGGTCCAGTGCTTCATATTTTCTTGTTCGTCATGTATTCCTCTCGGCGGGAATTTATTTATTTCAATTTCTCCATGTTCCTTCATCGTGGATGCAGTCGGTTACTACGCTAGGTCTATTTATACCCGTTGTTCTTGCTCTCTTTTCTCACTTCATCAACACCCGACATGGCGTCTAACCTTTCTTTTTCTCCCCATGTTCAACTTTCCATGTACTTGAATCGTTTCGATGATCTTCAACCTTACGAAACAAAGGGTCGCATTTCTTTGTCCTTCATGAATTATGTTGATACTACTGATCACACCATTCTGGGTCCTTACCTTAAATCCACACAAACCCCTCCTGTGTTTACTGAATGCTTCCCTCATTATTATTAGGAAGTTCTTCCGATTAACAAAAGTCACATTCATGCTCATGCTTGGTTGACTTCCAATCACAGATTTAACTCCTATCCCAGTTTCAATGGGAAATTCTTTCAATGGTGCCCACACATGCAGAATGTGATGAAACCTCAGTAGCAATCGGCTAGAATCAATAAGGCCTTGATGTTCTATTGCATGTCTATCGATCCAATTGAATATGGTCTTATTGGTAGCCTTTGCAACTTTTGGTCACCTTCTTCACACTGTTTTTTCCTTCCTGGTGGTCTAGTAACTATAACTCTAGCTCTTGGACGTCTGGACTTTGACGGGTCTTTCTCTTTTCGTTGAATTCCATGGTCAAGAAGTTTCTGAGTGTTTGCCTTTCCAAAACACAATTTCTCTTGACCTCCCTTATGATGAGTTCATGGACAAATTCGCCAAATCCGATGGAGAAATTAGTCTTGATGAGCATGTAACATTTCTTTTATGTTGGTTCTCACGATATATATTTTGCACGCCAACCCTATCGATTTCTTCGGAGTTCATCGATGTTTCTCACATGCTTTCTTATGGCCTCGATGTGAGTTTGGGTCGAATAGTTCTCGCTATACTTTACCGATCCCTCATAGATGTTCAGACTTCTCTTTATAATGACATCTTGATCCTTTCTTTGGTCCCTTATGGATTGTGCATGGATGGCTACAAGTATATTTCCCTAAAATTTTCTTCGACATTGGAGTACCTCCCGTTCATTGGTCTGAAGCAAACCATCCTCCTATTGAAAGAGAATTCGGCATTTGGAAGTTCTGCCGTCCTCTTTATTATCCTTCGATAGGGAATTCTCTCTTCGAAAGTTTTCTTCAAGCCTAGCTTTCATCGAAGAGCTTTGTTTTCTACAGAACTTGTGTCGATATTCATGAGCCTAGCCCCTCTTATGACCAACTTGACACTTGTGTCTTTAGGAAAAGCATCCTCACTCCTTCTGACTTGATTGTGGATTTTTCGACTACAAGCAAGTTTTTTCCAGGTTTCGAGGTCTATAATCTACACTACTGTTCTCGCCAATTTGGCCTCACTTAGGGTATTCCAGCCCCTATCATTTATTCCATGAAGCATCCTTTTTCTCATGCCATGAACCACCATTTCATTGACGAGGGTAACATCCCTTGCTACAGTGAAATTACACATGTCATCCTCGGAAAATTTGACTATATCTATTTTACTGGAGAACCACAGAGTACTGATGCCTTCACTGAATGGTGGGTTGAATATCGAGCATTTCTTTTTCCATCACACGTCGATGTGGTGATGTCCAAAGTTACCCAGCTTCTCCCTGGACTGAATCATCCATTTGAGAGACCCTATGATTTGATGTCTAATTTCTCCGATCTTTCTTCGGAATGCCCATCTGATGAAGGTATAAGCTATAGCAATCAATAAATAGAATTTGTTTACTCGTTTTTTTTGTCTTAACCTTCATTCCCTTTTTTGCCTTGTAGATATGAGTATCACGTCATGTAAAAGAAAGGCTGAGGATTACATTAATACCCCTGTTGATGCTAAACTTGAAGATCATATTTCAATCTCTAATGCTAGCCTGTCTCCACCCAAGCGCAATTTTGGCAAACCATCCCTTTCTCGGGAAAATGACAAATTTCAACCCAAATCGGTTCGGCTTTTTCATTTATAATTGCCTATTTTTGCCCACATTTACACTGATTCTACAGTAGAGGCAGAAATCAAATCTCTTCTGGCTGACTTGTCTAGCTTACGTTTCCCTTTATAATGTCTGGCTATGGAGTATGCTGTCAAGGAATTTGCTCATTCTTTAGACTCGGCCCAGACATCTTACAAACTTCGACAAGATCGCATTGATGCTTTCGATGTACTGGAAAAATCATATCTAGAGAAACACGCAGATCTTGACCAAGCACGTGCTGTCCTTGCGCATTGTCAAGATGTCGATGATATTCCATTGCAGTGTCTGGCTGACCACCTTAAGGAAGTTAGTCAACTGGAGATTACATGTCATACCATGGAGGATAAAATTCAAGAGGCCATGTCTGAGAAAGACCGACTCTTTGAAGCTAACTGTGACTTGGAGATGCGCCTATGCAATTTCTATCTAAGAATTGAGCAGCATTTCATGTAATTGTTGTATTACTGCCTAGTAGGGTCTTTGCTATGTTCAAGTCAATGTTCATCCTTGATCCTTATCATTGTATATATGCAACTTTCCCTTTTACCAAGTGCACTTGACCAAAGAATCTCGCTTCTGACCCTTCATTATCCTTTCTGATGTCTTCATTCAAGTAGTATTACATCATCTTCACCTGTCCGGGACAAGCCACTTACATCCAAAAGTAGTCGAATCTATAGCTAGCTATGATTATCCATATCTTCAGCAGATAATGCACATAATTACAACCTTTCACATTCTTGTCCTTGGTAGACGTTAATCATAAATGTCCTTTAATTCTGCTGATCTGTATCTACCCTTTTCTTGTATAAATTGCCGGCGGATTTGATTTACACAATCTCCTATACATCCATTATGTCGCTCCATTTCCTCCAATATTAGTAGCATTTGACAGTGTGTCTTAACTTCCCCGCCAGTTCAAGTGACCTATCAGTTCCATCCATTACTCATGTCCCTTGAGTTCCGCACGACCCCTTTTGTGCCCTTCGATATTGGTTCTCTATTTAAGCAACCTTTGTGAATTGATATTGTCACACCTCAATCCTCTTTTCTCCCTTAACAAGCCTTTGGCATTCTTGCAATATCTCCATCATGGGCAAGCCTTCTTCTTCCTCATTCTCCAGCATCTCCTCTTTCACTGAAGAGTTCATTGCCTTGTGGAGTAACCTGATATGCCAACTGAGCTTCACCTACGCTTACTTGTCCATCCAACCAGGTATCTTAGAGGAAGTTTCTAACTATCTAAAAGAGGACAAGCCTAAACACCTTCCTGCCAACCACCCTTTTAGAACCGACTTTGATGAATTATGCATGACTTTTGACTATGGGCTTCAAGCCTTTCTGGAGAATAAGTCACTGATCGAGCGCCATGCGGTTATTGAGAGTGAATATTTCAACAAGAAGGAACTAACCGATCATGTGGAGAAGGTGTACTTTGATCGACACAGGATCCTAGAAACCGCTCGTACAGGACTGGCCAGGTGTCACGTTCGAAAGATGCCAAGGCTCAGCTACTGGATGCTGTGACTCATCATCTTCAAGGGAAGTTGTCATCCGAAGAAAGAGCGGCAGATGAAATGGAGAAGCAGGGGTTGATCAGGTTGTTGGCCTGGATAGACGAAGACATCGATTCCTACATATCGCTGGTGAACTACTTGGAAGAGCAAGCTAACGCTTGCTTTGAATCTCTCATGACGCTGGAAAGGGAAGGCAACCAAGCCTATTAAACCATGAACACCAGCTCTCCTGCCTATCACCGTGCTATCGAAGAGCACCGTCATCTGAAGGGTCGTTTTTCTAGTTTTGTAAATAAGTTCAGGAGTCATATCGGTCTAGATTGATCATGTAATGACTATTTCTGGAAAATCTTTGTAAATATGACCCTTTTGTTTGGCCAACTTAGTCCTTCTAACCGGCCAATGCAATGGTTGACCCTTTGTCCAACTTTTCTATCAATCAATGTATTTTTCTTTCATATATGGCATGGATGACTTTGATCTTCTTCGTTTCCTTTCATTTCCCACATCGTTGGATAATACTTTTTTAAATATTTCCCATTGATTGAGCAGGGCATTTCTCCAATCACATCGACATCCATTAAGTGATATGCATTTCCACTTAGAATTTCTATAACTAAATACGGACCTTCCCAATTTGGTGACCATTTACCAAATTTCTCATTATCTAAACCCACTGGTAATATAGTTTTCCAAACTATGTCACCAACATAAAAACGTTTTTCTTTCACGTGTTTGTTGTGTGCCTTAGTAACCCTATTTTTCTGGGCAATCAACTTCTCCAAAGCCGTAACCTTGTTCTCTCCTAATTCATCGATGTTCCCATACATTAATTCATCATATTTTCTTTGGACATGCCTCCTTGCAATTTTACCCTTAACGATTGCACTGTAATCTCTATAGGCAATACTGCCTCTTGGCCATAAGTCAGCATGTAAGGACTAACTCATGTACTTGACCTCTTTGATGTTCTATAAGTTCACAATACTGTCGACAAGAGTGAATCCCATTCTTTGGGGTTTTCTTCTAGGTGCCTCTTAATGAGGTTAATAACGACTTTATTGGATGCCTCAGCTTGTCCATTTGCCTGTGCGTAATACGAAGTAGAAGGAAGCATTTTAATTCTCCTGGATCTAGTAAATCCCAAGACTTCCTGGCCAATAAATACAATGACTTTATTTGCTGATATCGTTTCTAGTATTCTATATCGATGAATAATTTGCTCTTCTATAAATTCTTGCACAACCTTCTGAATTATATTTTTATACGAGGCTGCTTTTACCCATTTAGTAAAATAATCAGTGGCAATCAGTATAAAACTATGTTTCTTAGATGATGGAGGATAAATTTTTTCGATTATATCCATCGCCCATCCTCGAAATGGCCATGGCTTAATAATGGGCTACATAACCGACGCAGGCACATGTTGTAATGGATCATGTTTCTGACACGGTTCACGCCCTTTAGCATAGTCGATACAGTCTTGGGTCATTGTTGACCAAAAATAGCTATGGCGTCTTAATAACCATTTCATTTTTATGCATGCTTGATGTGCTCCACATATCCCTTTATGCACTTTCGCCATTGCTATCATCAATTCTTTTTTACTTAAACACCTAAGCAAAACGCCATAGACTCTTTTTCAATATAGTTCACCATCAAGCAATAAGTATTTCAATGCTTATCTTCTAAATCCCTTGTCGCCAAAAACTGGATTATCTAGATAATCAATGAAAGGTGTTCTTCAGTCTTTTTTGTTGATATCAATATGCTCTTCATTAGACTACACCATCATGATTCGATTTTCTATTGATGGCAAAGTTTTTGTTTGCATAATGATAAATCTTGCAAATTCTTTTGATATTTTATACCCAGATGCCATTTGAGCTACCTTATTGGCTTCCGCATTTTCATTTCTTTTTATGTGTTCCAGTTCATAATCAAAGAATTTGTCCAGCAAAACTTTCGCCATATCGAAGTATCGAATAATGTTTTCGTTGAGGCATTGGTAATCCCCCGATAATTGGTTGATCACTAATTGAGAATCTCCTTTTGTTTTTACAAACTGCACCTTCATATTGGTTCATATCAGCCAATATGTTAAGGCCGACAATCAGGGCTTAATTATTGGAACTTTCAAAATCAAGTCTGCACATAAGTTTAGTTCGATGTCCCTGAGGGGATACAATTAAAACTCCTATACCAGAGGTCATCGCCGTACTCGAACCATCGAAATACAATGTCCATGGTACCACCCGTATCAAGTCTTTGGTGTTTCCTTCTTCTAAATGTACACATGGGTATTCCGCAATGAAGTCGATGATCGCTTGTCCTTTGACTGCCTTAAGCGGTACATATATCAGATGTATTTCAGACCGAGCAAAAGTCCACTTTGCAATTCTTCCTTTGATAATTGGTTGGGTCGACATATACTTAATAATATCTATTTTACAAATTACCTGGACTGTGGTCGGTAGCATATAATGGTGTAACTTCGTACAAGCGAAATACAATAACAAGCACAATTTCTCAACTGGAGTATACCTTTTTTCTGTATCATTCAACATTCGACTGAGATAATATATTGCCTGTTCTTTTCCATCATCATTTTCCTGTGCCAACATACTCCCAATAGTACCATTAATTGCCGACAAATAAAGTTTCAATGGCCTACATGGTTTAGGTGGCATCAAAACCGGTGGGTTAGTCAAATATTTCTTAATCTGTTCAAAAGCATGCTGATGTTCTTTCTCCCAAACAAATTGATCTTGGTTTTTCAGCTTAAGCAATGGAGAAAACACCTCTATCTTGCCGGACAGATTAGCAATGAATCGATGCAAAAAATTTATTTTACCTAAAATCATCTGCAATTGTTTCTTATTTGATGACGGCGGTAATTCTATGATAGCTTTTGCTTTGTTTTTATCTATTTCTATTCCTCTTTAATTCACTAAAAAGCATAGAAAATTACTTGCCCTTATCCCGAAAACACATTTAAGAAGATTCATTTTTAATTTAAACTTTTGCATCCTTATAAAAGTACGTTTGAAATGAGTTAGATGACTTACTTGATCCGATTTGACAATGATGTCGTCGATTTATGTCTCCATGAAATCCTCGATCATATCATGAAAAATAAAGTTCATAGCCCTCTGATATGTTGCCCCGGCATTTTTTAATCCGAATGGCATCACTAACTGCTCGAACGTCCCAATAGCTCCCGAGCATTGAAATGCTGTTTTATGGATATCCTCTTCCGATATAAATATCTGATTATAACCTAAATGACCATCTATTAATGACATGATTTCGTTGCCAGATGCCCAATCGATCAACATATCTGCCATTGGCATTTGGTATAAATCTTTTGGGGTTGCAACATTTAGGTTTCGAAAATCTATCCACACTCTTAACTTCTCGTTCTTCTTTTTAACCGGTACCACATTGGATAATCACTCGACATACCATGCAGTTCTGATAAAATCTGCCGCCAACAAACACTCGACTTCTTCCTTGATTTTGTGAACAATCTCTGGTGCAAATCTTCGTGGCGACTGCTTGTGTGGCCGAAACCCTTTCTTTATTGGTAACCTATGCTTGACCACATCTCGACCTAACCCTAGCATTTCATGATAATCCCATGCGAAGCAATCTTTAGATTTCCTTAATAACTCAATTAGCTGGGCTTTTGTAACATCATCCAATAATGCACTAATGAATATTGGCCGACGGTTTTGAGAATCTCTAATATCAATCTCCATTAACGGGTCTTGAGCTTCCATAACTTTATTGTCTTCTTTAAGGGGTAACTCCTCAAACTCCATAATGCAATTAGTGGCATTCGTAGCTTGTTCACCCAATTCGGCCATATAGGCCGTGTACCTCCTATTGAGGTCGTCCAATAATGTAAGGTTCTCCATGGACAACCTTATCCCAACATCCCTCTAGGTCATTTTTAGGGATCCATTCAACATTTCCCTTATCAAACCGGTAGAATGCTACATTCCTCGAATCAATTTTAGGTGGCTTGATAACACATAAATTTTCACCGGGCATTTTTCTTGAATCTCGATTAGTCCTAAAAGCATGCGCCCAGAATACATGAGCTTTGCTATTAGCCTTAACATATTCAACCTTGCTCCCATTCCAAAAAGCCAACATCTGATGAAGGGTCGAGGGTACACATTGATTTCCATGAATCTAGTCTCTTCCCAGCAACAAGTTGTACGATCCATCTGCGTCAACACAATAAAAAGCTGTCCTAGAGGTTTTCGAACCCACAGTTAAATTAGCTACAAATATACCTTTCACCTCTGTTACTTCTCCTGTGAAGTCGGATAACTGAATATTCGATGGGATAATTTATTCATCTTTCATTTCAATCTTTTTAAAGAACCTATATGGGACTAGATTGAGGGTAGATCCCCCGTTGATAAGAACTTTAGAGACCGGGCGTCCATCAATCCTAGCATTTATATTAAGTGCCCTAAGATGCTTAGACCCTTCGTAAGATGGTTTTTCGAACTCCATTAGTTCCTCCTCATCATCGAATTGGAATTCTGCCTTGTCCTTTTCATCGACGACCGAATCTCCATTGGCTATCAAATCTATTGAAGTCACTCTATATTGCAAAGGAAGTCTAGCTTGGACCATACACGAGCTTGCAGGATTAACCGATCTCGATAACATGGCTGGCCTAAATTCTGTTTTCTCATTGATCCCAGGATTCCTCTGATTGTCATTCTTTTTATTCTGGTTAAAGTTCCCTGAATCGCTTCTCCATATTAAATTCCTAGCTCGAAATTTCCTCGGTTTATAAGGGATTGGCGAAACCTGAGTAATATGAATATGATTAACCTGCTTTTGTAACTCATGCATCTTCTTTTTCGTTTGTAATCTTCTTTTTTGAGTTCTCATTACTTTGCCCTCTAGACCTTGGATTTCTCCAGATTCGAATCATTCACCTTCTGGTAGATCGTTTGGTACTTTCAAAGTCCTTGGACGCTGAGATTTTATGGATAATTTGACATCTTCTCCTTGTGGGTCATCGAATTCTTCTCCCCATCCATATCCGGTCACATCTTCTAAATGTCTGAGAGGTGGTCCACAGTCGACGTAGTAATCAAATTTACCACTAAGTCACCCAATGTTTCAATTCTTAGGTCACCTTCTTCATACCGCTGTTTTAAAAGATTTCCACTTTGTCAGTTGTTGACCTGAATTACCGACATGTTTGACAGTTTTGGATAGGTTCCAATGGTCCATTGAACTGCCATAATTCGAGTGTTGGTATCAACCCCAAAAAGGCATTCTCTGTGGGGGAGCTCGGGTCGAAAAAGATCTTTCTTTTGAATGAGAATTATAACTAATCCCCTCCTTACATTGAGCACATAAATTTGATTGTACCATTTTACCCTTGGACTTTAAAGACATCATCCTAGTCATGACAGGAAACGGGTCAATATCCACGTCCATAGGAGCCTTTTCTTTGTCATCAGCAAACCTGATTTTCCCTTGTCAAATTGCTTCTTGAATATTCTTTCTTAACATAATATAGTCGATTGTATTATGACTCCACGAATGATGTCATTTGCAATATTTCTTCTCCACTAATTCTTCTTTGCTCGGTATTACTTGGCTTCGGTGAGCTTAATTTGTCCATCAGCCAAAAGCAAATCAAATATCTCGTTGACCTTATTTATATTGAAAGAATAATATTGCACATCCTTTGATTTCACCATAACACTCCCTTTTTCTTTCGCCTGAGCCGGTTTTAATGCAGGGCATGTATATGGTTTTTCTATTATCATCTTTGCCACTGCTACCTCGGCATATTCCGATTCATCTTTGTCGACCAAAGCTTCATCGATAAAATTTATCTCATGTTTGACATACCTTCGATCCTTTTCTTTCAGAAAATTCTCATGTTTCACAGTAATAGTGGCTAATGAGAACAAATCATAATAAGCCTGACCTTACCATTCTCTCCCTAATGGAGAATTTTAAACCATTAAACGCAAACTCAGCAAATGTCTTCTCAGGTAATGGAACGAGGCACCTATTCCTTGCTTTTTTAAACCGAAACATGAATTGATCGACTGACTCATTATTATGCTGTCTCATGGCCGACAAATCCACAATAGACAAATCCAGGACAGCTCTTTGAAATTGACTATGAAATATTGTTTCCATTTGATCCCAAGAAAATACAAAGTTAGGTGGTAGAGAAGTGTACCAGGTAAAAGCGGTATTGGACAACGACAATGGAAACAGACATAATTTCCAATGATCTCCATATGTAGCATCCCTACATAATGCAGTAAATCGATTGATCTGCTCCTGTGTCAATTGATCATCCTCACCAGTAAACAGGCTGAATTCTGGCATCTTTAACCCCTTTGGGTATAGGACCGCATCCATCCATTTTGGGTATGGTTTTCTATATACCTGCCTAAAACCTCCCGCATCACCGCCGTATTGTCGTAGCATTTAATCGAATGCATATTGATTTTGCCCAGCTGGGATCACGACCAGTGGTGTGACTGCTTGCACGATCTGAGGCATCATTTGAGGTATATTTTGTTGTAAAGGTTGAGGCATTTGATATTGAGGTACTGGTTGTTGTGGCACCGGTTGTGGCGGTTGTGGAACTGGGTACTGTGGTATTGGATGTGGCGATTGTGAAACTGGGTACTGTTGTATTGGCTATAACGGTTGTGAAACTGGGAACTGTGGTATTGGTTGTAGCGGTGTTGGAACTCTTGGCTGGATTTCTGTATTGGTATTCTCTTTAAATAATGCCTGGGGA
This sequence comes from Syzygium oleosum, assembly GCF_021117445.2. Lineage (NCBI taxonomy): Eukaryota > Viridiplantae > Streptophyta > Magnoliopsida > Myrtales > Myrtaceae > Syzygium > Syzygium oleosum. Next base: position 1,278,178 of record NW_026607535.1, on the reverse strand, counting down.
AGATTTGGCTGAGCAATAAAAACACCTGATGACATGTTATCGTGCGGCTGACACAACACATTCTACTGAGGAACTAGATTCATATTAACTGCATTTGTCTAAGCTGGTCCAGATAAATTATTAACATTGGTCAATGGCTAACCTATACTAGTATTTTCATTCCTTGGTAATAAATTCATCACATTATTTTCGTTCATCACTGCATAGCCATATGCCTGACTAATCGTCGCATTTTCTCCCCTTTGAAGAATTCTTACCGGTGCAAGAGATGTAACTTGCCCTGTGATTCCAACGCCAGGGAATGTAGTGGTGGGTTGTCCATGACTTCCAATTGTGCCAAGAGGAACAATAGCAATAGTTTGTGGCTGAGTAGAGCTCATCAATGGGCTCTGCCTGTCGGTAATCTCCTGGACCATATTGATAAATAATGGCTTGACAGTATCAGCCACACATCTAGTGACTAAATTGGCTAGGTCATTGTGTTGTTCTTCCATGATTCTTCTCATAGTAGCAAGTGCAACCGGATTCAGTTCCAACTGCCTTCTATGTTCCTCAGTAAGGTGTCTGGGGATGTCCATCTCCCCCGTTTGTCCTTGCTCCGCCACTGTCCGTCCATTCAATGATTCCGCATGTGTCACTTGCTCCACAACAGGAATCGGAGGTGCACTACTCCCTGCAACATTGTTGTTATGATCTAACTAGCTCTGACTCCTTGTTCGTGCCATTGTAACTCCTCAAATTGACTACACAGGTCCCATTGGGCGTGCCAAAATTATGTTTCGCTGGAAATGTTCCCGCGATGAAATATAATTCACCGAAAGTCATTCTTCGATTTTTAATTAGAGGAGACTGGATTCTGTGACTAATTCCGGACAGAAGATATCCCGACGTGAACAAAGAGCTTGGTTGTCTTGATCAATAACACAAGTTTTGTACAGTAATGAAATCCGACTTATATTCATAAACAATTCAGACAAATCCGTCCAGTTACTGACTGGCGGCATCCGAATTTCATCGATACAACATTACAAAGCTACTGGCTTAGAAAATAAATAGCTACAGCTATGGAAACTAAAGGTGCGGTACTAGAAAATAAAGATAATTGAAAGACAGCATTTTGGTATGTGTTCGCCGGGAGGGGGGGTTTCTGGTTGTCGGGCACTATTTATAATGTGAACTTCATAACCGCTTTCCAATACAGTGTTTAATAATCACCGCTGATCTCATCTTATAATGTGAACTTCATAACCGCTTTCCAATACAGTGTTTAATAATCACCGCTGATCTCATCTTCGCCGTTCGTCTAATGACATCTGTCCACCAACTGCCATCGATCTTATCTTTTTGTTCTGACACCTGTCCTTTCTGAGGCAATAACCGTCATCGAACTCTTTACATCTTGACACATGTCCTCTCTGAGGTAATAACCGTCATCGAGCCCTTTTCGTCTTGACACCTGTTCTTCCAGAAGCAATAACCGTTGCCGAGCTCTTCTCATCTTGACACCTATTTTCCCCGAGGTAATAACCGTCGTCAAGCTCTTCTCATCTTGACACTTGTCCTCCCCGTCATCGAGCTCTTTCCGTCTTGACACCTATCCTCCCTGAGATAATAACCGTCGTCGAGCTCTTCTCATCTTGACACCTGTCCTCCCCGTCATCGAGCTCTTTCTGTCTTGGCACCTGTCCTTCTTTTTCTTGTCGACAGCTTCGGTGACTTGGGTTCCATATGGTAATTCTCGTCGACAACTTTTGGTACTGGAATTCAAGTGACGCTTGCTTCCTATACAATTCCAGCTTTCCAATTTCAAATTCTTAAATTTCCCACTGGGATATTATATTGTTTGCCAGCTGTTTGCTTACATGAGCAATCCTCTATGGACTACGTCATCCCTCAAGTTTATTTCCATTTATTTTTGTTGTCGACAACCTATTTAATTATAGGTGTCAATACCATGTAAATCATTCATTCGTGTTCAAGTTTAGTTTCTGCAGTTTATTTCTTGCTTTAATCTTATTGTTTGTTCAAGCTTTCACGTTAATTATAACAAACTGGGATCAGAGCATAAGTACTGGTGAATAATTATTCTAGAAATTTTTCCATTTTGCAATTATCTTTATGGCTTCTACAAAATTCAAATTGGAGAAATTTACTAACAGGAATAACTTTAACCCGTGGCACTTTAAGATGCGCGCGTTATTGGAGACACCGGATTTGAATTTCTCGTTGGAGGAAGATGATCAACTTCCCTAAGGTTTGAAAGCGGAAGAAAAGCCGATAGTTTCAAAAAAGGCTAGGAGTATTATTTTGCTGAAATTAGGAGAAGATGCTTTGGTTGAAGTGGTAGATGAAATGAGTGTCACTGCAATTTGGGCAAAACTTGAAATCGTTGTATATGTAGAAATCGCAATCGAAGAATCTTATCAAATGTTTATTCACATAGAAGACGATTGAGGAAATGTCAATCTAAGATCAACTGAATCAGTTTAATAAAGTAATCAATGATCTTAAAGAGTGCAGATGAGAAGGTATATGATCAATGGCAGGTTATGATGCTGCTTTGTTTTCCTAGTTCTTATGAGCACTTTCATGATTCTCTAATGAGAGGGAGTGAAAGCATATCCATGAAGGAAGAGAAGTCTGCACTGTTCTTCAAAGAATGACAGGAGAAGTTGTAGGGCAATGATAATAGAAGTGGCGCGGTAGGCTTGATAGTCAGAGGTAGGAACTTGGAGGAGCGTTCTAGAAGTAGACGCGAGTCTAGATCAAAGTCTACAATGAGGAGAAAGCATTTTAGATGTTACAATTGTCAAAAGGAGGGGCACATTGCGAGGAACTATCTAGAACCAAAGAAAGTGGAGAAATCATAGGAGGATTTGAATGTCATACAAGCTAGTGGGGAGCAGTCAGATTGCATTGTATGTGTTGCGAAATCAAGTGATCGAACAACAAAATAGACAAAATAAAGAAAAAAATCGAACACGAGATTTATATAGTTCGATCATAGTGACCTACGTCCATGGGGAGAGTAGAAATGAATTTCACTATAAATCAAGCGATACAATGGAGATTACAACCACACTTGAGTCACTTAAACACTCTAAATGTTTCCCAACCCCCAATTCCACTCAATAACTCAAATAGTATTTAGCCCCACAATTCCTTACGAAATAATCTCTCAATCTCACAAAGGAATTACACAAATTTTACCACAAGATTTAATTGGCTTCAACACTAAAAGATCTCAGGTTGTAATTCACGAAGAAGCCTCTTTGATACACATCACAGAAAACATCTCCTTCTTATATACACTGTGTAGGAAGGCAAGAAATGAATCAAAAGTAGGAAACCTCTTTTTAGAAACCTTCTCCAACTAGGAAACCTATTCAAAATAGGAAACCTACGTGAATTAGGAAACTTTCCTTTTCGAACTCAAACTCAAGACATATTTTCAACAAACTCCACATTGGCTCAACGTTTGAACCAAGTCACAATCACTTTGTTGAAATCTAAATTTCACGGCTGCTCTCCCACAGCCCCACATGGGTTCAACCACCACAAACATCTTCCATGTCCAAGCCGCGCTTGAACTTCGCAATAACCATGGACCACATCGGAACACCAACTCCACTTGCACTTTTAACTACTCTACAAGGATTTTCCAACACAACCTCCTCTACCATAAATAAATCATAACCATTGTTGCATCCATACCTCTTAGGAAATCAAACACGTACCTACAGCAACCGTTGGCTCTACATGCTCCACTTCGCTATAAGCACCATCGATGTCAATTACTCTGCTAGTACTCGTAACCTCAGGAGTTCTGGTTGCAACTCCATCTCAAGCTTAACACTATCCAAATACATATAAATACTGCTAAAATCACTTCTCACTAGAGGTATTTGATGTCACACCCCGAACCCCATCGAGCACACGACACACTTCTCGGTCGAATAATGCGACATCCCAAGGTATCGCCGACCCAATTAAACTTATCAGAGATTTATAACAATGAGCGAAAGCCACAAATACCCAGACAATAGTAACTAGGGGTAAACAGGGAGAATAAACATATCCATTACTTAACCAACTTTATACAATATCCATCTCCTATACATGCACACCGTACTATTAACTACACACCATCGATATCAAAAAGATCGATAGCCTAGGTACCCTATCATCCAAAAATGGAACACCTCAAAAGACCAACTCCCAACCCCTATACTAGCCCCTACGCCCTCTGCTTGGCGTCCACTCAAAATTCGACTCCTCGGCACTCGAGTCTGAATCCCCCTGAACCGTCTGCTCCTCTAAGGACTCCGGCTCGGCCTCGATCTCAATCGGGTTGTTTATATCACCCGACTCTGCTGGAACCTCGACTCGTTCCTTTTCAACTGGCTCTTCATCTGACTCGTCCTCTGGCACAAACTCGGGGTTGTACATTGGCTCATACTCTGGCTCGTACTAGGGTGCGTCCTCGGGTTCTCCTTCGAGCTCATCATCAGGCTCCACTTCTGGGACTTCTTCAGGTTCATCCTCAGGGTCTTCTTCTTCTTCTAGTTCATCCTCTGGAATTACCTCGAGGTCTACATCCATGGGGTCGTACCCTGCCTGGGACTCCTCCGACTTTGGTTCATGCTCGGCCCCCGAAGGCTCAGGTGCTGCAGGTGCAGCCTGAAGTCCGGACTGTGCCAGGCTAGTCTCTAGGCTCGTCATCTCGCCGTCGGGAGGGGGTATGGCTGACGGGTCCCAATCTCCCACTCCGTCAAAGGGGACGTCGAAACCACGGACGGGACCGAACTCATCTGCCCCGTCTCGAAAGTACCAGGCGGTATAGTTATGGGCCTGCCAAAGGGGTAACCCTACATCTACCCAAACTACCGAAGCGTGCTTGATCCAGGTCATATGATCATCTATGGGGTATTCTACAACGTCGTGGTCAGTGTGCATCGGTACTCTAAAACACTCAGGCGGCGGCGGCGGGAGATTCATTGCTCAGGCCGGGGTTCTGAAATTGTTGGTTGAAACAACCATGAGATCACATCTCAGTAAGCATACACCCTAAATCCCACCTAGGCTATCACGTACCTCCAGACAATTACAAACACAATCACACTCAGCCATCACACAACAGGCACACCATTTGTACTTACCTGAGCCTTTCCTGCGTGCAACCTGCACGTTAGCCACAATAGCACCAATTCCAACCACATGTGCATTCTAATTACATTTTACGCACTCATTACATTCTTTTCATCTAACTCGCCAGTGACCCGCGTAATGGTACCGCTTCAGGTTCACTGCGACTAACTCATTTTTTTCCACTCGACTCGCCAGTGACCCGCATAGTAGTACCGCCTCAGGTTCACTGCGACTAACTCATAACAACACTTCATGGCCCGTGTAATGGTACCGCCTTAGGCCATGTATCTTGCCCGTGTAATGGTACCGCGTCAGGCTCAACACCCACCACCTACGACACAACCCACGTAATGGTACCGCCTCAGGTTGGCCGTCCTCTGGTAATACCGGGCATCATCCTGCGTAGTCGTACCACCTTAGGACGGATCAATTCTCCGTGTAATGATATTGCCTCAGGGATTTCCACAACCACACATACCATACCACACACGATTTCTCACTCGTTCACATGCTCAACACTCACTTGCCAATATACTAGCCAATCACACTTGGCCCGTGCACGCACCAAACCACACACGTTTCTCATGCTTAATAAGCACTCAAACACGGCCAATTCGCAAACCATTCAATTCAGCCTGTGCGTGCACATAACGGTCCACATTAAAATCAATTAATTCACCACTCAACAAACATACAAGGCCACCAACGGGCCCACAATCAGAGCCACATTCATAGGCGCAAATTCAACATTTCCATGCTCATTTCAAGCCACATCAAGCCCTACCAACCAGCTACATCACAACACGCCAAACCGACATAATTTACCCTTAAATCGAACCATATGCTCGTCAATACGAGTCCCAATTTCCAGCATTCACTCCGGCATCGATTCAGCCCCGAAACATCACAAACTCACCCACAACTCAACCAATTCAAGTCCCCCAAATCAGTCCATTAAATTAACCCTTAAACAGCCCCAATTAACCCCTAAACCAACACTAATTAACCCCGATTCAACCCTTAACGCGTCTATCGATACCCGACATCCTAAATAGGGTTTAGGGGGCGACTTACACGAACTCTAGACTGGCTCTGATAGAGTAGAAAAGGGGATGGCAGTCGGTGACCACGCGGCGGCAAGCAGCGATGGCGAGTGGCTCGGCGACGGTGGCTGGCTGGACGGCGAGCGGCTTCCTTGGCTGCGGTTCACAGCCACGAGGGAGAGAGAGAGAGAGAGAGAGAGAGAGAGAGAGAGAGAGAGAGAGAGAGGAGAGAGAGAGAGAGAGGAGAGGAGGGAGACGGTTGAGGGAGGGCGGTCACGCCGCGGGCGGGCATCGGGACGGGGGCAAACCGGCCGGCGGCGCGGCAAGGGAGGGCGGGCTGGTTCGGTCGGGAGGAGGAAGAGAAGGAGTGAGCCGAGAGAGAAGAGAGAGAATAAGGAGAAAGAGAGTGAGGAAATTGGGTTTAAATATCCTAGGGTCAATAATTGAGGGGCTAAATGACCATCATGCCCCTCTCTCACAAATCAAATCAACGGCCTAGATTCGATCTTATCTTGAGATTGACGGCCCGGATCTAATCGTTTCCAAAATATCCGAGGGCAATTTGGGGATTTCTCAAAAAGTCCAAGGGCAAAATTGTCCAAAAATCTCTATTTCTAAGGTTAGGGCGAATTTGCCAAAATGCCCTTCCCTAAATATACTTGGCCTTAACAAACCTCCAGGGGTAAAATGGTCATTTTCCATTTCTCGCAGAAATTCAATTTTTTTGAAGGATTCGGACAATTCCGAGGCTAATCGAGCAAACGAGAACATCGTCCAAATGATCTGTCGTGACTTTCCAAATTTCCATAGCCCAACTCAGTCTCTATTTAATGACTAAGTTCTGAATAATGTAACTTGTGCGTTTCTCGGACTAACGGGTGGCTTTTGGGGAAATTCGCACTTTTGACCCGTGGCCGATACTAAATCAAGCCACGTTCAAGTTCACTCGAGTCGTGACGATCTCGGTTGTCACTTAATTGCGAGGATCGATCGCTAGTTCCGACGGCACGATCGTTTGGTATAGGCTCGGGCCATTCGTCGATTCATTTCGTGGTCAAGCGGAATCACCCGCGATCCACTAGTATGACAACGGCAAACTGATCCCTAACTATCATTGGATCGGCCTTTATTGGCTCAGAATGTCACCTCGACAATTTTCATGATCGAAAGTCGGTTCACGATCGAATTCGTTGGTCGCGCGAATTTAAATCCCTAATTAGCCTATCCCTAACGGTTAGTATCCCAGGAATGATCAGTTCCGGGCGAGATCTAACTACAAGTACATTCATAAACCATTCATTTCATAAATTCCAAGTGGGTTGAGATTCAAAATGTCACAACTCTTCCCCCCTTATAAAAATTTCGTCCTCGAAATTTACAAATCAAACTAACTACTCAACAAGTGGGGGTATTGACGTTGCATTTGCTCTTCACTTTCCCACGTTGCGCCCTTTATCCCGTGGTGTTCCCAAACAATCTTGACCATCGGGATCGTCTTATTCCTTAGAACCCGTTCTTTCCGATCTTCGATCCTTACTAGTCTCTCGACATATGATACCCTGTCATCAACTTCTATCTCCTCATAATTCAACACATGAATTGGGTCCAGTTCATACTTCTTCAACATCGATACGTGGAACACATTATGCACTTACGATAAATTTAGCGAAAGTGCAAGGCGATATGCTAAGTCTCCAATTCTTTCTAAAACCTCAAAAGGTCCCACGTACCTCAGACTTAACTTCCTTTTCTTACCGAATCTGGACAGTCCTCTTATGGGCGATACCTTAAGGAATATGTGATCCCCTACTTGAAACTCCAAAGGTCTTCGCCTCCTGTCTGTATAACTTTTCTGACGGTTTTGAGCTGTTTTCAGCCTTTCACGAATTACCTTAACAGCCTCAACCGACTGCTGAACTAATCCTGGCCCGGTAATACTCCTTTCTCCCACTTCGTCCCAACACACGGGCGTCCTACAAGCCCTGCCATATAGCGCTTTAAAGGGCGTCATTCCGATGCTCTGCTGAAAACTATTGTTATATGCAAATTCTGCTAAGGGCAATTGTTCTTCCCACTTACCCTAAAAATCCAATACACATGCCCTAAGCATATCCTCTAAAGTCTGAATCGTCCTCTCAGACTGGCCATCCATTTGCGGATGATAAGCTGTATTAAATTGCAGTTTTGATCGTAATGCCGTCTGCAGACTTTTCCAAAACTTGGCGGTAAACCTAGGATCACGATTTGAGGTAATCGTCACTGGTACCCCATGCAAACGAACTATCTATTGCACATACAACTCAGCATATCGATCTAATGCGAAGTCCTTTCGCACCGCTAAAAAGTGCGCCGACTTTGTCAATCTATCGACAATCACCCAAATAGTATCATGGCCTCTTTGGCTCCTTGGTAATCCCGTCACAAAATCCATAGTTATATGTTCCCATTTCCATTCTGGGATTTCCAAAGGTCGCAATAACCCTCCGGGCTTACAATGTTGCGCCTTTACTTGCTGGCACGTCAGACACTTGGCCACATGTCTAGCTATGTCCACCTTCATACCATTCCACCAATAATACTGCCTCAAATTTTGATACATTTTGGTACTACTTGGGTGGATACTATAACTACTATGATGCGCTTCTGACAAAATTTCTTCTTTAAGTTCCGCATTGTCAGGCACGCATATTCGTTCTCGGAACTTCAATATCCCGTCTTCAGATATCTAGAAGTCCGGTTTTCTCTTGGTATCATCCATCTCTATAATCCTTTGGATTTCCTGATCCGCAAACTGCAAAGTCTTAATCTTAGCTTGGATCTCCGGTTCAATCCTCAGCGTGGCTAGCAAACTCGAGACTTGACTTACTTCGAATCTAAACTCCGAGTCTCGCACTTTTTCCAACAATGCCCACTCCTTGACCATCAAAAGAGCGATGCTTGACTTCTGACTCAATGCATCTGCTACCCGGTTGGCCTTCCCGGGGTGATATAGAATATCACAATCATAATCTTTAAGCAATTCCATCCACCGACGCTGCCTCATGTTCAACTCTTTTTGAGAAAACAAATACTTCAAGCTCTGATGATTAGTATATATTTGAAATTTCTCTCCGCATAAATAATGTCGCCAAATCTTAAGGACGAATACTATAGCGGCTAACTCCAAATCATGCGTCCGGTAATTCAACTCATGCGGTCTTAACTGCCTTGACGCGTAGGCCACTACTTGACCATTTTGCATGAGTACACACCTTAGTCCTTTCAACGACGCATCACTATAAATTTCATATCCTCCGGGTCCTGATAGAATAATCAACACCGGTGCCGTTATCAATCTATGTTTTAACTCCTAAAAACTCCTTTCACATTTATCGGTCCATTCAAACCTTGTTTCCTTTTTCAACAAATGTGTCAACGGTGTTGCTATTGCTGAAAACCCTTCCACGAAGCGTCGATAATATCCTGCTAAACCCAGAAAGCTTCGAACCTCTGTTACTGTTGTTGATCTTGGCCACTTCATTACCGTCTCAATCTTCGCTGGATCTACTGAGATTCCTTCCCCAGAGATCACGTGTCCGAGAAATGCTACTCGATTGAGCCAGAACTCGCACTTACTAAACTTCGCATACAGTGCGTTCTCTCTTAAAGTCTGCAAAACTTTACTCAAATAAAACTCATGCTCCTCTAGGCTCTTCAAGTACACCAGTATGTCGTCTATGAAAGCGATAACAAATTGGTCTAAGAACTCCTTAAACACCCGATTCATTAAGTCCGTAAAGGCAGCAGGGGCGTTCGTCAATTCGAACGGCATTACTGTAAATTCATAATGTCCATACCTCGTCCTAAATGCCGTCTTCAGTATATCCTCCTTCCTAATCCTCAACTGATGATATCCCGTTCTCAAATCAATTTTAGAAAACACCAAAGCCCCTTGTAATTGATCAAACAAATCATCAATCCTCGGCAGGGGATATTTATTTTTGATCGTCACCTGATTTAGCTACCTGTAATCGATACATAACCTCAACGATCCATCTTTCTTCCTCACAAATAAAACTAGCGCTCCCCACGGGGACGCACTCGGACGAATAAATCCTTTGTCCAATAATTCTTGCATTTGCACCTTTAACTCCGACAACGACATTTGGTAAGGTGCCTTCGAGATTGGCTCAGTTCTAGGGGCCAACTCGATTACAAACTCGACTTCTCTTTCTGGTGGCAGTCCCGGTAATTCCTGAGGAAAAACATCGGGATACTCGCACACCACGGCTATGTCCTCTAGTCTCGGCTCTTCAGCCGTCAAATCAACTACAGCCGCTAGAAATCCCTAACACCTTTCATTTAACAACTTAGTCATTTCTAGCGACGAAATCCATAGGATCGAGGGTCCCCCTCGATTTCCTACAAATTTGAATTCCGGATGTCCAAAAGGATTAAATTGGATCACCCTGCTACTACAATCCATTACGGCCTTTTGCTTAGACAGCCAATCCATACCCACTATCACATCGAAATCATACATGACTAGAACCACTAAATCAATCCTTTCCTCCCTATCACCAATCACAATCTTACAATTCGGGCACCGCAACGAGACTAGCATCTTATCATTCAAGGGAGTTGTAACACATAACACAACATCAAGCAACTGCGGTTCTATACCAGTCAACTCAACAAATTGCTCAGATATAAATGAATGTGACGCCCCAGGGTCAAATAAAGCGTACGCAGCATGATCGCACAGAGAAACCGTACATGTGACAACCTCCGGCGCGTTCTCAATCTCTCTTCTGGCCATAGCGTACACCGGTCCTTGCGCCTGTGGCCTATTCTGATTAGCTGTCTAGGCAACTACAGTTTGGTTCCCGTTCCGGGGTGGCAGTAATGCAAGCGATCTATTCTGCCTGAGGTTGGGGCAAAACCTTATATGATGACCAAATCCGCCACATCCGAAACATGCTCCGCCCCTGGTTGGATAAGGTCCATTTCCATGTCTTTCCCTATACACCCGACATGGACCATTCTGATTACGGGCCGGTTTCCCTATATTCCTTCTAGCAGGAGGGACAAAACGTCGATTACCCGTCATTGGCCTCTTTCCTAACTGACGGTTGTCCCTACCCTGGGCAAATCTCGATCCAGAAGCAGCGGCCCTATCCGCCAAATCCCGCTCAATCGCTTGAGCCCTGTCATAAATCTCATTATACTCTCTCAGATTTAATGAAATCATTTGGCTGCAAAGGTCCGGTTTCAAGCCATCTCGGAACCTCCGAGCCCTATCTAACGGGTCCTCAACCATCTTCGGGGTGAACTTAGATAACCGAGCAAATTCAGCCTCGTACTGATCTACTGTCCTCTGCCCCTGACAAAGCCTCATAAATTCAGTTAATTTCTATTCCCGGGCACTCTCAAAAAAGTATTTACCATTAAAGGTGTCCACAAACATCGCCCAAGTCTAGGCGGTACCAGCCGGGAATACCCTTCCTCTGGTGGCTTTCCACCAATCACTTGCATTTCCCTGCAACTGATATACTACTAATGTCACTTTCTCCTCATCCGTACATCCCAACACCTCAAAAGCCTTCTCTAATTCCTCTGCCCACAGTGATGCACCCTCAAGATCGCCTCTACCATCAAACTTAGGAGGCTTTAATTTCAGAAACTGCTCAACTAATTGGTGCATTTGCCTATTCGCATTCACCTGCCCCTGCCCTTAATTTCCATTATTATTATTGGCAGCAGCAGCCACAGCGGCCTCGGCAGCTTGGGCAATAGTGGCAGCTCTTTCCTGAGTCTGTCGTCCTATCAGATTACCAATTTCTTCCAGGGTCCTCATGACCGCCTCCATTCTAGGATCTCCCGCAGGTCGGGCTCGTGTACTCGATGCACCCCCGGTTCCTCTACCTCGCGAACTCATCCTCACGATTTCTACCACTCGACTACCTGCTATAATTCCACTCAGAAATTAGAAACCTAGGCCAACTATACCAGTCTAGTCCTAGGCAGTGAATTAACACAAAAATTCACTCAGCAGGTAATCAATCACCACAGGCACAGGGCCACAATCAATAAGGTTTGTACACTTACCTCAGGTCCAGACGCACCTGCATTTCAATCGTTATAACAATCAATTCACCCTACAATCACAACAACCAATCTGGAGGCACGCGTAGCTCATTCCGCCCTATAACTCACTAAGGTCTCCCTAGATTACTACACCAGGGTCTCTGCTCCTTATCACTCCAAACTTCGACCAACTTAGATCGAGCTGTCCTTGCTCTGATACCAAACCAACACGTGATGTCACGGCCCGAACCCCATCGAGCACGCAACACACTTCCCGGTCGAATAATGCGATGTCCCACGGTATCGCCAACCCAATTAAACTTATCAGAGATTTATAACAATCAGCGAAAGCAACAAATACCCGGACAATAGTAACTAGGGGTAAACAGGGAGAATAAACATATCCATTACTTAACCAACTTTATACAATATCCATCTCCTATACATGCACATCGTACTATTAACTACACACCACCGATATAAAAAAGATCGATAGCCTGGGTACCCTATCATCCAAAAATGGAACACCTCAAAAGACCAACTCCCAACCTCAACACTAGCCCATACGCCCTCTGCTTGGCGTTCACTCAGAATCCGACTCCTTGGCACTCGAGTCTGAATCCCCCTGAACCGTCTGCTCCTCTGAGGACTCCGGCTCGGCCTCGATCTCAATCGGGTTGTTTATATCACCCGACTCTGCTGGAACCTCGACTCTTTCCTCTTCAACTGGCTCCTCATCTGACTCGTCCTCTGGCACAAACTTGGGGTCGTACATTGGCTCATTCTCTAGCTCGTACTCGGGTGCATCCTCGGGTTCTCCTTCGGGCTCATCATCAGGCTCCACTTTTGGGGCTTCTTCAGGTTCATCCTCATGGTCTTCTTCTTCCTCTGGTTCCTCCTCTGGAATTACCTTGAGGTACACATCCATGGGGTCGTACCCTGCCTGGGACTCCTCCGGCTCCGGTTCATGCTCGGCCCCCGAAGGCTCAGGTGCTGCAGGCGCAGGCTGAAGTCCAGACTATGCCAGGCTAGTCTCTAGGCTCGTCATCTCACCGTTGGGAGGGGGTATGGCTAACGGGTCCCAATCTCCCACTCCGTCAAAGGGGACGTTGAAACCACGGACGAGACCGAACTCATCTACCCCGTCTCGAAAGTACCAGGCGGTATAGTTATAGGCCTACCAAAGGGGTAACCCTACATCTACCCAAACTACCGAAGTGTGCTTGATCCAGGTCATATGATCATCTATGGGGTATTCTATAACGTCGTGGTCGGTGTACATCGGTACTCAAAAACGCTCAGGTGGCGGCGGCGGGAGATTCATTGCTCAGATTGGGGTTCTGAAATTGTTGGTTGAAACAACCATGAGATCACATCTCAGTAAGTACACACCCTAAACCCCACCTAGGCTATCACGTACCTCCAGACAATTACAAACACAATCACACTCAACCATCACACAACAGGCACACCATTTGTACTTACCTGGGCCTTTCCTGCATGCAACCTGCACGTTAGCCACAATAACACCAATTCCAACCACATGCGCATTCTAATTACATTTTATGCACTCATTACATTCTTTTCATCCGACTCGCTAGTGACCCGCGTAATGGTATCGCCTCAGGTTCACTGCGACTAACTCATTTTTTTCCACTCGACTCGCCAGTGACCCGCGTAGTAGTACCGCCTCAGGTTCACTGCGACAAACTCTTAACAACACTTCATAGCCCGCGTAATGGTACCGCCTCAGGCTCAACACCCACCACCTACGACACAACCCACGTAACGGTACCGCCTCAGGTTGGCCGTCCTCCGGTAATACCAGGCATCGTCCCGCGTAGTCGTACCACCTCAGGATGGATTAATTCCCCGCGTAATGATACCGCCTCAGGGATTTCCACAACCACACATACCATACCACACACGACTTCTCACTCGTTCACATGCTCAACACCCACTTGCCAATATACTAGCCAATCACACTTGGCCCGTGCGCGCACCAAACCATACACATTTCTCATGCTTAATAAGCACTCAAACACGTCCAATTTGCAAACCATTCAATTCAGCCCGTGCGTGCACATAACGGTCCACATTAAAATCAATTAATTCACCACTCAACAAACATACAAGGCCACCAACGGGCCCACAATCACAGCCACATTCATAGGCGCAAATTCAACATTTCCATGCTCATTTAAAGCCACATCAAGCCCTACCAACCAGCCACATCACAACACGCCAAACCGACATAATTTGCCCTTAAATCGAACCATATGCTCGTCAATACGAGTCTCAATTTCCAGCATTCACTCCGGCATCGATTCAGCCCCGAAACATCACGAACTCACCCACAACTCAACCAATTCAAGTCCCCCAAATCAGTCCATTAAATTAACCCCTAAACAGCCCCAATTAACCCCTAAACCAACACTAATTTACCCGATTCAAACCCTAATCGCGTCTATCGATACCCGACATCCTAAATAGGGTTTAGGAGGCGACTTACACGACCTCTAGACTAGCTCGGCTAGAGTAGAAAGGGGGACAGTAGCCGGTGACCACGCGGCGGCAAGCGGCGACGTCGAGTAGCTCGGCGACGGCTGCACGGTGACTGGCTGGATGGCGAGCGGCTTCCTTGGCCGCGATTCATGGCCGCGAGGGGAGAGAGAGAGAGGGAGAGACGGCGTGAGGGTGGGGGTGTCACGGTTTGGCGATGGGACGGCGGCGATCGGGCGGACGGTGGCCGACGAGCGGCGGCGCGGCAAGGGGGAGAGGCGGCTAGTTCGGTCGGGAGGAGGAAGAGAGGGAGTGAGCCGAGAGAGGAGAGAGAGAATGAGGAGAGAGAGAGAGAGAGAGAGGAAATTAGGTTTAAATATTCTAGGGTCAATAATTGAGGGGCTAAATGACCATCATGCCCCTCTCTCACAAATTAAATCAACGGCCTAGATTCGATCTTATCTTGAGATCGACGGTCCGGATCGAATCTTTTCCAAAATATCCAAGGGCAATTTGGGGATTTCTCAAAAAGTCCAAGGGCAAAATTGTCTAAAAATCTCTATTTCTAAGGCTAGAGAGAAATTACCAAAATGCCCTTCCCCAAATATACTTGGCCTTAACAAACCTCCAGGGGTAAAATGGTCATTTTTCATTTCTCGCCGAAATTCAATTTTTCTGAAGGATTCGGACAATTCCGAGGCTAACCGAGCAAACGACAACATCGTCCAAATGATCTGTCGTGACTTTCCAAATTTCCATAGCCCAACTCAGTCTCTATTTAATGACTAAGTTCTGAATAATGTAACTTGTGCGTTTCTCGGACTAACGGGTGGCTTTTGGGGAAATTCGCACTTTTAACCCGTGTCTGATACTAAATCAAGCCACGTTCAAGTTCACTCGAGTCATGATGACCTCGGTTGTCACTTAATTGCGAAGATCGATCGCTAGTTCCGACGGCACGATCGTTTGGTATAGGCTCGGGGCATTCGTCGATTCATTTCGTGGTCAAGCGGAATCACCCACGATCCACTAGTATGACAACGACGAACTGATCCCTAACTATCCTTGGATCGGCCTTTATTGGCTCAGAATGTCACCTCGATAATTTTCATGATCGAAAGTCGGTTCACAATCAAATTCGTTGGTCGCACGAATTTAAATCCCTAATTAGCCTTTCCCTAACGGTTAGTATCCCAGGAATCATCAGTTCCAGGTGAGATCTAACTACAAGTACATTCATAAACCATTCATTTCATAAATTCCAAGTGGGTTGAAATTCAGAATGTCACATTTGAGACTCGTCGAGTGTAACTTCTCTACTAATAACAAATGAATTTAATTCCGGGCACTACAACCGATAGCCACATTCACCTTGTGCATAGTCTAAGAACAAGCACTTTCTTACCCACCTATCGAGCTTGCCATCACTCACTCGAACATAACATGGATAACCAAATATTCTAAAAAAAGAATAATCAACAATGTTACCTGACCACACTTTTTCAGGAGTCCGACATCCAATCACAGTCGATGGGGATCTATTCATCAAGTAGCTCATCGTACTAAGCGCATTTGTTAGGAATCTCCTAGCCATACCAGCACTGGAGAGTATATTATGGGTCGTCTATAATAATGTTCTACTAATCAACTTTGCAACATGTCGTGGTTCACTGGAACTATTGTGGGGTCTCACTATGCATTCTTTCATGTAGAATTCGTTTTAGAGCTTTAAGCAAAACTTCATACTATTATCGATCCAAACATGCTTGATCATTTTACCAGTCTCATTTTCGTCAAAGCTCTCAAGTGCATGATCCTCATAATAGCAACAAACTTGTGCCATAGCACAAACATCCTAGTCTTTCTCGAGTAGTCATCTACAATTGTTAGCTTTTGTCCTTGAAGGGAACTACAACAACCTGCGAACATCCAAGTGAATCAACTCTGTAATCTTCGTAGACTCTTTCACAGTCGTACTGAACTGCATGTTCTGCCATTTAGCTAAGTCACAGCAACTGCATACATTCAGTTTGTCAGTAACATAACCACACATCAAACTACTTTCACTCAGAATCTTCATGCTTCTCTCGCTAATGTGCCCTAAATGTATATGCTACAATTCAAACTATCGTACAGATACATCCGACATCTCAGCGATGAAATTCGTCACTATCTCACCTTGAAACTCATACATGCCACAATGCTTGATTCCTTTCATTATCACCAAGGTATCTGGAATGATTCTCATAATTCCTTCTTCTGAAGTATATCGACACCCAGCTAAATCCAGAGTACTCAAGGAAATCAGGTTATTTTTTAACGCTATAACATGCCTCACTCTAGTCGATGTCCTCACAATACCATCATATAATTTGATTCTAACATCACCAACGCCTACAACATCGCACTCAGCGTTGTTCCTCTTCTGTACTTTACTACTATCCATGCATTGATAAGCAGTAAAACAGTTCATATTTGGTGTAGCGTGAAACGAACAATCAGAATTCATAATCCATTCGCCAAACAATGAATCATTAGTGATAGTGTGACATTCTGAATTTCAATCCATTTTCGGGATTTATGAAATGAATATCTCATCGATGCACTTTCAGCTAAATCTCGCTCAGAATTGATCACTCTCGAGTAGACTAACCGTTAGGGAAAGGCTAACTAGGAATTAAGTACGTGGACCTAAAAACTTAGCCATGGTTTGGCACTTCGACCATAAGGATTGACGAAGGAATATTTTGGGCCATTACTAATTGATCCAAGGATGGTTATGGAATGATTCGCAAATCTTATATGATCGGAACGTAGGTGATTCCGATTGACTATTGTATGAGTTTCGAACGGCCCTAAGCCAATTCCGAACGATCGTGTCCTTCGAAACTAGTGATTGACCCTCGCAATTACATGACAACCAAGGTCTCCATGCCTTGAGTAAAATTAAATGTGGTTTGATAATTTGGTCAATCACGGGTCGATACGCGTAACTCCTAAAAGCTACCCGTTAGTTTGAAATACACTAAAGTTGCGATTGGTTGATTTTAGCCATTAATTAGAATCCGGACTTGGGTATCGGACTTTCAATGTTCCATGACTAATTTATTGGACGTCACCCTACTAAGCTTGGCCAATCGTTGGTTCGCTCGGAAATTAAAGGAAAAGTGAAATTTGGACCGGAAGTTGGAAAGACCATTTTACCCCGGAATATTTGAATTCATTGATTGTGTTGAAGAGCAATTTGGACTTTATGGAACTCCCCCTCTTGGCCAAAGCATATGGACAGCCTTACCCTTCTCCCTCTTGATTATTTATTTTCTTGCCATTAGTATTTTGAGTGAAATTGATTGAGAGAAAATTCGAGGACCCTTGGATCTTGGCTTGCTCAACAGGATGGATTGTAGACCCTTGGATTTGTAGTGGGGTAGTTGATGGGGTTTATAGTGGGGTTGTTGACTCTCTCTCTCTCACTTGACACTCTCTCCCTCTTCCCTCTTCTTCTTCGGCGATCACCACCCTAGCTGAGCATCACCAGGCCGACCAGCAGCTGTCCGGCCACCGTGGCTAACCGTTTGCACAGCCCAGCCACTCGTCCGCTGCCGTCTGTCGCCATCCGCCGCCGTCCACTGCCGTTCGCCCGCGGCCTTTGTTGCACCGTCTCTCGCCGTTTCTCTCCCCTTTCCCACGTCATTTTCGACCAGCACCACCTCTCACCATCACCACCACATTGTGACCGTCTCGGACCAGCAAGCGGCTATTTAGTAAGTGACTCCCTAAATCTTGATTTGGACAATGGGTCACTAATGGACACGTTAGAGGCTGTTTAGTGGTTACTCAGGACTGATTATGAGCTGGTTTAGTGGCTGTTTTGGTGACTGAGTTGGGGCTGATTGATGGACTGAATTAAGGAGGATTATGTGACTGTTGTGGACTGATTTGTGAAATGGTTAGTGGTTGTTATATAGGGTGATCAAGTGCTGTTTTGGTGGGATTTAGTGTTGGTTCGGTGGACCGATGAGGGGTCGTATAGTGCTGGTTTTTTGGCTACCTTGTGGACCGAATAATGGTGGCTTCGTGGCTGATCCGTGGGCTGATTAAAGGCTGAGTGAATTGCATGTTAGGTGGTTTAGTCATTTGCTGACCTTGTTTGCTTAATTAATGGTTGAGTTAGTTGATTGTTCAATGGCCTAATGTGATTGAATTGTGGCTGATCGTGTATGGCGTGATTAATGGTTGAATTGAAACTCGTTGGCTGAGTTTTCTACGAATAATCATGTCATGAACGCACTCAATTCCAATTACGGATAACACGATCAGCCAACATGCGAATCGAACCAACCATCAATGATCCAAACTTGAGAAGTTAAGAATTGGCATTGAGTGTATGATGTGTGTGCATGGTCATGACACGTTCCGTCTAGGCGGGAGTTCTAGACGATACCCGGCGAGAGTTCGGATGCCGTCTAGGCGAGGGATCTAGGCGTTGTCGATCGCAGTGGAGGTCGGATCGATGCTCCTAAGTGGAATGCCGTCGGGTACCCGGCTTACCGGGGGGTGTTCGATCCCATACGTTGCCGTCGCCAACGTAGCGGGACAATGGCTGGTTATGCCAGAAGATCGGCGGAAGTTCGGTGGCCCGATGGGCCGTTAATAATCTAGATAAATATGAACGTGTGATATGCATTGGGGAATGCTCGATGTCTGGATTATTGAGTATGTTTCGCATGATTATGCCATGAATTGAATTGTGCATACTCGATGAGCAATTGCCATGTTGTGGCGGTAATCTAACGTGCAGGGCTTGTGTATGTGCCAAGGTGAGGTAAAGGCGCCTGTGATTGTTTATGGCATAATGGACGTTAGTATTGCATGTTTAGGATTGTCCGGGGATACACATTAGCATAAGCGAGGCTTAGGTAGGTTACTTATTGAGATTTATTCTCATTGTTGTATTATAAACCTTTTAGACCCCCGATCATGAGTGATCCTCCTCGCCGTTTTGGGGTACCCATGGATATAGACCATTTAGAAACGGAGTACCCGGTAGGTGAGGACAAGGCTTATATAAGGCACTATACGACGATTTGGGTAGATGAGGGCTTAGTGTAGTAGAGGCCCCACACCTTTTTGGCCTGGTTCTATAGAGATGGCGATGAGTTGACCGGCCTGATCCGAGGGTTTGATGGTCCCCATCATGGCGGTGGTGAAGTGATGGAGTGGGATCCTATGCAGATTGACCTTCTTGACGGAGAAGTTAACGACCCCAACGTCATTCCTGAGAAGTCGGATCCCGAGGCAGATGATGAGATGACCGATCTGGGGATGCCGGAGTACTATTAGACCGATCTGGAGATGCCGCCTGGGTACCATAGGGTTTGAGGATAGGTTGAGTTACCCTGCCTTTTTGGAAAGCCGTCTTTTGTAGTGAAGCTAAGCTACCCGACCACCCGTTCCTTTTTGTATGTGTGTGGTCCATTGTTGGCCTCTAGTAAGGCTCGTATTTGGTGCCGTTTGTAATTAACCATATGTTTATAAAAGTGGTTTGTTGTTGCCATCAAATGTCTCTACCTACTATCCCGTTTATTAGTATGTTGTATGGAGAGTTTGTATTCGCTTCCGCTTGTGTTTATTTGTTAGTAGTTAAATTGGGACAAGCCCTGGGGTGTCGCATTCATATCGACCTCGGAGGGGTGTTGTGCACTCGGAGGGTTCAGGGCGTGACAGATAGATAAGAGATGATCAGCACTATCAAATTTACCGTTAACTACAGCTGCAACATCATAAGTAGACTCAACTCTAATTCCTTTACCCTTCTTATTTTTCAACTTAAGACAATCCCTTCTAAGATGCCCCCTCTTGCCACAGTTCTAACAAAGAGCACTTTGCTAACACGAATACTAATTCCTCCTCTATTTTCACCTACTAAAGTAGTAGATATAGGCTCACCATATTCTCTTCGATAGATGTCCTCACTTAGAATCAAATCTTGAACCTCATCAAACGTTAACCTTGTTAACCCAGTGGAATTATTAATGGCAGTAACAATAGTATTTTAACTGTTAGGCAATGAGGATAATAGAATTAAATCACATACCTCATCTTCAAAGTCAATCTCAACTGAACTCAATTGACTAATAATGACATTGAATTCATTGATGTGATCAGTAACCGATGCATATTCGCCCATCTTTAAGTTTAATAGAGATCATATCCGTAGGCTATATGCCCCAAAGCAACTATGTAATAGTTACATGGAAGGGATTCTGTTGTGTTATTTATGTGTGATAGGTTTACAGTTAGACTGAATCTTTAAACAATTCCTGGTTGATGGATCATTGTGAAGATATTAATGATATTGTTAAAATCGGTGTATTGGATACTTGAGGGAATGATGAGTCATAAGTCATTGGGTATTGTGATACCCGAGTTAAAACACAGGTGCTTGTATTGGACAAGTTCACTAAACATGACATGCACATAATGATTAGCAACATGGAAGCTTTTAGCGTGGTCAATGTCTAATCATTCATGCTTTGGTTTTGTGTAAATGAACCTTACACCTGAGGCATAGTGTTGACTTGTATGTTAGATGGTTATGGTTCACAGATGCACATTTTGAGGCTTCATTGAACTGTCTCTGTACTTGATGGTCATGGTTTGTTCACATACGAAGGCACATGTATGCGTAATATAGAATTTGTCTTCTTGTTATACATAAAATACAATAATGATGTCCTATGCAATCTAATCGTGACACTATATTGAAATCCTCGGCCGGGGATGTAACCGAGAATGAATGGTTCATGCCTCATTAAGAATACATGTCAATTAGGTTTGTGCATATGGTCGAATAGGTGGCTTGACAAGAAATTTCCATGGTCTTTGTTCAATTGAGACATGGTAAGATAGCACGGTTGAATTACATGGCAGCCAAAGCTGATAGGTTCATTGTGTTATTAAAACATTCACACTATCTAGGTGGCTATGACATATAGCTAGATATCACTCATGGTTTTGTAGGACCTGGAGATTGATCAGGACAATCAATTCTCTTGGAAGTACTAATGTGTTAGTACAAGTCCTACTGCCAGCTCAGTGATGAACCTAGGGTGGTCACACACCATAACCCATTTGGAATGATGTTTGAATGGGAGAGACAATATTGCAAATGTGTTTACAATTACGATAATCAGATTGAGTCGGACTGAAGATAAATGATCTGAAACGGTTTTTAGAATCAATGACCTGATCTGAAATGGTTTCAAAATCAATGGCAAGTTTATTAATCTGAAACAAGTTCAAAATCAATGCCCAGATTAATGATCTGAAACGGGTTCAGAATCAATGGTCAGATTAATGATTTGAAACGGGTTCAGAATCAATGGTCAGATTAATGATTTGAAACGGGTTCAGAATCAATGGCCAGATTAATGATTTGAAACGATTTCAAAATCAATGGCCAATATAATGATCTGAAAAGGTTTTAGAATCAATGGCTAGATTAATGATCTGAAACGATTTCAAAATCAATTGTCATATTAATGTTCTGATACAATTTTAAGAATCAACGATCAAATTAATATTCTAAAACGGTTTCAGACTTAAAGGTTGAATTAATGCTCTATAACAGTTACAAAATTAATGCCCAGAATAATACTCTGAAACGGTTTCAGAATCAATGTCCAAAGTCAATGGCTGAATTTATTCTCTGAAATGGTTTCAGAGTAAATGACCGAATTGATTTAAATAAATTGGATCTAAGATGGATGAAAGAAAGAGAGAGAGATCTATCAAATGCTCTACACACACAAGAACAATTGCTAGCACAATTGAAGTGGTGAACTCTCTCAAATTCTTCCTACCGTTTGACGTGTGATTGGTGGTGTGTCTGAACTAGAGGTCTGACGTTTGTGGGGCTGGAACTGAAGAACATCTGGATCATGGTGCGTCTGAACTAGAGGTCCGACGTTTGTGGAACCGGAACTAAAGAACATCAGCACCAAATTGTTTTGGGCATGCTACAAGGGTAATCTGATTAGCCCTCATTTTATTTTATTCTTTCGTCTTTACAAATTTTAATTAAAATGCATGAACAATTCTTTGGAGACACATGTATGGGTTTTGCTTCCATTGTAATTCCAATTTATTTTACCTATGCATGTTTTCACAAAATCCCAATAGTATCAAGTAGACACTGTTGATCGTAGAGTTTCTCGTACATGTCTGACAGGGCCTCCATCAATTCCATTGTGGTCTTCTCTTTCACAATGTCCAATGCGATGTTTCA
The DNA here is from genome assembly GCF_021117445.2 of Syzygium oleosum. Taxonomy (NCBI): domain Eukaryota; kingdom Viridiplantae; phylum Streptophyta; class Magnoliopsida; order Myrtales; family Myrtaceae; genus Syzygium; species Syzygium oleosum. Next base: position 1,255,129 of record NW_026607535.1, on the reverse strand, counting down.
AGTTAACGTCAACCGAATAACACCCAATGTTTCTTTATTCAGCAATTTCAATTCAGCTTGCTTCATCGACTTTGATTTCTCCCCAGATAGAGGCAAGTGCAAATTCCTCTAGTATAGATAATTCTCATTTTACATCTTCCATAAACCAAAATCCTTTCCATCAAATCTGTCGATTTTCACCTTTCCTATTTCCATCGCTATCGATTTGCTTCAACTCAGCTAAGCCTAGCTCTGAAACCAATTATTGTGGAAGCAAGTGAATGAATAATAAAATAAACGGGATAAAGAAATAAATTGAACACCAGATTTACATGATTCAATCGTAGTAACCTACGTCTATGGAAAGAGCAGTAACGAATTCCACTATATATCAAGCAAAACAATAGAAATTACAACCACACTCGAGTCACTCAAACATTCTTAGTGTTTCCCAATCCCCAATTACACCCAATAATTCACATAGTATTCAGCCCCACAATTCCTCTCGAACTAATCTCTCAATCTTACGAAGGAATTACACAAATCTTACCACGAGATTCAATTGGCTTCAACATTAAAAGCTCTCAGGGGTAATTCACAAAGAGGCCTCTTTGATACACATCACAAAGAATTCTTATATATAGGTAAAAATTGGATCCAAAATAGGAAACCTCTTTTTAGGAAACATTCTCCAACTAGGAAACCCATTCAAAATAGGAAACCTACTTGAATTAGGAAATTTTCCTTTTCGACCTCAAACCCGAGACATATTTTCAACAATGTGTGTTTACTAGTGGAAAAGAGTTGATCATGGATTCTGGATGCATATGCCGCTTGAGATTGAGAGATGGTGCAGTGTTTATGGACAACGACGTTGAGTGCAAAGTCGTCAGAATTGGCTTAGTGTCGATCAGGATGCATGATGGGAGCATTTGAAGTTTGCGAGATGTTCGACAAGCTGAGCTGAAGAAGAATCCGATTTCTTTAGGTACATTGGAATCATTAGGCTATCGTCAAAGTGACTTTGAAGGTTGCTAGAGGTGTCCTCGTGGTCATAAAATGTAATAGTTGAATAAAACAGAGAAGAGCGAAGCTGTGGTTGGCCGGTCAAAAAGGTTGGATAGGTGGAAAAAAAAAAAGACAAGCCTCAATTAATAAGAAAAGAACGAGAAAGAGGAGAGGTGTTGGTGCAAAACACAAATAGAAAAGAACATAGAAAAAATGAGAGGATAAATTCACGCATACATGCCTCAGACATCCTGACAAGCTGGATCAACTCCATTTCGTAACGCCGGCTAAGGATTCAAACCTTTTATTCATGTAATTAGAGGAATTTTCGGAGTTAAGCTATAGATTCGAAGTTATGCGATTGTGGGGCTCGATTTAAGAGTTATTAATCTATAAAATTATATGGAAATGATAATTTAGGGCGTTGCGGAGACGTAAGGTTTGACAAATTATTTCTGACTTACGATTTGAGCTGAATAAGTTTTTTAAAGTTCAGGTGCAAGAGCTATGCAAAACCGACAACTATGGATAACTGCTTTGGGCAAGCTTTTTGTTGGCCCGTAGAATTTGTCTATCTACGAATAGACTTAGTTTAGTTGAATCGTAGTTTAGGTAGCGTTTTACTTGATTTTGATTTGGTTTTTCAATTAATTGATGGGATTACAAGTCGTCGACTCAAGAGAATTTCGTTGTTTGGTTTTGTCATTGTTAGACAGGTGGTGCTTAGAAAAATTTATAAACTCATGTCTTGAAAGTGATAGGGATTCGATATATTATGACTTAAGAAAGAGCATGTTTATTGCATTAAATTTGGATCGGGCATTTACTACTTTTCAGTTAATTGCGAATGGTTTGAGAAACAACTTATGAAAGGTTTTGCTAAAGATTATACATTCTGATTTGTGAACCTAGTTTATGAAATAAATTCTAAAATGGCTTGAGAAATGCCTTATGAAATTTATTCTATTTGATGAATTGAATTGTTAAAGATTATAGGATTTGGTTTGTGAACCCCATTTATGAGATGATTTTGGATTTGATTTGTGGTTTATTGGAGGATAATGTTTGTGGATTATACTCACATTTTTATGGTTAGTGATGTTAACTAACAATATGACCTAGAGGGGGCTAAATAGGTGATTTCAAGAAACTTGACATATATTGCGGAATTAAAACAGTCAAGTTTGATGTAAGATGAATCAGGTAAAATAGAGTGTTGATATAAGCACAAACTGGTTATATCAAGCAATATAGTGCAATGCTTCTATCAGGCAGTAAATGAATATAAGCAAAGAGATAAAGAACAATGCACACAGAGATTATAGTGGTTCGGCTTGGTATAAGCCCACGTCTACTCTCTCACACTAATAGACTACTGGCTGAATTCTACTAGAAATCTTATTGAAGCTGGTGTTGCTTATACCTAAGCTGATAGATTTCACTATCTCACACTAAAGCACAAATTATAACACTGCCAACACTTTTTGAAAGATTGCAATTTTATACTCTCATAAGACAATGTAAAGGATATAAAGCTCTCTCTAAATTTGGATTTATGAACTCTTGATCCATCTCTCTCTTTGGTGCCTTGATCTCCTTTTATACTCCTCCACATCTGATCTTCTCATTGGACAATCTTCAAGAAGATCAATCTCCAATCAGACCATTAGACATCATTGAGAAGATCAATTAGCCGTTGAAGTCTATCAATCAGAATTCCAGTAGATTTGGTTGCCCATACAATCAAATCTTGGTTTCTAGAAATAGAGTAGCTCCAGCTGTAGAAAATATCTTGCCTTTGAGATAATTGTCAATCAATCAAGATATCTCGCATAATTGATTTTTTCTGCATGGATAATCTTAAGATTGATGGTCAGTCAAAATCTTCTAAAATAGGAATCCATTCCAAATCACTAGTTGTTAAGGGATGAGATAAAATATCTCAAAATAATAATTTTGAAGTTCGTGACAAGATTGACGTCGCAGGTAGAATAAGTGTTCCACTTATATCCATAGTCACCACTAATATCTAGCTTTGTAGTTATCTGTTGATATCATACTTTGACCAGGCTTCTACTTATATTAAGCGATCGTAGTACTCTACTAATATCCATATTACACAGTACTCTGCTGATATCTAGCTTACACCCTGGTGATTTTCAACTTATGTCCTGTTGATATCAAGCTCTGATTATATCACATTTCCTAGTTATATCCAATTGCTATCCATTGGTCTTCCTCAGTATCTTAGTGATCCAAGACTATATAAATTGTTCACCTTGTCTGGTACCTCCAAGTTTCCATGAACTTTCCGTTCTTCATGACTTGTTCATCTCCATAAAGGTCTGTCTAGTTTTCACCAATCTTTCACTTCATACTTTGAATTCCTTGGATATTAGCAAAGTACATCAACTTTACTCGAGCTTCAGTCTTCTGGTCCCTCCAAGCATATTGGCAATCGTGGCTCTACTTCACTAATCACCTATCCATGGTACCTCCAAGCTTTACCGAACTCCTCATTCTAGGCTTGTTCACCTTCTGCTGTCACGCCCTGAACCCGACGAGCACGTGAACATCCCACGACGGTCGTTAAGAGTACGATGTCCCAGGACACATCGCCGACCCGATCGATTCACTAACGATCATACGCATGCAAAAGCGAACTATAACACCCTATCAACATCACATATAACTCGGGACAGCCAATGAGATAGCAGGAATACACATCAACAAAACAACTTTCATAAACACACTGTTAACCCAAGTTCGGTACAATTTACTAGCCCAACCTGAGGGTGACTTGCCACCAACCGCACATACAGAAGGATTGGGTTAACCTAAACTCCTCTATAGCAAGGCATCCAAAAGCGGAAAGTTCATCCATCCCCACATCGACCCTAGTCTCTGATCCTTATGTGACGTCTATTTGTCACCCCAAACCTGAAAATATTTAATCACGGGGGGTTGAGATAACTCAGAAAGTAAGCTCCCTAAACCTCGTTTAGGCGAATACGTTGCCTCCGGATCGTCCTAAACATACAAGGCTACTGAAATAAACGTGCCATAATACAATCATAGGCATTCTTACCTGGCTTAGACACACATATATGCCACAATGATGCATTAACCATATCACATAACCAAAGCATGTAATAAGAATTCACATGCATCAATACATCACAGTTGTGCGTGCCTCGATTATAAGGCAAAACCCACTTGGGCACGTCCCATACCATGCCTAGCAGTTTTTACCCCATAATCAAGCACTATGCATCACACGTACCCAGATTATTCGTGACCCATGTAACAGTACACACCTCAGGCCCACTTTCAATCCACGGTCCACATACAACCATCTCATATTCACAATACTCCTTAGCCCGCGTTACAGTATGTGCCTCAGGCTATGTTTCTTGCCCGCATTACAGTACACGCCTCAGGCTCAACATCCTCCACCTACGGCATAAACAACCGTCTCATTTTCACAACACTCCTTAGCTCGCGTTACAGTACACGCCTCAGGCTATGTCTCTTGCCCGCGTTATAGTACACGCCTCAAGCTCAACATCCTCCACCTACGGCACAACTCGCGTTACAGTACACGCCTCAGGTTGGCGGTCTTCTGGTAATACCGGACATCGTCCCGCATTACAGTACACACCTCAGGACGGGTTCAATTCCCCGCGTAAAACGCATCAGGGATTAGGTGATCACACGAGCACACCATCACACCACTTTTTATCTTTGCCGCTCAGGGCTTTTAGTGATCACTCATGTCATGCAATGCATTCACTTCGCGTGTTAATCACACCACATGCTCACATAATGCATGTCAACTCTATCGCAACCCATGATCACCACCAAATCATCCTCAGTTTCAACGACATCAATCATTACAAATCAACCAATCAATCAACATGGATACCGAGTATTCAATATCAAGTCACACGTGCATAACCACCATTTAGGCCGTCAATCAACCACCATTCAGCCACGAAACTGATCAATCCACACGCACATGCCGAATAAGCCACTTCCCCTCAATTAAATCCATAAGCCCTTCCACGCACACGGTCACAATTAGGTAATCACCAACCACCCTCCAATCAACTCATACAACACACATTCAAGCATTAATTCCAGTCATGAGGGCAGCAACTATTCAACCTTGACACCCCCACCATTCTGCTCATAAAAATGAACATCCATAGAATCAGGGTAAATCTAGGCAGTTTACACCGTGACCGAAATCCCATCAAAATAAATAGTAAACGACCTCCAAAAATTCTAAATTTTAGATATATCACAAAAAACATCTTGATAAACATTTCTTATGAGAACACGAAATCCGGTTCAATCTGCAACCATACCTTTTTGTCCCTCGAAACCAAACCAGAATCAGTTCGCTCTAACAGACTATTTTGTCCTCAAAATACATTTCTTTCAACACCCAAATCACCTTGAAAAGATTTGAAATTTTTATATGTCATAGAAAGGAAAGTTGCCAACAAATTTTGTGAAGGAAGTATATTGAAAATAGATCTGAAAAATTTTATAAAAATTCGGCAAGACAAGAAGGTCGGGATGAACAGTGTTCCGGCCAGTTTTAAGACGGTCTGAAAATGGGTTTTCGTACAACCCAAATGGCCTCCAAAAATTCCAAATTTAAAATATGTTATACTTCAAGATGTTGGGAACAACTTTCATGAAAAAAACTTCCTCAAACTCGGTTCACACAATTCTCCACAAAAATAGCAAACCGGATGGGTACAGTAACCGCGAATCCAAGAATCACACCAAACCTCAAGGATTCAAACCCTAATTGATTTCTACCGAAATTCAACCGCCAAAACTCATTCCACCATGTCCAAACTATCATCCAACAGCCACATGAACATCCATGAACACAACAAGGGATCAAGCTCTCCTCTAATCCATCTATAATCACTTCCATCAACCCCTAAATCAATCCATTAACAACCCATCATCCTACCCAAGGTTTAGAGAGAAACTTGCCTTAAACCTAAGCAAGAAAAGCCCAACAAGCAGAGCAAAGGCCTCGGCAAGGCAGCGACTCCGGCGAGCGGCGGCGGCGGCAACGCACGGTGGCTAAACGGCGGGCTTGGCCAGTTGACCACGGTCACGGGAGGAGGGGAAAAAGGGAAGCCGGCCGAGAGAGGGGTGAGGAAGAGGAAAAACGTGGGAATGAGGGGGAGAGAGAGAGAAGAAAATATATATACTAAGGCACCAATAATTGGTGTCCTTCCCCCAAAGAAAATTACCATCTTGCCCCTCTCTCTACTTTCCATCCGACAGCCAAGATTTGTTCTTATCCAAGGATCAACGGCCAAGATCAATCCTTACCCAAAAATATCCAAGGGTAAAACAGGAATTTCACAAAAAGTGCAGGGGAAAAATCGTCCAAAAATTTATATTTCTAAAGTTAGTGTGAAATGACTAAAATGCCCCTCTCATTTATACTTGGCCTTCATAAAATCTCAAGGGCAAAACGGTCATTGTCCATTTTCTTCCAAAATTCCAATTTTCTGACGAATTCGAGCAAATTCAAAGCTAACCACGGTACTTCTGATGTCGTCAAATTACTCTGTCATGACTTTCAAAATTTCCAACACCCAAACTCAGTTTCTATTTAATTGCCAAACTCAATTAAACTCGACTTGATCTTATCTCAAACTAACGGGTGCCTTTCGGGAAAATTCGTACATTCGACCCGTGGTCGATACTAAATCAAACCACGTTTAAGTTCACTTGAACTATGGCGACCTCGATTGTCATGTAATTGCGAGGATCAATCATTAGTACTCAATGATTACTTGGCTTCCCAATATTCTGCCTGGCGGGTGGGGCAAAACTCTTATTCCCAGTTACAGGTTTCTTTCCCAAGCGACGGTTGTCTCTGATCTCGGCAAACCGCGATCCAGATGCAGCTGTCTTATCCACCTGGTCCCGCTCAAGAGCCTGAGCTCTACCATAGATGTCCTCATAGTTTCTCAGATTGGACGGTATTAGCAGGGGTACGAATGTCAGGTCTCAATCCTTCTCGAAATTTTCGTGCCTTATCCTCGAGATGTTCCACCATCATCGGCGCAAACTTAGACAATCTAGCGAATTCCGCCTCATACTGATCGACAGTCAGCTGACCCTGGCGGAGTCGCACAAATTCTGCTATCTTCCTTTCCCTGGCACTATCCGAGAAGTATTTCCCATAAAAATTTTCAGTAAACACGGCCCAAGTCTGGGCGATACCTTCCGGAAATACTCTTCCCTTGGTGGCCTTCCACCAATCACTCGCATTTTCCTGCAACTGATAAACGGCTAGGGTCACTTTCTCCTGCTCGGTGCACCCCAACACTTCAAACGCCTTTTCCAGTTCCTCTACCCACTTCGGTGCAGCCTCGGGGTCACCTTTTCCCATAAACTTAGGCGGCTTCAATTTCATAAATTGCTCCACTAGATGGGGCATCAGTCTAACCCCTGCTGGTTGGGCTGCCCTGGATTGGCCTGATTTCTTTCATTACCAGCTATCGGGGCAGCCTCAGCTGCCTGAGCATAAGCTGCGGCCCTTTCCTGAGCCTGCAATCCCATAACATGCCCTATCTCCCGTAGGGTATTCATTACCTCATCAAACCTGGGATCTCTAGCCTCCCGGACTCCCTCGCTAGCCTGGGCTTGGGGCTCTTTCCCCCTTCTCCTACTTGGAGCTTGAATAATGTCCTCTAGTCGGCGGTCTCGGCCCTCTTGGCCTTCTGAACTAGGCTGACCTTGGGGCTCCTTACCCTTTCTTCTACTCATATTGCTACCCGGCTATACACTACCTGCTATAATTCCATCAAGGAATTAAAGACTTAAACCAATCTATCCAAGTCTAAGTCCTAGGTAGGTATCAAACAACAATAAAACAATCAGCATGCGGCTTAATAAGAACCAATCAACACATCACCCAAGGAGTTCGCGTACTCACCTCAGGTCCTGCCGCACCTACACTTTACGAGTCATCCCAGTAAGCACTCAATCAAACACAACTGTCAGGAGATGCATGTAGCACACAAGGTCACCCTACTGGCTACCCATGGTCTCATCGTTCCTTATCACTCCAAGCTTCGACCAGATTGGACCGAGCTGACCTTGCTCTGATACCAATTCAAACTGGGATGTCACGCCCCGTACCCCACGAGGTGCGAGCATCCTACCTCCGGTCGTTTCTGATGCAACACTCCCAGGATGCGTCGCCAACCCAAAACCCAATCAGAGATAAGGCACATGCGGAAACAATGTATATAAATATATATATACACCCATACAAAACAACACACGTGAGACCAAGGTAGAACAACCATCAAACAAGAATATACACCTGTACTCTTATAGTAAAAACCCTTTTTACACTATCCTTTTTAAACAACTCCAAAAACATACAACAGTCAACTGCCACTATAACAAAAAGGGTAAGTGGCACTAGTGGTTAGGCTAACTAGGGTAGGATCGCCATTCAAAAAGAGACGATTTTTACTCCCCAGGGTACCGGCCTGCTCTAGGGCTCCCAGTCAGGGTCTGAGGACTCCGATGAATCGCCCGATGGTTCCTCTGAAGACTCCTCCGAATCCATGGCCTGTGCTTGCTCATCCTCGGCTGCGATCCCCTCGTCCTCCGAATCCAGCTCCAACTCTGGGTCCAGATAAAGACCTAACTCGTCATCTTCCTCAGCTCCTATCTCCACATCGGACCCTACCTCGGCGACCTCTCCAATTTCTTCCTTATCATCTATGTCCATGTCTTCGAGTTCCTCTTCCTCGTCTTCGAGCTGATCATGATCTTCGGCGATTACTTGAGGCTCCCCATGCATGGGCTCATCCACGCCGTCTACGTCATACACATCTTGAGGATTGACTATTTCACCATCAGCCATTCGTGGAATCATCAATCCCTCTTGGTCGACCGGCACATCAAAAGTCTTAAGGGGTTGCCCTAGGTTTCCGTCTGCATCTCGTAAGCACCATGCCACGTACTCCTGGGTCTGATGAAAGTACTCTCCCACGTTTACAAACACCACGGACCGGTATCTTACGTATGATTTCCCATTTCCTACGGGGTAGGTACTGGTATACTGGTGTATCTGTACAGGTATTCCAAAAAGCGGCGGGTTCGGCATCCTTACGGCTGGGGGTCTGAAAAGTTTCGGTTTACACAACCGTGAGACGAATCTCAATGAGTTCAACCCCTAAACTTAGGCTAGGCTAGCATGCAATCTCCTGACCGGAAATAAATATTTGAAACCATAATGCAACAACAATCAAATAATTCTCTGACCCTGTAGGTTAGGCAGTTCAATAAATAATAATCACGGCACGTACGTGGCACACATTACCACACGTACGCCAATCACATGCTCATGCACCGAGTCTCACACACTCGCATGCCAGTCCATGCATGTTCATGCATGCAAATGTCGTCGACAGGTCACGTGCATTTCCCGGCCCACTGGCCCACACTGGCAATCGCCCAATTTATTATTTATTACGACGACTCGAGTCAACAACATTTACGGCCCGGTGCGTCTAGCATGCTTCAAAGTGCATGAGGCGCAGCAACCGATCTGGCCCACTGTCTCTAGCCTGCTTCAAAGTGCATGAGGCGCAACACTGATCTCCTTACGAACCAGAGCCTGCTTCAAAGTGCATGAGGATGGTCGTCTTCCGGACGTACCGGGCATCGTCCTGCTTCCAAAGTGCATGAGGACGGTATCGATCCAAAGGTCACGACCCGAAGGTCTTTAGGTGATCACACAACTTATTATTATCCGAACCCAGCGTGTATGACGCCAGGGGTATTTTAGGTTATCACACACTCATGGCAGGCACGCATTCTCGCACAATTTCCCCACATGCCTCACACTAGGCATACATAATGCGTGTCCATGTTATGCAATGCAATGCACCATGAGCACCAATGAAATTCAAACACTCAATATCACACCACGTGCTCAATTGGCCCAATTAATACCATGTGGTCTGATGTGCGATTCACAATTCAATAATTAATTGCAAGCCAAACAGTGGCCATTCGCACTCCACAAAAATCAGCCACACCACATGTGACATAGCAGTACTCAATCAATCACAATTAAGCACGAATTACATACAATCAGTAAACCCGGACATACCCGGCAATTCCACCAATGGGCTCCTAAAATGGTCATTTAATCCAATTAATCTCCCCAAATAATTCTCATTAATCCACTAAATTTTCCCGATAACAATTTCTACCAATCAGTCCTCAACCCAGTCTGAAATACACACTGATACTACCTAAGCCAGTCCAGAAAAATGCACTATCAGTCCTAATCCGGGTTTAGAAATTTTACTCACTTAATCCAAGGTCACGACGACGGGGAACGGTAGCTGATCACTGGTGAACAGTGAAACCGGCAGCGGAATTCCGGCGACGGCGTACAGACGGCACGAACAGTGACCGTACGGACGGCGGTGAAGCGATCCGACCGTACTGGACATGTACGGTCGGCGTGCATAACGTGGGTTGGACGGGCTGGGTAGCGACGAAACAGCGATCCGAGCTCCGGCGAAGCTCCGGCGGCCCTATTTGCCGGACGGGAAAGAGAGAAAAAGAGGAAGAAAGAGAGAGAAATAGAGAGAGAAAGGGTCGAACAGGGGCAAGGCTGGAGGCTGTGGTGGTCGACGGCGGGGCACGGCGGTCGGCGGCGGTGCTCCGGTGGCCGGCGGCTAGCTCCGGCCAAGCTTGGCCGAGAGAGAACAAGAGAGGGAGAAAGAGATTTCGGGAGGAGAAAGAGAGTGAACCGGCCAGAATGAGGAGGAGAGAGAGTGGGCTGGTCCAAGCAGTCAAATATGGTGGACCAAGGGCGCCACGTGTCGCCGATCCGCGTGATTTGACCAAAACGCCCCTAATCTAACGGTTCTAATCCATCCCTATCCAAAAAGTGAAGGGTAAAATGGTCTTTGGCCCAATAATGCAGCTGATAATCCATATTTAATTACCCTAAAATTTTCTGAATATTCGGAACTGAAAACGGCCTAGGGGCAAAACCGTCATTTTTCCGGTCCCGAGGCGAAATTCCATTTTTCGCCAGTACCAACCCTCCATGTGCGTGGCCAACATAATATGGCATCGGAATCGCGAAAATAGCTTCTTAAGCCCTTGAAAATTGACTGCCAAGTTCTGGGAATAAAATAATATTATTTTTTCAATTTTTGTCGAAATTCCAATTTTTGGCCATAACGACTCCTGGTATGCGTGGCCACCCAAAAATGGCGTCGGCCTCGAAAAATAACCTCATTTGGCCTTGAAAAGCAACGCTGGCGTCCCGAGGGGCAAAATCGTAATTTTTCATCCCCGGACCGAAATTCCAATTTTTACTCGCACTAACTCCAAACATGTGTGGCCAGCGTGATATGACGTTAGATTCCCAAAAATAGTCTCTTAAGCCGTCGAAAATCGACATCGAAATCCGGGCCCAATTTCGTGATCAAAACTCGCTCGAGTTTCAATTTCAGGGTCTCTGGCTAACGAGCGGCTGTTTAGGACATACGCGTATCGACTTAGGGTTATTCGAATTACGACGGTCCCGATCATTGAGAGAATGAGAAATCATCACTAGTTCCAGAGGTCGCGATCGTTCGGTTCAGGTTCAGGACTGGTTGGTCACGTGCGCTTTCGGTCTTGCAGAATCACCTGCGATCCGATTGTACATCGTTGGCCAAACCAAATCCATCACCTTTCCTAAGATCGGCCCACATTGGCCCAAAATATTCCCTCATCATATCTGGAGATCGGTGTCCCGTTCACTATCGAGTCCTTGGTCCACGTACCGTTTCCTAATTAGCCATACCCTATTGGTTAGTATCCCGAGAGTGATCAGCTCTGAGCGAGACTTACTAAAATGAAATGCGAAATAATGTCAATTTTATTGATCCCGGAATTACATCGAAATTCGGGCTGTTACAGGGATCGTACTCTGGCTCATACTCGGGTTCGTCCTCTGGTTCTTCTTCAGGCTCTACTTCTGGGGCCTTTTCAGGTTCTGCTTCAGGGTCTTCTTCTTCCTCTAGTATCACCTCGAGATCCACATCCATCGAATTATACCCTGCTTGGGATTCTTCCAGCTCCGAATCTTGTTCGACCCCTGAGGGCTTAGGTGCTGCAGGTGCAGGATGAAGTTCGAACTGCGCTAGACTAGTCTCCAAACTAGTCATCTCGCCATCAAGAGGGGGTATGGCTGATGGATCCCAATCCCCAACTCCATCAAAGGGTACATCGAAGCCACGGACGGGGCCAAACTCATCTACCCCGTCCCGAAAGTGCCAGGCGGTATAGGTATGGACCTGCCAAAAGGGTAACCCTACGTCTACCCAGACTACGGAAGTATGCCTGATCCAGGTCATATTATCGTCTATCGGGTACTCTACAACATTATGGTCGGTGTGCATCGGTACTCCAAAACGCTCAGGTGGCGGCGGTGGGAGATTCATTGCTCAAGCCGAGGTTCTGAAATTATTGGTTGAAACAACCATGAGATCACATCTCAATAAGCACACACCCTAAACCCCACCTAGGCTATCACGTACCTCCAGACAATCACAACACAATCACACTCAGCCATCACATAACAGGCACACAATTTACACTCACCTGGGCCTTTTCTACGTGCAACCTGCGCGTTAGCCACAATAGCACAATTTCCAATCACATGCACATTCTAATTACATTTCACGCATTTGTTCCTACCTCATCACATTCTTTTCACTCAACTCGCCAGTGACCCGCGTAATGGTACCGCCTCAGGTTCACGAGGATCAACTCATCTTTTCCACTCAATTTGCCAGTGACTTGCGTAATGGTACCGCGTCAGGTTCACTACGACCAACTCATATTTACAACACTTCTGGGCCCGCGTAATGGTACCGCCTCAGGCTCAACACCCACCACCTACAAAATAACCCACGTAATGGTACCGCCTCTGGTTGGCCGTCCTCCGGTAATACCGGGCATCATCCCGCGTAATGGTACCGCCTTAGGACGGATCAATTCCCCACGTAATGATACCGCCTCAAGGATTTCCGTAACCATGCATACCGCACCACACATAATTTTTCACTCGTCCACTTACTCGACACCAACATGCCAATATATTAGCCAATCACACTTGGCCCGTGCACGCACCAAACCACACACATTTTTCATGCTCAATCGACACTCAATCGTGGCCAATTACCAATTAAATCAATTCAGCCCATGCGCGCACATAATAGCCCACATTTAAATCAATCAGCTCACGATTCAACAAACATACAAGGCCACTAACGGGCCCATAATCGCAGCCAACATCGTGAGCATAAATTTGGCATTTTTAAACTCATTTCAAGTCATAACAAGCATCACAATCCAGCCACCACACAACGCACCAAACCGACACCCTTTGCCCTTAAATCGAACCATATGCTCGCCAATACGAGTCCCAATTTCCAGCATTCAATTTGGCATCAATTCAGTCCCGAAACATCACAAATTCACCCACAATTCAGCCGATTCAAGTCCCCAAATCCGTCTACCAATATAACCCCTAAACGGTCATCGATTAACCCCTAAATCGTCACTAATTAACCCGATTTAACCCTTAATCGCGTCTATCGATACCCGACATCCTAAATAGGGTTTAGGGAGTGACTTACCCGACTCTAGGCTAACTCGGCTAGAGTGAAATGGGACGGCAGGCCGGTGGCCTCACAGCGGCGTGCGGCGGCGTGCGGCGGCCGCACGGCGGCTTGGGCAAACAGCGGTTGATCTGTCTCAGCTGGGCTAGGCCGAGTGATGGCTGGTGGTGGTTCGATGAGGCACAACAGGGGAGAGAGAGAGAAACGGTGGGATGAGCGGCTGGGCTAGGCGAGCGGCCACGGCAAGCGGTGAGTTGCTCCGGCGCGGCTGCTCCGGCTGGACAGGAGGGCGGCGGCGGCTGCTGGCTGGGCCGGACAGCCACGGTCACGGTGGAGGAAGGCTGGTTCGGTCCGGAGGGGGGAGAGGGGGAGTGAGCCGAGAGAGGTGAGAGAGTGAGGAGAGAGAGAGAGAGAGAGAGTTTTGGACTAAATAGTCCAAGGCCAATAATTGAGATGCCAAAAGACCATCATGCCCCTCTCTCACAAATCAAATCAATGGCCAAGATTCGATCTTATCTTGAGATCAACGGCCGAGATCGAATCTTTTCCAAAATATCCAAGGGTAATTTGGGGATTTCACAAAAAATCCAAGGGCAAAATTGTCCAAAAACTTCTATTTCTAAGGCTAGGGCGAAATGACCAAAATGCCCTTTCCCAAATACACTTGGCCTTAACAAACCTCCAGGGGTAAAACGGTCATTTTCCATTTCTCGCCGAAATTCGATTTTTCTGAAGAATTCGGGCAAATCCGAGGCTACCCGAGCAAATGACAACGTCGTCCAAATGATCTGTCGTGACTTTCTAAATTTCCAATGCCCAACTTGGTCTCTAATTAATGACTAATTTCTGAACAACGTAACTTGAGCATATCTCAGACTAACGGGCGGCTTTTGGGGAAATTCGCACTTTTGACCTGTGGCCGATACTAAATCAAGCCATGTTCAAGTTCACTCGGGTCGTGATGACCTCGGTTGTCACTTAATCGCGAAGATCGATCGCTAGTTCCGATGGGCACAATCGTTTGGTATAGGTTTAGGGTCATTCGTCAATTCATTTCGTGGTCAAGCGGAATCACCCGTGATCCACTCGTATAACAATGGCGAACTAATCCTTAATTATCCTTGGATCGGCCTACATTGGCTCAAAATGTCACCTCGATAATTTTCATGGTCGAAAGTCGGTTCACGATCGAGTTCTTTGGTCGCGCAAATTTAAATCCCTAATTAGCCTTTCCCTAACAGTTAGTATTCCCGAAGTGATCAATTCCGAGCGAGATCTAACTACAAGCACGTCCATAAACTATTCATTTCATAAATCCCAAGTGGGTCGAATTTCAGAATGTCACATTTCGACTGATGTTGGTCCATCGTCATATATGAGTAGGAATATATGTCATATGTTCCTTGCGTAATACCGAAAAGGAACACTGGAAACTGTGAAATAGATGATGAGATTTTTTAGAGGGACAATAGATGTCAGTTTGACTTTTGGGAAGAGACGGGCTCCGAGAGGTATAATAGGTTATGTGGATTCAAACTTTGCTGGTGACTTGGATGGACGGAGATCCTTTACAAGTAATGTGATCGGTTTTGCGGGTTGTTGCAGTCAGTTGGAAACCATAATTACAACCAATAGTTTCCTTGTTGACAACTAAAGCAGAGTATATGGCGTCAACTGAGGCAATTGTGAAAGTTATTTGGCTCACAGTTTTGCTCGGTGATCTAGGATTTCAATAAGAAAAGAGTGTTTTTTACTGCAACAATCAGAATGCGATAAACTGTGACAAAAAATCATATGTATCACTAGCAGATGAAACACATTGATGTTAGGTACCATTTTTATGTGATATTGTGTCACAGGAAACGCATCTGTCAAGAAATTGCACACAACAAATTAACCAGCAGAACGTGTTGTTGAACCCTATTCCACTTACCAAGTTCCAATACTATTCAAACTAGGTCGGCATCTAAAGCAGGTGAGGAGCCCAAGGTGGCATCAGAGAGATGACAACTGATGAGGATGAATTTGAAGTTCTCGTCAAGGTGGAGATTTGTTGATTATGGCTCGAAGTTAATCTCATTTGATTTGGAATCAACTTAAGTTTGATGTTTTCGGGACACTGAAAGGGTTCGTGGGGGCTTGGAATTGTAGACAGACCACTGGAGGATGTGAGAAGACGGCACCCCAAGCGCTTGGATAAACTAGGCAACTAGGCCGGCACCCTGGCAAGAAGTGGGTTGGGTTGCCAGACACCCGTGTAACCTCCAGAACTGAAATTGTTTTCTGACATAGTGCCCGGATGTCCGGGCCTATCTTGGTCGGACACCCAGCCCCCGACACGGACCTGATCCAAACGCGTTTTAAACTCTATTTTTTGTTTTTATTTTAATACCTATATTGTAAGAATGCTAGAGAGCTTTTGAAAGGAGAGTGAGAAAGATCCTTTCTGGCAATTGATTCTTGTGGATTCGGGTGTTATTTAGGAGTGGAAAAAACTTGACTAGTATGAATAAGCCATTGTAAATCTTCTGTTTGCCGATTACAGTGGAACCTTCTCATTGACTTCTCCTTAAGAAGACAAACTACCGAACCACATGAGTTTTCTGTGCTCAGGTTTAAGCTCTACAATTTATTTCTTACTTGAATTGAATATTTGTTCTTCGTTCTGCATTAGTCGTGACAATAGTTGATGCAAAATCCAAACTATGCAATTTAGGTGAAAAAAAATCTCCCAAGAATAGCAAGGTCAATTAAACTAGGAGTGAAATCTCAATTGACCGTTCTGGACTTTCTGGCCGCATTAGATGTTGAGCGAATCTTGTATTCACCTTGTGAAATCCTGTGTGCATTTTGGTGAGGCAAATAAAAAACGATTAAGAGATATTAGTCTGATGCAGTTCCACACGTAATTGATTACTGTATTTGGAGAATGCGGATAATGCTAAACAATGACTCAGAGTAAATAGTAAAAAGAGATAGCCCGCCTAATCAATTCAAGAATTCTTTATAGTTCAGGCCAATCTATTGTTGGGGAAATTTGATTACTGATGAAGATAGAGAAATAGCCATAGATCTTTGATACTTTGATATGTGATGTCAATCACTGTCCTTAAAGTATTTAAGCACATTTGCATACATGACCAAAGGGATCATTGTATTTAAAAGGAAAGTCAAGAATGACGGCTTGAGAACTTGTCAACTGTGCCATAATCTATTTTTGCATTCTCATTTGTGCTAGATTTGATGGAATTTGTTAGGGTTTTTTTATTAGTGCAGAATAGTGTGTGTGCTGTTGTTTTATTTTATATGAGGTCTATAGTGAGCACCACGTCATTGCCAGTTCATCACCCTATAAACAGTTCCATCCGTATTATACAATACATTGACACCATAGCGAACAGTTAGGTACGATTTAATTGACACTGAAGGTCAGGATAGTGCGAAAAGCAGTTTGAGGCTTAATGTAGAACTTAAAAAAAATCCGTTCAGCGCAGGAGAATTTTGTGATAACTTGGGGTTTGATTGTATATCTAGTTTGTAGAGTGTGACCTCTAGCATTAAACTTTGAAGATTCTTCAGTTCATCTTGAAAGGAAACAACATGATGCCTCAATTGGTTTGGTAGTTCAAACACCATAGTTATTCTGTTGGGGAAGTCGTATGAGCTAGGAATTTTGATGGTAATGGAATTTTTTGTCTTCATTTTGATATTGGATTGAAGCATCTTATTCATCTATTGACATTTCATATTGCTTCTCAGTATACTGTATCTGTTGTTACTACTATTAGTTGTTGCATACTCGATAACCTTATCAACAAGCTTGTATGCCCTCATTGGCAGCAATTAAGGCAGTGGAAGCAGGTGCAGTTGGGATAATTGTCTCGAATCATGGAGCTTGACAGCTAGATTATAGTCCAGCCACGATATCAGTTCCGGAAGAGGTGCGTATTTTTACGGAAAAAGAACACTATAAGTGCCATAAGTTGTGTACGGAGATCACTTTGATGCCATAACTTTTTTTCGGATCACTTTGGTGCCAAGTCGGAGGAAAAGAGATCACTTTAGTGACTCCAGCCAAAATTCCGGCCAAAAAGTTGATTTCCAGCGAGTCATGTCAGATTTCCGGCGAGCCATGTCAGCATTGGATATTAATAAAAAAAGAGTCACGTCAGATTTACGGCGGCCATGTCAGCATTGGTACTAAAGTGATCGTTTTTCAAAAAAGTTGACACCAAAGTGATCCGAAAAAAAGTTATCGCACCAAAGTGATCTCTGTACACAACTTATAGCATTTGTAGTGTCCTTTTGCCGTATTTTTACTAACTCCTTTGTCCGGCAAGTTTAATAATAGATTCTACAATTTGGAGCATTTACAAATGCGGGATAAGAGTAAGGGTGCGCATGACAACTTACCAAATAGTGATAATTTTTGTTCTTTTGTTCCTAGAATCAGTTTTGAAACAGAATTCCATTTGTTTAATTTTTTGTTCCCGGGCACAAATTTGCAAAAATTTGTTCCCAGAATCAGTTTTGGAACAGAATCAAGAAGCAAAAAAAAGTAGCTTTTTGATTCTAGGAACAAAAATGAGAATCAGTTTCTTTTCTTCTTATTTTTCTTGGTTTTTTCCTTCTTCTTCCTGGCCTATGGCCGGTCGCCGGCCACCAGCCGCAGGCCAGGGCCGACAAGGGTGTCGCGACCCTCGCCGGTGGCTAGCAACCGTGAGGGTCCCCCTCACCGCTTGGGCAACCTTCGCCGCCACCCTCGCCAGATCTGGCGAGGGCGGCTCGTGGCCTCGGCGAGGACCCCTCTCGCCGCCTGGGTGAAGGCGGCTCGCGGCCACGATAGCGAGGCCTCACCTAGCCATTAGGGGTGTGCAAAAGAACTGGGACCCGCCCGGACTGCCCGAAACCGCCCAGAACCGGACCGGAACCGGTGGTTCCCAAGGGAATCGGTCCGGTTCCTGGTTCCAATTTTTTGGAACCGGTACTGTTTGGGCCGGTTCCCAGTGTGGAACCGTCCACCTGCCCAACCGGACCGGACCGGACTGGTAATATAATAATAATATATTTTATTTTTTCAATTTTTAATTAAAAAATCTGACCAAAAAAATTTTAAAAAAAGAAGAAAATTTATTATCATGTCTGAAGCTTTTGTGTAGTTGGGATACCTTGGTCATTTTTCCCAATAATTGATGGGTACCCACTTGATTTATGGATGATATGGTTAATATAATCGATCATAGTGTAGGAATTATATGAAAAGTTATGTTCTTTTCTTTTTATTCTGTTGATCCGATGTTGGTCCACAGATTATTTTTTTATTTGTCTTGGAAAACTTGTTGGGACAGGTTCCATGGACCCGCCCAAGAACCAGACAGGACCGGCGGTCCGGTTCTCGGGCAGGTCCATGGATCAGATGGGCGATTCTCGGTTCAAATTTTTGGAACCGGTCCTGTAGCGGGTGGTCCACGGTTCCGGGGTGGGAACTACCCACTCGAACCATGCACACCCCTACCAACCATGGCGAGGCCGACCTCGCCATCGCGACCCAAGCGAGGGAGATGGGTCGCGACGGCGAGGCCAGCGGGGAGGGCCGCGACTCCCTCGCCGGCCTTGGCCTGTGGCCGGTCACCAGCGCCGGTGACCGGCCATGGCCAAGGAAGGGAAGGGGAAGAAAGAAAAAAAAAAGAAAAAAAAGAGAAATAAATATTAAAAAATTCAAAATATTATTAAAATATTATTAATAAAAAGAAATTTTGTGTAGTTGCCAAATGCATTTCTGTTCTTTTTCTGTTCCAAAAATAGAAATTTTGGGCAGTTACCAAGCGCCTTTAAATGCATAGAAATTATTCCCGGGCACGGAATCAAAAAGAATCATTTCTGAGCAGAATTAGTTCCCGAGTACAGAATCATTGCCATGCACATCCTAAATGCACCCAATTTTGCCCCCTGTAAATAAAGCACAGTGGCATTCTGTTTCCCTTTATTTTTACAAATGCGTGAAAGCTTGTGCTGCAGCAAGTCATCTATATCAAACAGCATTTTGGTCATGACTGTTTTTAAACCTTCGTTTGTAGATTGTTCATGTAGTCAAAGGGAAAGTCCCTGTTTTTGTTGATGGAGGAGTGCGGCGAGGAACAGATGTTTTCAAGGCATTGGCTCTTGGGGCACAAGCAGTTCTGGTACAATCTTTTAATTAGTTTGGCACATTCCTGATATTTCCCGATGTGGACTATCTGCTATATTAGTAAGAGGTATCGTAACAAACCCTTGAGGCATTTGGGTAAAACTATTGTGCCAAGTTAGTGGAAAGTATCTTTTCACATTGCCAAAACACCTGAATCACAAATGAACAAGTGCCCTAGGACAAATGTTGACATTCTCCTAATAGCAGTCTTCTTACTACAGATAGGAAGGCCTGTAGTAAATGGGTTGGCGGCAAAAGGGGAAACTAGAGTTAGAAGGGTCACTGAGATGCTAAAGGATGAGCTCGAGCTTACGATGGCACTATCTGGATGTTCCACCATAAAGGATATCACCAGGGGCCACGTGATAACAGACCGCGAGAGACTTCATTCCTCTCTTTAAATTCGCGCTACAGCATCCATGAAGATAAGATTCATATAGGTAAATAAACGATACCCTTGTTGTATTATCGCTTTGTAGTTTGCCGTGTTATGTAAATAGTTGTCATGTTTCAAGATCAAAAATAAAATTGGAGTTAGAGTCAGAGCATCAGTACAGATTTGTGATAATCAAAGCTGGTTTTTTCTTGGTTCATCAGTAGATGTCAATGTTAAATAGTACTTTTGAGCATTAAATTTGAAGCATCAAATCCTTGTAAGACATGTCATTGATCTGTGTCTTTTGACTCTACTACCTTCCAAGCAACTTTGTCAAGTCAGTATCATCACGAATGCCCCTCTAAATGATGCGAAAGAACAGTGCTTCCCACCAGCAGAAGGCTGGGTAAAATTAATTACAGACATGGGTACTTTTTGGAAGTGATTAATGGATTGGATGCTCCTGTGTTCGTGAAGTCCTGAGAGCACATTTTTGCCCCAAGTCATCCTCTACTATCCTCCTGCAGCCTTGGGGACTGTGTTTGTTAGCTGCTACTTCTACCTTCGTAGCCCAAGCCAGCAGGTAACAGCGATTATTCCTGCATGTACTCCAATGAAATTTAATTTTAGCCTTTTATTCCAACACAAGGTTCAAGAACATTGACAAACCAGATTAAACATTGTCCCGCAGAATCTGGTAAGAGGTTCCAAGTCATATACATTTCCCCAGAGCCAAACTTGGAACCCAGATAAAGAAAATGAAATGAGTGAAGTTCACCTCCCTCTAATCACTTGGCCAATGGTTGTGCATCGGTCTGCTTCTGCTCTTGTTTGCGGAATGGATCCTACAGATGCAGAAAGATACAGTATAGTTTAGACCATAAAGAATCCACACAAACGTGGTGATGTTACCTTACTGCATGTCAAGTAAGAAAGAAATTTTTATCAAAGACTGTTGCGGAAGCCAAGCGATCGAACAATAAATTTGACAGATCAAGAAAATAAATCGGATACCAGATTTACGTGATTCAGTCGTAGTGACCTACGTTCACGGGGAGAGCAGCACGGAATTCCACTATAGATCAAGCGATACAACGGAGATTACAACCACACTCGAGTCACTCAAACACTCTAAGTGTTTCTCAAGCCCCAATTACATCCAATAGCTCACGCAGTATTTAGCCCCATGATTCTTCACGAAATAATCTCTCAATCTCGCGAAGGAATTGTACACAAATCTCAACACAAAATTTAATCAGGTTGAACACTAATTCTTCATGGATGTAATTCACGAACGAAACCAATTGCCAAGCACTCGCAGGCAAGCGGCGCTTCAAGAGGACTGCATCAACAACAGAGCTCCACACAAAACCAACGCACGAGCCATATATATATATATATATATGCACCGAGTAAAGAAGTCCATTGTTGCTCAGTCAAAGCAGTCCACGCCGACTGGGATTAGGAAACAAAGTCCAGAATAAGGAGTCCACACCGACTGGGATTAGGAAACAAAGTCCAGAATTGTGACTTTCCTTTTCTGACACAATCAGACTTCTCCAACTTTGACTTCAACGTAGAAACCAATTCGTGTGTATATTTTCTTTCTTTCTTCGCGGACTTTAACTTGCCAAAGAACAGTTATCGTATTTTGCTATGCTCGATTTCGGACGTCCGCAAAATATCAATTCGAAATATTCAGATTTTCGTTTCGGGTTCAAACTTGAGATATATTTTAACAATCTCCACCTTGACTCGACATTTGAGCCAAGTCACAATCGCTTTGATGGAATCCGAATTTCGCTACTACTCTCCCACAGCCCTCAATGGGCTCAACCGCCACAGATATCTTCCAAGTCCAAGTCTTGCTTGAACTTTGCCATAACCGTGGACCTCATCAGAACACCAACTCCACATACAACTTTAACTACTCTACAAGGATTTTCTGACACAACCTCCTCAATCGCAGATAAAGCAAAACCAACATTGCATCCATATCTGTCAGGAAATCAAATACACACCTTGTCAATATCAGCAGTTACAGCAACTGTTGGCTCTACAGGCTCCACCTCACTACAAGCACCATCTATGTCAATTACTTCGCTAGTACTTGCTACCTCAGGAGTTTCTGGTTGCAACTCCACCTCAAGTTGAACACCATTTAAATCCGTATGAACACTGCCACAAACACTCCGACCTAGAAGTACTGGAGACTCGTCAAATGTAACTTCTCTACTGACAATAGGTGAATTTAATTCCAGGCACCACAACTTATAGCCCCACTCACCTTGTGCATAACCTAGGAACATGCACTTCATTGCCCTTCCATCAAGCTTACCATCACTAACTCGAACATAACATGTATTCTAAGAACAGAATAATCAGCAACGTTACCTGACTACACTTCTTCGGGAGTCCGACATCCAATCGCAGTCGATGAGGATCTATTCTTCAGGTAGCTTGCCGTACTAAGCGCATCCGCCAGGAATCTCCTAGCCATACCAGCACTAGAAAGTATTTTATGGGTCGTCTCTATTAATGTTCTGATCATCAATTCTGCAACCTGTTGTGGTTCATTGGCACTAGTGCGGTGTCTCACTATGCCTTCCTTCATGTAGAATTCGTTTAACAGTTTCGAGCAAAACTCCATACCATTGTCAGTCTGCACCTGCTTAATCGTTTTACCAGTCTCCTTTTCAATCAAAGCCTTTAACCGCATGATCCTGACAACATCATCAAACTTGTGTCTAAGCACAAACACCCATGTCTTCCTTGAGTAGTCATCAACAACTGTTAACATAAATCTGACACTCTTCCTCGAAGAAAATCGAGACAATCTACAAACATCTAAGTGAATTAATTCTGCAATATCTATGGTTTCTCTTACAACCGTACTGAATTGCATTTTCCGCCGTTAATCTAAATCACAGCACCTACA
Source organism: Syzygium oleosum (assembly GCF_021117445.2). Classification (NCBI taxonomy): domain Eukaryota; kingdom Viridiplantae; phylum Streptophyta; class Magnoliopsida; order Myrtales; family Myrtaceae; genus Syzygium; species Syzygium oleosum. Next base: position 1,231,937 of record NW_026607535.1, on the reverse strand, counting down.
TACATTCCATTCGTTAGCTACATAACCACACAGCAAATTTCTTTTACTTAGAACCTTCAGGCTTTTCTCGCTAATGTGCCCCAAACGCATATGCCACAATTTAGACTCTCGAATCGATGTATCCGACGTCTCCGCAGCGAATTCCGTCACTATCTCACCTTGAAGTTCATACAGGCCGCTATGCTTGATTCCTTTCATTATCACCAAAACACCTCGAAGAACCTTCAAAATTCCACATTCTGAAGTATATCGACACCCAGCTGAATCCAAGGCACTTAAGGAAATCAGATTTTTTTTCAACTCTGAAACATGCCTCACTCTAGTCAATGTCCATACAATACAATCATGCATTCTGATTTTCACATCACCAACACCAATAACGTCGCATTTAGAATTGTTACCCAACTGCACTTTACTACTATCCGTGCACTGATAAGTAGTAAACAAGTTTTTGTTTGGTGTAGCGTGAAAAGAACAATCAGAATCCATAATCCATCCGCCAAACAACAAATCATTAGTGACAGACAAGACATAATCAACACCATCAGAATTATTGTCTGCTATAGCTGCAACATCATCCGTAGACTCAACTCTAATTTCCTTACCCTTGTCGTTTTTCAGCTTAAAGCAATCCCTTCTAAGATGCCCGCTCTTGCCACAGCTCCAATAGACGCCACCACCAGTCTTAGACGGACTTCGTCTATTCATGTTTATACTACTTCTACTAACACGTGTACCAGTTCTTCCTCTATTTTCACCTACTAAGGCAGTAGATATATGTTCACCAGATTCTCTTCTACGGATGTCTTCACTTAAAATTAAATCTCGAACACCATCAAAAGTTAAACTTGTTAACCCAGAGGAATTACTAACAGCAGTAATAGTAGTATTCCAACTATCAGGCAATGAGGATAATAGAATCAAAGCACATACCTCATCTTCAAAGTCAATCTCAACTGAACTCAATTGACTAACGATTACTTTGTTTATAACTTGCATCTTGATCCAGGACCATATATGAAGGGAAGAGTATTTGCAGGGCTATTGTTGTTGCCTTTTTGTTGACAATCAAAATTCGCGGAGTCACATGTAGGAGAAATTGTTAAGCTGTTGAGTTAATAACACTTTATATTTTCATTCAGGAAACATGGCCGAGGATCCTGTCAACGTGAATGAGTATCAAGAATTGGCTAGGCAAGCCCTTCCGAAAATGTACTATGATTTTTATGCAGGTGGAGCGGAAGACCAGTATACACTTAAAGAAAATGTGGAAGCATTTCGCAGAATAACGTAATGCCTAATGAATGCTGGTCAGATTAAAATCTGCACCAACCATATTATGTTGTTTGTTAATTCTCAACACATGTATTTCTGGCAGGTTTAGGCTGAGAATCCTCATTGATGTGAGCAAAATTAGTTTGTCGACTACTATATTGGGCTATAATGTTGCTGCACCCATTATGATTGCTCCAACTGCTTTGCATAAGTTAGCACATCCTGAAGGTGTGAAACCTGAATTTTCTTGGAGGAGCTCTTTCATACGTTTGCTTGTTTTGATTTTAGTGATGCAATTTTTCATCTTCCAGGAGAGGTTACTACCGCAAGAGCAGCTGCTGCATGTAATGTCATCATGGTAATATATTACCAAATATTTTTTATCTTAATTTTTCTGCTATAACATACTCAATTCAACTTTTTACTCTAGATTCTTTCATATATGTCTATGTGCACTGTGGAAGAGGTCGCGTCCAGCTGTGATGCCATTCGATTCTTTCAAATATATGTAAGCATATGTTTGATTAAGAATCTCCAGTTTTCTTGGCTTTGTATATTCTCCATTAAGATTTCATCTCCATAATGAGTGCATCTCCTTATGCAGGTATACAAGAGACGGGATATTACAGCTCAGCTTGTACAAAGAGCTGAAAGAAGTGGATACAAAGCAATTGTTCATACTGTCGATGTTCCCAGACTTGCAGAAGGAGGCAGACATAAAGAACAAGTAAAATGCTTTCCTCTCCCTGTCTTGCTCCTCCACCCCCGTTGGGGCATGGATATCATGGTCATAAAACAAAGTTCGGGTACAGTTAACTCTCTCTCTCTCTCTCTCTCTCTCTCTCTCTCTCTCTCTCTCTCTCTCTATCACAGAATGGTAGCGCCTCAGTTGAAGAATTTTGAAGGTCTACTCTCAACTCAAGTTGTCTCTGTGAGTGAATGATTTCTTTTCTATTTGAGGATCTGTCAATAGCAATATAATTTTACCTATACAATGGAGATTTATGCATGGGGATATATCTATGTTACTAATATCTCATTGACCAATCTCCTTTGATGGGCATGGAGTTTTCGTCATTATCTGCGTACCCTGTTATATGCTGCTCTATTTTTTCGGAGTTTGTAACTCTCTTTGACATTAGCAAGGTAGCAAAACAAAAAGAAATGCTCACTATGGCATTGATGTTTGTGGATATCATGGTATTAGGCTCAGCCTAGTGGAGATTTATTTAATGAGCTCTGTGCTTCTCTTGTGCAAAGCTTGTGTCGCGACCTAAAATTTCTCTCAGGCTAATGGATTATTAAGACTAAACCTAACTCGAGCCCTCCCAAGCCCTACCAATTCGCAACTGAGGGTTTAAGTTTTTAACATGCAAAAGTTTTCATGCTTGGAGTCGCCACTAATCTATTTGTGGTAGGTCGATTAGAAACCTAAATAAAACATAGGGAGATATGTTTTATTCCTACGAACCAGAGATTCTAAGCTCGGGGACTTGGTTACGCTAGGTCTAGTCTAACGCCCTTTCGGTACCTTTTCTTTTCAAAAAAAAAAATGTTTTGGCAGACAGTTTGGATTCATTTTAACTTAGTCACTAGCATGTGAGGTGATCATGCGGGTGCGCAAACCACCAATTTAACACCCAGAAAAGCATTAAATAAATTGCAAGTTTGGAAGAATTACTTACCTGGAAGCAACGTAAGCATCTGCATTGTTAGCTAGAAAATCACATTGACACCCTAATATGATTTCTAATTAACAAGCAATTCACTCAATTTCTTTTTTGGATTTTCACTTATTTAAATGAAATCTAGCCTATATGCAATGACATGCGAAAATGACATGCGATTAATGCAACCTAGCATGCAAACTATATGTCGTGCGACGACGTGACCTATTTCTAATGACAAGACGAATGATTATTTTTGGTATTTTCTCAATTTAAATTCGGAATAATAAAAATGCCTAAATTAACATGCAAACTATGATGACTTAATCTACCCTAGCATGATTTCTTTTTAGGATTTTTATTAAAATTCGAAATAATGAATTACTTAAATTAAGAATACAATCTATCCTAATCTATCCTAAAACAATTCATTCTTCTTTTCTTGGGATTTTCATGGAAATTCGAAGTAATAAAATAACCTGAATAATCTATTAAGATTAGAATATTACTTAATTTAAACTAGGAAATAAATCATCTCAAGTCCTAATTTAAATTAAATAACTACTCTATCTTCTAGATATATTTAGGATTCCTAGACATGCAAAAACTCTAATTCATATCTAATTAATATTTTTTGAATTTTCTGTTTATTTGAAAAAGGAAAGCAATTAAATAAACAAGGATAGCAACCACATTCAAAACGTCCACGCGATCCGCCATATTTGTTTCAAACTCGGATTAGGCATACAAATCAAACTATCGGTCATATCTATAGGGTTATAGATATCGACGGAAAGCCGATTATTCAAATTTGGAAAGCGGATAAAAATCATTATCGTACCCAAGTGGTTATGGATAAGATAATAATTTTCCGTATCGCCGCGTATCGAACCTTAGGGATAAGGTCGGATAGTCGTCCAGATACGTTGCTAAATTAGGAAGTTTTCCTAATTTTGAATATTTAAAAATATTGCGGATATATCGAACATTATCCTAAGATATCTAAATATCCACATGATATTCACGAAATATTCAAACACCCATATTAGGAAATTAAATATTCTGAAAATATCGGATAATGTTGAATTACCTAATTTGCAGATAACTTCCAAATTCGAATTGTGGATCGGGATCGGGCTTTGCGGATCGAGACGGCGGTGGTGGCGACGACACGGTGGCTCACGGGCGTCGAAGACGGCGGGGGCGATGACTGGCTGAACAACAACTTGGCGGGGGCTCACAGCGATGCACGAACGGTTCCGGGTGATGTGGTACTAATCTTGCGCTGGACGAAGTGCTTGCTGTGGCCTCACTGACGTGCACCGCCTGCAGCTTCTGTTGATTGGCCGCTAGACAGGGAAGAGTCTTCAGCTTGACGAGGGAAAGCGGCTGAACGAAGACGTCTTTATGCACGCTGCATGGAGAATCTTCAAAACTGTAGTTGCTGCTTTGTGGACCAACGGGATGGAGAGGAGGCGTTGACAAGCTCCTCGGTTGACTGGAGAAGACGTGGCTGGTGCATGGAGAAGCAGCAACAGCAGTGACAGCCTCTCGGGACAGGCTGTTCGGCGAGGCAAAGCAGCGACGATGGTCCTTCAACGGCTATAACTTGCGGACAGGGAAGGAGTGATGGTGGCTGACCGGGACGGTGTCGGCGGTCCTCCGACGCAATGGGAGGCACGACCACGGGTGGTGGTGTTGCCGGCCTCCCTTCTCTCCTTTTCTTTCACTCTCGCACTTGAGCTCTCAAAATCAGATCTGAAAATTTTTCTCCCCGCCCCTTGAAATCTGACCTAAACATGTTGATATAATGCTAACCTAGGTCAATTAGATGGGCTCTATAGTCCTAATGGGCTTAGGCTTGGGCTTATGTTTAATTTAATTTAAATGGGCTGATTTAACTTGGGCTTTTATTTAATTAAGCATAATGGGCTGAATTAAACTCAAATTAAAACAACCGAGCCCGTTTGACTTGTAATTCCCGGCCCTTGCCTTCCGAGCGAGCCGAGTCTCGTTCGATGAAATTTTAAGCTCATTCGCCCTTATCTGATGCAAAAATGCAATTAAATTAAATGGACCTAAACTATATGTTTATGCAATTTAAATATTTTTGTTTAGGGGTTAAAAATTTAATCCCTAATTTTCTATGCAAATTATACTAAATGATACGCCAAAATTTAGGTGTCAACAGCTGCCTCTCTTTGAAGGTGAGCTCGTAGAGGTTACATTCAAAGACTAAATGATACCTAAATTTCAACCATGCAAATGCAATGAATGTTGTTTTTGTCGGGATTATGAGTCCCATTTTAAAATGCATTAAGAAATGATGCATGCTAACATGAGTGGAAAACATACCTGGAATTACTTACCTGACAGGAGTGAGATAGCGCAATTCGAGGCACGACTCGAACTTTGTATGTTGTTTGGCAAATGTCTGGGCTCATTTCCATAGGTATTGCCTGATATACGTTGATGAACTTCGGTGATCTGCAGTTAAGTCAAAACACACGAAGAAAGCTCGACGTATCCAATCATCATCTGGATTCGTGAGAACAGTTCCGATCTTTACCAACTACCTATACATCTCCATGGGTGTTTGCAAAGATTTGGCCACTTCACTTATACCTACTCATAAGTGAATTGCGGGGAGAACTTTTGAAGTCAAGAGGATATTCCGACCTTGACATATACCTGCTCATATGTAAAGATTTGGCCGCCTCACTTATACCTGCTCATAAGCGAGTAGCGGGGGAACACCTGGGGTTGAAAGAATATTCTGACCTTTACATATACCTGCTCATATGCAAGGATTTGGCCACTTCACCTATACCTGCTCATAGGCGAGTAGCGGAGGAATACCTAAGATTTGGGGAGAATTCCGACCTTTACATATACCTGCTCATATGCAAAGATTTGGCCGCCTCACCTATACCTGCTCATAGGTGAGTAACGGGGGAATCTTCTCGAGATTGTATGAAAATCGTGATTTGGTGAACAAAGGGGCTAGCCCAAGTGTTCAAGGGTTCCTTGACAAAGTACCGGATATCATCGAGGTACCTGAAAAAGCTTGATCAATAGACACCTAAACATCATCAAAGGCATCTAGAGATCGCAAAAATGATCAAATGTGGGTCCTGACGATTGCTCGAACAGGTTAGGGACACCTAGATAGTCATAAACATCCTAGGGATAGAGATACATACCTGGCGATATCTCCAACTCTGAAGGTGTGTCTCCTGTTAGACACGGATTTAAGTAACATGTAATATGCATTCGCACACTGTCAAGAACACATATACACATGCACTATGATTTTCAACTGATTTTCATGCACAATGGTTTTGTCAAATCAGTATTACAAACTCCGCTGGGGAACAATCATGACAAGACAATCCGAACTTACATGTGGGTGTCTTGAAAATGCCGAATGAGGGACTTCCGATCTAAAAGGGCTTTCTCTCATTCTCATTGAAAAAGGCTGATTTATGAGAATCACTCCATCTCACCTTCATCATGTGGACAAGGGTCCGAGTATTCTCGCAAGCGGTACGACCTTACCAATCTGAGAGGTCTTTGTCAGGACCGTAACGTGGGCTTGGTCAATGGCTTAGCAAAAGGGGACTCTTTGAGTCAAGGCTATTGAAAGAAGAATACTCCGCAATCGTCTCCGGGTTTACAAGTCAAGAACCCTACAAAACGAGATAGAAATGGACTTGCTCGCACTTCTTCGAGCTAAGCTTATAAATATCTGAATCCTTCGTTAGTTCAAGTGCCTTAATCTGAAGAGACTTTACAAGGGACGTAACGTAGGCTAGGCTCATGGGTTGAGAAATGAATAGATCATTAGGCTCAAAATGTGTATAATTGGGGTGAATAAGTTGGTGATCATCTTGGCATTGTCACCGGTCTTCTTGTTCATTCTTGGGAGTTGTCTTTTCAGCGAATGCTTCATTGGGCTTGAATTCACCACTTCTTTAAATTTTTAGGACTATGATTATCCCACTGGGGATGATTTTGATACACTTATCTTTCATCCTTGGGCATTGGCCTTGCTTTTACCAGGCACACTGCTCTTTCTTGCCCACTGAACTCTTTTTTTTTTTTTTTACACTTGACATACGCTGTTTACAATGCATATGTTGGCCAACTATACTCTGACTGAATGATTCAACATTAGACTTCCAGGGGTAATTGCCTTCGATTGACATTCTGAATATGCTGCTCGGCGGTGACAACTTTTACCTTGCCCCAATGTGGGGGATGATCACCAACTGGTTTTAAGAAACGAATTTGCAGGCTTAATTGGGCTTAGCAAAGGATAAAGTGTGTATAGGATAGAGAAAGAAATGCTCTTCGTCATCCTAAGGCACTTGAATTTCGTGTGAATTCATCTGAAAAAAGCAACACTCGAAGATTGATGCAAGTGAGAGCAAGAAAATTTCTACTCATTTTTCACCTTATAATGCTGACTTACCTCCAGTTTGCCCCAATGTAGGGTAATTCTTGACAGAGGTAATTTGAAAGAATTTCTCCAAGTGTTTAGGCTCAAAGTGGCAAAACAATGGATAACCTGTAGTGTTTGGGATAGAGAAATGAACCACCTCTCGTCATTTCGGTTGCCATACCTTTTGCGAGATAACCCTTTACCTTACAAACATGAAATTTTTCCGCTCAACTCACTGGGGATTAGTGCATGGGACTATGTATAGGATAGGGCTTGCCTTCCATCATCCCGATGTATCTCATTCGACACATTCAAGTCATTCCACATGAGTTATCAGATTGTCTAAATAGACTTCTCCTTTGAAGTCAATGATACTGATCGACAAAATAACCATGCAGAAATTAAAGCCAATGCAAATATCTTAACTTGAAATTGGTTGAAACCATTTATTCATCAGTGAAATGTTTGCAATTCAAAGGTATAAAGCCAAACACTGGAAACTTTTTGCGGAATGTCGGGTTTTATCAAGGATAATACATCTTTACAAACATCGAATTAACGGGATTGGAGAACTCACGACCATCCATTTCTGCGAGAATCGGGCACCTCAGGAAGCACCTTTTTAACCACATATGGACCAATGTAGTTTGGGGCAAATTTACCCCGAGGAACAGGAAAGACGGCGGTACCTTCCTTAGGACTAGGTCATTTACCTCGAAATGTCTTGGACGCACCTTTTGGTTGAAGGATCTAGCTATCCTCTGCTGATAGGTTTGACCGTGGCAAATGGCTTTCAATCGCTTCTCATTTATTAGGTTCAACTGCTCATGCCTTTGTTGCATCCATTCCGCCTCGGATAACTCCACCTGAGACAAGACTCGCAGGGAAGGGATCTCTACTTCCACGGGTTCCATGCCATACACTAAGGAAAAAGGTGTCGCCCCAACAGAGGTTCGGATGGAAGTCCGATACGCCATTAGTGCAAATGGCAACCTTTCATGCCAGTCACGATAGTTTTCAGCCATTTTGGCCAGGATCTTCTTGATGTTCTTGTTAGCAGCTTCAACTGCTCCATTCATCTGTGGACGATAGGGAGATGAATTCAAGTGCTGGATCTTGAACTCATTGAACAACTGATCTATGAACTTGTTGTTTAAATTTGTCCCATTATCGGTGACAATAGCTTCAGGGGCACCATAACGAGCGATTATGTCTCGCCTAATGAATCTTACAACATTCTTTGCAGTGACGTTCGCATAAGATGCCGCCTCAATCCACTTGGAGAAATAATCAATCGCGACCAAGATAAACCGGTGTCCATTCGATGCCTTGGGATTAATTGGGCCAATTACATCAATACCCCACACTGAAAAAGGCCATGGCTCAGACAACTGATGTAATTCCGTCGGAGGAACATTTAATTTATCCCCGTGAACCTGACAGCGATGACATCTTCGAACATGCTGGATGTAATCACTTTCAAGGCCAAGCCAATAATAACCCAACCTCATGATCTTCTTTGCTAACATGTGACCATTCATGTGTGGACCACATATTCCCTCGTGTACTTCTTGCATGATTCTGGTAGCTTCAGCCGCATCTACACACCTCAGTAGGATCGAATCATAAGATCTTTTGTACAGCTTTTCACCACTGACAAAGAATTTTGAAGCCATTTTCATTATGTACTTCCTGTCAGCCGGGGGGCTTCCCTCAGGAAATTCTTGTTTCTGGATGTAACTCATGATATCATAATACCATGGCTTCTCGTCAGGTTCTCCAGTTACAACCATACAGTAGGCCGGTTTTGTCAGGACTTCAATTTTCAGGGGTTCTACCTCTATTCCACCAGTCACTTGCAGCATGGATGATAATGCAGCTAGCGCGTCGGCGAACTGATTATGGGACCTCGACAAGTACTCAAAAGAGATATCCTCGAATTCCTCTATGATTTCTTCGAGGTATTCATGGTACGGCACCAGTTTGGTGTCTCTATCTTCCACTCCCCTACAGTTTGGAGAATAATCAGAGCGGAATCACCAAACACTTTCAACTTAGCTATCCCCATTTCCACTGCAGCTTGGAGTCCAAGGATGCAAGCTTCGTACTCGGCTATGTTGTTGGTACATGGGAACACCAACTTTGCTGCTACTGGATAATGTTGCCCATCTGGGGATATTAAAACTGCCTCAGTGCCAGAACCAGCCAAGTTTACAGCTCCATCAAAAAACATGATCCATGTATCTTCCTTTATTACCAAAATGCGATCTTCTGGGGAATATCTATCATCATCAGGGATTCCAGGATTTTCGGCTAACACATCAGCAATTACTCGGCCTTTAACTGACTTCTGTGGCATCGTCTGGACATTAAACTCTAAAATTAAAATCTGCCACTTGGCTAACTTCCCTACCAAAGCTGGTTGATCAAGTAAATACTTGATGGGATCATTCTTAGTCACAAGCAAAGTCTGGTGATGCAATGTATATTGTCGCAGCCTATGGAGCACCCATACTAGTGCAGCGCAAGTCTTCTTGGCTTCAGGATAATTCAACTCCGAGACGGTGAACTTCTTACTCAGGTAATAAATGGCTCGCTCTTTTCCATCTTCGGGACTTTTCTGGGCTAGCATCGCACCCAGAGACTCGCTATGAATCGTGAGGTAAAGGATCAAAGGCTGGCCCGGCATTGGTGGGACTAGTACTGGTGGTTTCATCAGGTACCGTTTTAATTCATTAAACGCTTCCCGACAATCATCGTCCCATTCTACTTGAGCATTCTTCTTTAGAAGTTTGAAAAATGGCTTAGCAGTTTCAGAGAGCTGGGAAATAAAGCGGGCTATGTAGTTCAACCTACCCAGGAGGCTTCGCACTTCTTTCACGGTCGATGGGGGTTGTAACTCACATATAGCTTTCACTTTGGAAGGGTCAACTTCAATGCCCTTGCTGCTTACTATGAACCCGAGTAATTTGCCCGAGGTTGCTCCGAATATGCATTTCGCCGGGTTAAGACGGAGTTTAAACTCACGGAGTCTGTCGAACAACTTTTTCAGGGAATTAACATGACTCTCTCCGGGTTGAAACTTGACAATCATGTCATCGACATAGATCTCGATCTCCTTATGCATCATGTCATGGAAAAGCGTCACCATTGCCCGTTGATATGTTGCCCCGGCATTTTTAAGGCCGAAGGGCATGACCTTGTAATGGAATGTCCCCCAAGGGGTAATGAACGCCATTTTTTCTTTATCGCCGTCTTTCATTTTTATCTGATTATAACCCGAGAAACCATCCATGAAGGAAAACAGCTCGAACCCAGCGGTGCTGTCCACCAAAACATCTATGTGTGGCAAAGGGAAATCGTCTTTAGGGCTGGCCTTGTTTAGGTCGCGGTAATCGATGCAAACCCGAACTCGACCATCTTTCTTCATGACTGGCACGATGTTGGCCACCCAGCTGGGGTATTGGGTGACTTCGATGAATCCCACTTTCAAAAGCTTCGTGACCTCCTCCTCTATTTTCTTCGAAAGTTCAGGCTTGGTTCTCCGTAGCCTCTGTTTCTTGGGCGGCATGCCTGGATTAGTAGGTAGACTATGCTCCATGATAGAAGGGTCTAAACCCGGCATATCGGCATACGACCATGCAAAGATATCCTGGTAATCCTTCAGCAGTTGGACCAGGCGTTTTGCTTCACCTTCGGGAAGGGTTGCCCCTATCTTCACCTCTTTGGGTTCTCCGGAATCACTTAGGTTGACGATGATAGTTTGGTCTACCGTCAGGACTTTAGGTCTTTCATGATGCTCTAGATCGCGCTCAAGATCCGAGGAATCTTCGAGTTCGTTGGTGTCATCAAGATCAGGCTCGGCGGCACATAATTCATCAGATTGGACCGTTCCCATACCTTCACGCGTCATAAGATTGCCCCTGAAACATAAAGTAAGGGATTCAAAAGGACAAACAGGGGTAAACCTTGCATTTTTTCTAAATTGTGTTTTTTTTTTTGAAATTCTTTTCAAAAATATTGTAACACGAAGGAACATGAAGAAGCCCAGGCCTCAGAATTCTCCTTGGACTATATTTTCTTTTATCGGTTGGATATCATTACCGGGCAGGTTTGATGTACCTCAACATGTCCTCAAAACGAAAATAACTTGTAATTTCATTTGATTATTTCAAAATGAATTACATTTATTGAATGGAAATTGCAACAATCAAATCCTAGAAATGAAAATGGAAAGCAGCGCCCGAAACGGGGCAAGTCCTAAAAAGCAGTAAAAATTCCCACGCAAGGGAGTGTGCGAAAAAGTAAAAGTTTTACTCTTGTGGGCCTGTGCCCATTCCCTCTAACGGTCCTTCCTCGATAGCTCCAACGAAGAAATCATCAAACAGGGCAGTGATTCCATCCATTGCATCATCATAATCTTCTGTCATTAGAGGTGTTGGATCATCCATACCTCCCCATCCATCCGGGACAATGTCACAGGGGTTAACATAGAAGCTCGGGGGCGCCGAGTATTTCACATAAAAATCGAACTTGCCGCTCGGTTGCCCCAAAGTGTCGATCACCTCTTTCTCTTCATGCATCATTCTTGTAGGGCCCAGAAATGTGGTGCGGATATGTGGAAGCAACCTACCATGCCCAAGCTCTCCATTGTTGTGGGTAATTCCATTCGGCTCTTCTTCGGATCGCTGTCTATTATATCCATCTCCTCGACCTCGACCTCGGCCGCGTCCACGTTCATGTCCACGTCCCCCATTATTTGGCCCGTTTGACCCCTGGTATCCCAACCCAGTAGTGTGGGGCCTTCGAGAGACTTTCACCGGTTGGCGAATACCTTGACCATTCCTACCAAGACCTTCACTCGGAATAAAGCCATGGGACACCATTACTCTTCCAACCATGACTGCAGCATTTGACACCTCAGGAATGGGCGGTGATGATCCTCTCGATGCATGTATGGTTGATACGAGCTCGAGCGACTGATAGCTTGATTCTATTTTGCAATCCGGCTCAACATAGGGGATAGCCGTTGCGTGGTAGATTGGGTGCTCCTCTTCACCGTGGACTGTGACTAATTTTCTCTCCACAACGAACTTCACCCTCTGATGTAGACTGGATGGCACAGCTCCCGCAGTATGAATCCATGGACGACCCAACGAGAAAATTAAATGCAGTGGGAATGTCCATAACTTGAAATAGGATGTTGAACATCGTTGGTCCTATCTGTATGTCAAGGTGGATTTCTCCCATTACTTCTTTCTTCGTTCCATCAAAGGCTCGCACAGAGGTCTTTGCAGAATTTATCCTAGAAGGGTCTATCTTGAGGCGGTGTAAAGTCGCCAAAGGACAGATATTCAAGGCTGATCCGTTATCAATGAGTACCCGGGCTACATGCGAGGCCTTATATTTGACAGAAATGTAAAGTGCCTTGGTATGCCCCCTCCCTTCCAGAGGAAACTCTTCATCTGAAAAGGCTATGAGGTCCTTGAGGAGTATAGAACCGACAAATTCCTTCAATTTATCATGATCGATCGTTTCTGGCACGTGGACTTCACTTAACACCTTCATTAGGGCCTTCTGATGCTTGACAGATGTCTGGAGTAGTTCAAGGAGAGAGATTTGCGCGGGCATCTTGCGCAATTGTTCAACTATGTTGTATTCGCTAGCCTTAATCACAGCTAGAAACTCTTTGGCTTCTTCATCAGTAACAGGTTTTGCAGGTTGGGCATTAGCTTGGCTATAGGTACGCCCAGATCTGGTAACCAAGTCGACATCGAGGCTGTAAGACCAAGGGACCGCCTTATTATCACTGTACTCATGTGGTTGAGGTATCTCGATCACTATCCCTTCATCAGCTGTAGGCGTGCTTACTACGATCTCTTCATCATCGGATGCGTCTTCGAGCGGAGGCATGTCTTCAAGCAAAGGGTCGAACTTGTCCTTCCCGGTGTTCAATGTAGCAAACTCTTCTTCCCAATTAATAACCACTTCAGAAATAGTGGAAACAATGCCAGTGTGGTCAGCATAAACAATCATCCCAGCTTCTACCATCCTTGAGATTCTTTCTCTCATGACAGCCAGGGGAAGGGTCTCGTTACTCGGGTAATAATCGGCTTTCACCAACTCGCCATAGACGTCCGTAGTATACACCTTGACATTCTTAATTCGACCAACATCGAAGCTAAAAATGGCATTCACATTGCCCGCGTGGTCGGGGAGTGGGTTATTCTGAACATTCGGCTTAGCGGGTTGGAATGAGAAAGCCCTCGTGTCCAGGAGGTTCTGGATTCGGTGCTTGAGGACATAGCAATCATCGGTTGAGTGTCCCAGCTCACCCATGTGATAATCACATTTCTTTGACGGGTCGAAGTTATAGAACCGCTCAGGATTGGGCCGCTTTGGCTCAGTAGTAAGCAAGCCTTTCTTCTGAAGTACTGCCAATACTTGAGACAACGACCCGGGGAGGGAGGTGAATTGCCTCTTGTTGTTCCTCCTTTGAAAAGGTTGACGACCCGAGTTTTGTTGCTGAGCTTCCGCTACTTGGATTGCTGGGGCGGAGTTAGTATTCCGCCGGCTCGGTTGGTTATAAGCCACATTCACTTCATGCTGCCGGTTCTTTCTCTTTTCTCGCACCAAATCTTCTGGTCGAGGAGGACGGCTCGACAAACCATCCATCTTTCAGCCCTATCTCAATCTGTTCGCCTATGGGGATGAGTTGGTTGAAGTTGTCAGCCGGAATGGCAACCATCCGATTACGGTATTCGAACGGGAGAGTTTTTACGAACATCCTCTTCAACTCACTGTCTATGGGTTCTGGGACAACCTGAGCAGCTAAATTCCTCCATCTGATAGCATAGTCTTTGAAGGACTCAGTCTTTTTCATCTGAGCACGTTCGAGATCATCACGGGTAGGAATGATGTCCGTTATGAATCTGTACTACTTTAAGAATGCTTCACTGGCTTCTTTCCAAGTTTGAGGCCATTTATCTTCTTCATGAGATACCAGTTCAAAGCAGGACCCGTCAAACTTGCTTGAAAGGCATGGATCATCAGGAGTTCGTTGTCAACATACGAAGTCATCTGTACGTGATAGAGCTGCAGGTGGGCTTTTGGACATGTGGTGCCATTGTACTTATCAAAATCTGGCATTTTGAACTTCTTTGGGATTTTGATCTGTGAGTACAGGGACAGATCGATCGAAGGTGAATCCTGCGAACCTTCCAGCTGCTTCACTCTTTCTTCAAGCTTGTTGACTCGTTCGTCAGGTTTGTCTTTGTTGTCGATAATCTGGACGGGGTCATCTTCTAAATCAGGAATATCGTCATCTCCGTCAACATCGACACTTTTTCTAACTTTCTGCTTTGGGACTGATGTTTCGAGGGATGCCGGAACAGGGATCGACCGAAGAGCTTTGATCTCAGCGGACATTTGTTGCATCGCGATGACAAGTTGCTTCATCTGGTCTTCCATACCAACAACACGCTCTTGCAAGTCGATTTGATCGGCCATTCTGGCTCTCGACCGTGTACGAATGGGCGATCGTGATCGGTCCGTAGTTACCTAATTTCGGAACGAAACAGGCATACATAAGTGCCAAGCAAAATCATACGCCGATCCATGACATTGGTCTAAACGCTTTGAATTGAAAAGACCCCTTTATTGAAATGGTGAAAATTTTTACACCAATTAATGACTTGAAATTGAACTGAATATAAAGACAAATGACTCAATTCCTAAACAAATTTAAAAACTGAAACTGAAATGAGAAAAGAACTTCGAGCTTATTATTTAGCTTGATCTATAGACATATGGGAGGCGACTTCCTTCTTCAATTGCTCATAAGCTCGAGCTATCTTGGCTGCCTTTTCTTCAGCTTCTTCGGCCTTCCTTTTGAGGCGTTTGTTCTCTGAGCGATTGGCGGACTTGAGAGGCACCTTGGGTATCTTCGGGAGCAAATCCTGCGGGATTCTGTGCCGTCGAATGTACTGGGTCGTCGCGAAATAGGACTTCTGCTCTCCCTTTAGTTCTCCTTCGGGCCGAGCTATCTTTAACACACGGCACTTCTTCCACATCTTATTGAGCTGAGCTACGGTCCCTTCGTGGTCTTTATCATCATCGGCGAAGTCGACCCGGAGGAGTTCCGGCTGTAACGCCGGAGGGAGTCCTTGGAGAATTTGGTACTGTCGGGACACTCTGGCAGGGTAGTACTCGATTGTGCCAGTGAAGCCCAAAAGTGGCACCGGTCCAACACCATTACACGTAAGCCGAGCTTCCTCGACCTTGAACCAATTAGCATGCCAATGGAAACCTTGGGGTCTAGCGTTTTTCATGAAAATGATCCATTCGGAATAATGATAATCAGGTGCATTTCCTTGTTTTTCTTTATAGCTTAAAATGGGATGGCTAGAATCACTAAGCTCGGATATTGTGAGTAAATCGCCACACCCTTTTATGTGAGACAAAAACCAAATTTGCAAAAGTTCGAGGGGGGCATGAAACGCTTTGTCAACATGTTGCTTAAATTTAGTGAGTGAAATGAAAGTCTCGGCTAAAATGGTGTTGCCAAAATTCTTTTCAAGACAGACTTGTTGGACCAACCATGCGATTGACGGACTACATGCATTCTTACAGTGAGGAAAAATCACGAACCCGAAAAATGCTAACAAAAAGATTTTTCCCTTTTGAAAAGATGTGGCTTTTTCAAAACACTGACTCAGGAATGAAAAAGGACATGTGCCGCGATTTGCTTTTAAAACTTTCCCAATTCATCTTTTCCAACATTCAAAAATTCAGCCAACATTAAAGTAGAATCAATTCCCAAAGGTGGTGTGACTAACTCCGACTCCAATGGTTTTCCAATGAGCACGCTATATTCTTCCAATGTCGGGGTGAGCTCGTGCTTACCGAATATAAAGGTAGAGGTCTCGGGACACCAGAAGTGCGCTAATGCTCGAACGAGGCCGGTACGGACTTTGACCTCCAGTAGGGGGAGCAGCCTCCCGATGTGGCCCTCAACTAGCTTGCGGTTGGTCGGACTGAGTAGATTCCACCAGGCACGGAGCTCGTCCTTAGGAGCATCAAGAATCCGGATGTCTGCCCCTCCCATAGTGTATAGACCAAGACTCACGACCGACCTAATGTCATGGACCGACCAAAGAAAATACGGAACATAAATAAATTGCGAAATAAAGGTTCAGAAAACTTACTTTACCCGATAGGACCATGGCAATCACATAGACATGCGCATGAAATGTGAGGTTCGATTTCTATCTAGACTCTGGCTTGCAAAATGGAGACGCGAGGATTACCGGGCTAAACCAGTCATGGTTGTGGTTAGGCCGGGGTTCCCCTTACTCCGGCTTAGTCAAGGAGCCGACCCGGGTTGCAAAGGGTGCAACCGTGGTGGGAACTCAATGACACCGTGAAAGAACTTTCGGGACCAAGGAGGGCGACCCGTACCACGTGGGTGTGGTCGGGGTGTCCGCTGTCTCTCGCTACCATCCTAAACCTGTGCCACCCAGGTCTGGCAGCGGGTAGTGTGTGCGGTGTAGTGTAAATGCAAGGCATGCACAACATGTTATATCAAACAGCGCTTCGTGCATAAAATAAACCATACATCCAAACACCTCCCTGCAAAACAAGGGTTAACAATCACGTCTCCCCTTATACCTCCCATTCTGCAAAAACATTTAACACCTAAAATGTTAGGGACGTACCTGGGATCCTCGCTGCCAAACAAAAATATTTTTTGAAAAGAAAAACTGGCCTAAGTCCACTAAGAGATTTAACTCAAGTCCCCAGCGGAGTCGCCAAACTGTCGCGACCTAAAATTTCTCTCAGGCTAATGGATTATTAAGACTAAGCCTAACTCGGGCCCTCTCAAGCCCTACCAATTCGCAACTTAGGGTTTAAGTTTTTAACATGCAAAAGTTTTCATGCTTGGAGTCGCCACTAATCTATTTGTGATGGTCGATTAGAAACCTAAATAAAACATAGGGAGATATGTTTTATTCCTACGAACCAGAGATTCTAAGCTCGGGGACTTGGTTACGCTAGGTCTAGTCTAACGCCCTTTCGGTACCTTTTCTTTTCAAAAAAAAAAATGTTTTGGTAGACAGTTTGGATTCATTTTAACTTAGTCACTAGCATGTGAGGTGATCATGTGGGTGCGCAAACCACCAATTTAACACCCAGAAAAGCATTAAATAAATTGCAAGTTTGGAAGAATTACTTACCTGGAAGCAACGTAAGCATCTGCATTGTTAGCTAGAAAATCACATTGACACCCTAATATGATTTCTAATTAACAAGCAATTCACTCAATTTCTTTTTTGGATTTTCACTTATTTAAATGAAATCTAGCCTATATGCAATGACATGCGAAAATGACATGCGATTAATGCAACCTAGCATGCAAACTATATGTCGTGCGACGACGTGACCTATTTCTAATGACAAGACGAATGATTATTTTTGGTATTTTCTCAATTTAAATTCGGAATAAGAAAAATGCCTAAATTAACATGCAAACTATGATGACTTAAT
Organism: Syzygium oleosum; assembly: GCF_021117445.2. Lineage (NCBI taxonomy): Eukaryota > Viridiplantae > Streptophyta > Magnoliopsida > Myrtales > Myrtaceae > Syzygium > Syzygium oleosum. The sequence continues at coordinate 1,214,006 of NW_026607535.1, read as the reverse complement.
CTACCCTAGCATGATTTCTTTTTAGGATTTTTATTAAAATTCGAAGTAATGAATTACTTAAATTAAGAATACAATCTATCCTAATCTATCCTAAAACAATTCATTCTTCTTTTCTTGGGATTTTCATGGAAATTCGAAGTAATAAAATAACCTGAATAATCTATTAAGATTAGAATATTACTTAATTTAAACTAGGAAATAAATCATCTCAAGTCCTAATTTAAATTAAATAACTACTCTATCTTCTAGATATATTTAGGATTCCTAGACATGCAAAAACTCTAATTCATATCTAATTAATATTTTTTGAATTTTCTGTTTATTTGAAAAAGGAAAGCAATTAAATAAATAAGGATAGCAACCACATTCAAAACGTCCACGCGATCCGCCATATTTGTTTCAAACTCGGATTAGGCATACAAATCAAACTATCAGTCATATCTATAGGGTTATAGATATCGACGGAAAGCCGATTATTCAAATTTGGAAAGCGGATAAAAATCATTATCGTACCCAAGTGGTTATGGATAAGATAATAATTTTCCGTATCGCCGCGTATCGAACCTTAGGGATAAGGTCGGATAGTCGTCCAGATACGTTGCTAAATTAGGAAGTTTTCCTAATTTTGAATATTTAAAAATATTGCGGATATATCGAACATTATCCTAAGATATCTAAATATCCACATGATATTCACGAAATATTCAAACACCCATATTAGGAAATTAAATATTCTGAAAATATCGGATAATGTTGAATTACCTAATTTGCAGATAACTTCCAAATTCGAATTGTGGATCGGGATCGGGCTTTGCGGATCGAGACGGCGGTGGTGGCGACGACACGGTGGCTCACGGGCGTCGAAGACGGCGGGGGCGATGACCGGCTGAACAACAACTTGGCGGGGGCTCACAGCGATGCACGAACGGTTCCGGGTGATGTGGTACTGATCTTGCGCTGGACGAAGTGCTTGCTGTGGCCTCACTGACGTGCACCGCCTGCAGCTTCTGTTGATTGGCCGCTGGACAGGGAAGAGTCTTCACTTGGCGAGGAAAGCGGTCAACGAAGACGTCTTTATGCACGCCGTGCATGGGGAATCTTCAAAGCCGTAGCCGCTTGCTTCGTGGACCAACGGGATGGAGAGGAGGCGTTGACAAGCTCCTCGGTTGACCTCGGAGAAGACGTGGCTGGTGCATGGAGAAGCAGAATAAGCAGTGACGCCTCTCGGGACAGCCGTTCGGCGAGGCAAAGCAGCGACGATGGTCCTTCAACGGCTATAACTTGCGGACAGGGAAGGAGTGATGGTGGCTGACCGGGACGGTGTCGGCGGTCCTCCGACGTGATGGGAGGCACGACCACGGGTGGTGGTGTTGCCGGCCTCCCTTCTCTCCCTTTCTTTCACTCTCGCACTTGAGCTCTCACTCTCGCACTTGAGCTCTCAAAATCAGATCTGAAAATTTTTCTCCCCCCCCCCCTTTGAAATCTGACCTAAACATGTTGATATAATGCTAACCTAGGTCAATTAGATGGGCTCTATAGTCCTAATGGGCTTAGGCTTGGGCTTAGGTTTAATTTAATTTAAATGGGCTGATTTAACTTGGGCTTTTATTTAATTAAGCATAATGGGCTGAATTAAACTCAAATTAAAACAACCGAGCCCGTTTGACTTGTAATTCCCGGCCCTTGCCTTCCGAGCGAGCCGAGTCTCGTTCGATGAAATTTTAAGCTCATTCGCCACTGCCAATCTGATGCAAAAAATGCAATTAAATTAAATGGACCTAAACTATATGTTTATGCAATTTAAATATTTTTGTTTAGGGGTTAAAAATTTAATCCCTAATTTTCTATGCAAATTACACTAAATGATACGCCAAAATTTAGGTGTCAACAGTTTGCCCTTGGGGCAAAGAGTATTGTATTCATTGGCTCTCTTTTCTCTATAACTGTTCCGTTTGATTATATCTGTGTCTGGAGGAGTTGTTTTTATAGTTCATTTGCTTAGAGAACATAATTTTTACCGCTGTATCTTGAGGTGAAGTAACAAGAAACAAAGGGTCCGGATAACGTGAGGCAACAGAAAATGTATGGTCAATGCTTGACCGTTGAAGATATTTTCGCTGCCTAAATAACCTTATAGAGATGACTCAAATTTTTATAGTTTGTTAATTGCAGAAATTTGGCATAACATCTCTCTCACTCTCGCTCCCCTTTTCCTTTGCCTCCGCTGCAATTTGCAGGATGAGGGTTCAAACGTACAAGCTTTTGCTGATTCAACTTTTGATGCTTCTTTGACTTGAAAGATGAACCTCCATACCATCTTAAATTACTTAGTAATTAATCCTTGAAATTTTTTCTGGGTGATGTTTCATCAAAAGAATCGTGTTTTCTGAATGAATGAGATGTGTGAGGTAGTGTCATCCAGTGTGGAAATAGTTTTGACAGCAATCTTACGGTGACTTTTTTCATTCAATTTTCGTTTGTCATCATGATCTACGAATGATAACTGGATCTTTATAATGTCTCTATTTGCTTTATTTGGTATCTTGGTTGTCACGTAACTAAATTACAATGCTGCAGGACATTGGATGGTTGAGATCAATTACAAAATTGCCGATTCTGATCATGGGAGTTCTTACAAACGAAGATGGTAAGATCTAGGATTGTATTCTAATAGAAAAGCAGTTGAGGATTCGTCTGAAGACTGTTTTGTATCTTAATTTGAACTATAGCTTAATTACTTAGAATATTCATTGCTTATGCCAGTGTTCCAAAACCAGATTAGAGATTGAGCTGAATTGCTGTCCCATACCAGGTTGAACTGATTGAAATCGACCAAAATCTGTGGCTAAAAAACCTTCTGGTTTGGTTTTAAAAACACTAGCTTAAACGAGAAGTCTTATTTTAAGATGGCTTAAGACCTGGAAAATTTTGTACTTTAAGGATCCTTTTAATTTTATCCCAGAGTTGAGAAGATATTACCTTGAACTTCATTAATTGCTTTGAATCAATCTGTCAACCAATTTTCAGGTAGCGTGGCCATAAGTAGCAATTGACAAGACCGTCTGTTTTGATCTAATTTGGCACTGATTCTTTTAATAGATAAAAATTTTAACCACATATGCATACATGAGCAAATGGATCATTGCATTTACAAGGAAAATAAAATGAAAGTCAAGAATGACAGCTTGAGAACTCGTCACCTGTGCCAAAATCTATTTTTGCATTCTCATTTGTGCTAGATTTGATGGAATTCGCTAGGATTTTTCAATAGTGCAGATTCGTGTGCATGCTGTTGTTTTATTTTAGATGAGGTCTATAGTGAGCACCACGTCATTGCCAGTTCATCACCGTATAAACAGTTCCATCAGTATTATACAATACATTGACACCATAGCGAACAGTTGGGTACGATTAAATTGACATTGAAGGTGAGGATAGTGTGAAAACCAGTTTGAGGCTTACTGTAAAACTGAAAAAAATCCGTACAGCGCAGGAGAATTTTGTGATAAATTGGGGTTTGATTGTATATCTACTTTGTAGATTGTGACCTCTAGCATTAAACTTTGAAGATTCTTCAGTTCATCTTGAAAGGAAACAACATTATGCCTCAGTTTGGTAGTTCAAACACCGTAGTCATTCTGTTGGGGAAGTCGTATGAGTTAGGAATTTTGATGGTAATGGGATATTGTCTGTCTTCATTTTGTCATGGCTGCTATTAAGACCTTGTGTTCTCTGATATTGGATTGAAGCATCTTATTCATCTATTGGAATTTCGTATTGCTTCTCAGTATACTCTATCTGTTGTTACTACTATTGGTTGTTGCATACTCGACAACCTTATCAACAAGCTTGTATGCCCTCATTGGCAGCAAATAAGGCGATGGAAGCAGTGTGTCTTGGGATAATTGTCTCAAATCATGGAGCTCGACAACTAGATCATAGTCCAGCCACGATATCGCTTACGGAAGAGGTGCGTATTTTTACTAACTCCTTTATCCGGCAGGTTTAATAATAGATTCTAGAATTTTGGAGCATTTGTAAACACTGGATAAGAGTAAATGCACCCGGTTTTGCCCCCTGAAAATAAAGCACAGTGGCATTCTGTTTCCCTCTATTTTTACAAATGCATGAAAGCTTGTGCTGCAGCAAGTCATCTATATCAAACAGCATTTTGGTCATGACTTTTTAAACCTTCGTTTGTAGGTTGTTCATGCAGTCAAAGGGAAAGTCCCTGTTTTTGTTGATGGAGGAGTGCGGCGAGGAACAGATGTTTTCAAGGCATTGGCCCTTGGGGCACAAGCAGTACTGGTACAATCTTTTATAATTAGTTTGGCACATTCCTGATATTTCTTGATGTGGACTATCTGCTATATTAGTAAGGGGTATCGTAACAAACCCTTGAGGTATTTGGGTGATAATATCGTGCCAAGTTAGTAGAAACTATCTTTTGACATTGCCAAAACACCTGAATCACAATTGAACAAGTGCCCTAGGACAAATGTTGACATTCTCCTAAATAGTGGTCTTCTTACTACAGATAGGAAAGCCTATAGTATATGGGTTGGCGGCAAAAAGGGAAACTGGAGTTAGAAAGGTCACTGAGATGCTGAAGGATGAGCTCGAGCTTACGATGGCACTATCTGGATGTCCCACCATAAAGGATATCACCAGGGGCCATGTCATAACAAATCGTGAGAGACTTCATTGCTCTCTCTGAATTCACGACGCAGCATCCATGAAAATACGATTCACATAGTCAAATGGACGATACCCTTGTTGTATTATCGCTTGTAGTTTGCCATGTTATGTAATTAGTTGTCATGTTTTATTATCAAAAATAAAATTGGAGTCAGAGTAAGAGCATCAGTATAGATTTGTGATAGTCAAAGCTGGTTTTTTCTTGGTTCTTTAGTAGATGTTAATGATCAATAGTACTTTTGAGCATTAAATTTGAAGCATAAAATTCCTGTGAGACATGAAATTGATCTGTGTCTTTCGACTCTAATACCTTCCAATCAACTTTGTCAAGTCTGTAGCATCACGAACACCCTTCTAAATGATGCGAAAGAACAGTTCTTCCCCACTACAAGAAGGCTGGGTAAGATTAAGGGCCTGTTTGATTCGGCTTTGGGAGAATGATTTTGGCAAAATGCAAAGGCCATTAGGCTAAAGGGATTTTTCGAAATGCAAATAGTGTTTGATAAGTGTATTTTAAATCACATTTGAAAGCAGCTTTGGCCTAAATACTATTTGGTAAAAATTATATTTTGTATAGGACTTTTGCTAATATTTTTTTTTTAAAAAGCATTTGAGGTGGAGCTCAGCCATCGGCCGCCGGCCAGATTTGATCGCCGGCCAGCCTCATGGGACCTCAAGTGTCACGCCCCGTACCCCAAGAAGCGCCAGCATCCCACCTTCGGTCGTTTGACTGCGACGTCCCAGGAAGCGTCGCCGACCCACTCCCATACAAATTTCAAGCACAAGCGGAAGTATAAAATAAACAAACCCAGACAACTATAATATGAGCCAAGGATAGCCACACATCAAACACCATCATAGAAAATAATTACACATTTCTATTACTATTAAAAACCATTCGTACAATATTTACAAGGACAAACAAAAGGTACACACGATCAGTAGCCACTTGGTCAAAAAGTGGTAAGCGGCTAGATAGGTCAGGCTAAAAACTTGGGAAGAGAGCTACAGTCCAAAAAGTAGCGGCCCTCACTAATAGCTAAGGACACGGGATGACTCTATGGCTCCCAGTCAGGATCAGACGACTCAATAGAATCATCTGACAGCTTCTCGGAGGCATCCTCGCTAGTCCCCGACTCCTCCGAATCCATGGCCTGAGCTCGCTCGTCCTCGGAGTCCAGCTCCAACTCCGGGTCCAGGTAAACCTCGAACCCCTCCTCGTCTGATCCCAGCTCCGCAACCTCTCCGTCCTCCTCTATGTCCTGCTCCATGGCCTCGGGTTCGTCATCCTCCTCCTCATCCATAGGCTCGGGGTCCTCCGCTAGTACTTCAGGCTCCTCATCCATCTCTTCCTCCTGCCTCATCCACTCGGGCGTGGCCTCAGGGTCTATCACCTCACCAGCAGCTATAATTGGCTGCATCAACCCAGTATCATCGATCGGAATATCAAAGGTCCTAAGGGGCTCTCCCTCATTTCCGTTGGCATCCCGGTGGCACCATGCCACGTACTCTTGTTTCTGATAAAAGTACTCGCCTATATTCACAACTACTTCAGATCGATATCTCACAAAAGCCTCCCCATTTCCTGAGGGATAGGTAGTAGTATACTGCCGGATCTGCAGAGGTATCCCAAAAAGAGGCGGTGGTCTCTCCATCCTTACGGTCGGGGGTCTGAAAAGTTTCGGTTTACACAACCGTGAGACGAATCTCAGCGAGTTCAACCCCTAAACCTAGGCTAGGCTAGCATGCAATCTCCTGACCGGAAACAAATATTTAAATCACAATAATCAAACCATTCTCTGACCCTGCGGGTTAGACAGATCAACATATAATAGTCACGGCACATACGTGGCACGCATAATCACCCGTATGCCAATCACATGCTCATGCACCGATTCTCACACTTTCGCATGCCAGTCCATGCATGTTCATGCATGCAAATGTCGTCGACATGTCACGTGCATTTCCCCTGGCCCACTGGCCCACACTGGCACACTGGCAATCGCCCAATTTATTATTCATTACGACTCCAGTCAACAATATTCACGGCCCGGTGCGTCTAGCCTGCTTCAAAGTGCATGAGGCGCAGCAATCGATCTGGCCCAGTGTCTCTAGCCTGCTTCAAAGTGCATGAGGCGCAACACTGATCTCCTTACGAACCAGAGCCTGCTTCAAAGTGCATGAGGATGGTCGTTTTCCGGACGTACCGGGCATCGTCCTGCTTCAAAGTGCATGAGGACGGTATCGACCCGAAGGTCACGACCCGAAGGCCCTTAGGTGATCACACAACCTATTATTATCTAAACCCCGCGTAAAACGCTTCAGGGTATTTTAGGTGATCACATGCTCATGACAGGCACGCAGTCTCACACAATTTCATCACAAGCCTCATTCTCGGCATTCATAATGCGTGCCATGAAATGCAACATGAGCATTCACATAACATAGGCACAGGCACACAGTTCAATCAAAGTCATACCACAGTGCCTAATTCACAATTCACGTGCTTACTTGGCCTATTAATACCGTGCGGCCCAATTCCAAATACACAATTCAAGCCATCAATTGGCCGATCACACTCCGCACGATTCAGCCACACAAGCACGCAACATGGCATTTCACAATTAAACACAATTGATCACCAATCAATCAACAGCCAATCATTCTGGGTAATCCCGGCCATTCAGCTAATAACTCTTGCTGTCCAATATAATCCGGTACATTCCTCGAAAATATGGACAGCCGCTATTTCCTCAATCCGAGCCCAATAATTATCTATAATAATCCCACTAAATTCCTCGGATTTTATTTCCACCAATCAGTTCTCAATCCAGTCCGAATTATACACCGATAATACCTAAACCAGTCCAGGAAAACGCACTATCAGTCATAATCCGGGTTTAGGAATTTTACTCACCTAATCCAAGGTCACGACGACGGGGAACGGTGGCCGATCACTGGTGAACAGTAAAACCGGCGGCGGAATTCCCGGCGACGGCGTACGGACGGCGTGAACAGTGACCGTACAGACGCGATGAACAGTAACTTCCGTACTGACAGGTACGGCCACGTCGTGCGGCAAGGCTAGACGGTTGGGTGGTGACGGAACAGCGATCCGAGCTCCGGCGAAGCTCTGGCGGCCCTTTTTGCCGGACGGGAAAGAGAAAAAGAGGGAGAAAGAGACAGAAAGGGAGAGAGAAAGGGTCGGCCAGGGCAAGGCTGAGGCTGAGGGGGCTGAGGTTGTCCACGGCGGGGCACGGTGGTCGGCGGCGGTGCTCCGGTGGCCGGCGACAAGCTCCGGTGAGCCAAACAAGAAAGGAAAAAGAGAGAAAATGGAGGAGAAAGAGCTGGTGGGGGCTGCTCTGGGTGGTTCTGCCGAATGGGGGAGCTGAGGAGAGAGAGAGAGAGAGAGTTTAATTCTGGTCAAACATTATAAGTCATTAATAAGTTTAATATGCAAGACTCCAAGAAAAGTTTTCTCCCGATGACACATGGCATAAGTCTTAGCAAGACTCAGTGTCCTTCAACACAAGATGAGCGAGACCACATGAGTAGGATTCCTTATGCATCAGCTGTGGGATCCATCATGTATGCTATGTTATGCACTTGTCCCGATGTTGCTTATGCATTGAGCATGACAAGTAGATACCGCCGATCCAGGGGAACCTCACCGGATTGTTTGTCAAAAATATCCTTAAGTACTTGAGAAGAACTAAGGATTTATTCTTAGTCTATGGAGGTGAGGAACAGATCACTGTAAGTGGTTACACTGATGCTAGTTTCCAAATCAACAAAGACGACCTTCGATCGCAGTCAGGTTTTGTCTTTTGCGTGAATGGTGGAGCGGTGTGCTGGAAGAGTTCCAAGCATGACACTCTTGCAGATTCTGCGACAGAAGCTGAGTATATTGCTGCTTCAGAAGCATCAAAGGAAGCTGTTTGGATTCGAAAGTTCATAGAAGAACTGGGAATCAGTCCCACTAGTTCAAATCCAACGGACCTCTATTGTGACAGCAATAAGGCCATAGCTTTGGCTAAACAGCATAGGTCTCACCAGAAGACCAAACACATACTCAGGAAGTATCATCTCATTCGAGAATTCATTGAAAGAGGTGATGTCAAGATGTGCAAAGTTGCAACGGAGTTGAATATAGCTGATCCGTTGACGAAGGCTCTTCCACAACGTAAGCATGAGCGTCATTGTAACGCTTTAGGCCTTAGACACATTAGTAATTGGTCTTGATGTGACTGGGAGTATATGTTATATACATTTTCATTGTTCATTAATAAAATATATATATTATATTTGATTTCGATTTAATTTGAGTATATAATTGAATGCGAAATCTTTATCCCCTAAATATTGAATATCCTTCAAATACGTGATTTGATCGTGAAACTCTATCAATAGAGTGGATATTAATATTCTAAATGTCCCTAGTCAATTGCCATTGTGCATTGGGAAGCAAATGGTGTTTGAGACTAGCATGTGAATCAACTGATGATCAAGTTTCACGGGTCATGAATATAGAGATATAAAGTTGATCACATGGAATACATGTTGGAGAACATTGTATTGGACAGACCCACTATGAGAATACTGTAGGATTGTTATATAATGTCATCAGTGTTTCTCATCACAACCATAGAGTATAATGTCTGCCATGGTTTCCTAGACATGGATTGGCATGCTTTAACATTGCCAAACGTCAGCCGTAATAGGTGATTATAAAGGTAATGGCTGGGCATGTCATGAATCGTGCTGAGTGATATGAGTAGACAAGATGGGATTTGTCCATCTCATATAACGAGGGTATGATTTCCTGGCCTCCCGTAGAGTTGAGACTGTGAAATGAATGGCCATGCTCAAATGAGTTGAAGAGTCAACTACTTGTTTTGACAGTCTAATTGCGGTATCGGGAAAATGAGTTTAAGTTATATAAGGATGACATTTGTCCTGCCTTATACTTAACTCGGAAATCAAGTGACAAAGGGACTTAGTTTATATGATTGGTTCTAGTGCAAGTGGGAGATTGTTAGTGGTCTGCCCTAGGAATTAATCAAGGTTGATTCTCTAATATTAGTTGTGGATTAAGTTGTGTCGGAAAATCGACATTCATTATACTTAGGTAGTCATAATGTCTTGCTAGAGACCGCTTATGACTTGTGGGCCAAAAAGGGTTTTGAGCACACTGCTAATGTTTAGTGAACCTACAGGGTCGCACACAAAAGCGAACTGAATTAATATTTTCTGTGCGCCGGGATCTACTTAAAATAAGAAGTAGATTTTAATTTATTTTCCTATGAGGCTATATATATATAGATAGTGAGAGAGTCTCACGCCTCCAATGGGAAAACCCTAGAGAGAGTGCCTCCAGGAGAAACCCTAAGATAGAGAATCGTTCTCTATTCATATATTTGAGAGAGAGTCTCGAAAATCAAAGGCAATCAAGAAAAGAACTTCAAGATCTTTAGCTAGCACTTGGATCGTTGGAGAATTCCGTTCGTGTGTGTGGATACCGGTAGAGGCGCAACACTTGAGCACTAATCTAGACATAATCAATTGTCAATTTACGCTCGATTTGCAAAAGGTACGTATTGAATTTCTGTCTCGATTTCAATATACAAATGGATCCTGTCTAGGGTTCTAGGGTTTCGGTTTACAAATATATTCCGCTGCGTTTTAACAACTGTGAAACCCTACGTTGAACCCTACACAGATAACCATGTGAACTTAGTTTATGAATATTGTGATAGGTGGAATTATTATGAAAGTCACTAATAAACCTTACCAAATTTTAAAGGGATAATTCCCCGAGTTCTTGATCTATTTACTCACAAATCAAATTGGGACAATTCACAAGTTCAAAAAATTATGGTTCAGCCCCACAACATGCTATCACAGCGTGCTTATTTCAAGTTTTGATGAAGAGTGGACCAACAGAAAATTTTCTACTGAAAAACACAGAGAAATGGCTTCACTTTTGAATTATCATTTTTACAACTATTAATTGTGGCTCCATCAATATTATTTGGGATAAAGAAACCTGTGTAGCTCCTCTCTCTCTCTCTCTCTCTCTCTCTCTCTCTCTCTCTCTCTCTACACCCTTAACAGGAGCAACATTGGCTATCTCCCGACATGGAAGCTGAAGCTGAGATCCATGAAGAAGCCAAAGAGATGGGTTCACAGACGCCTAAGCAAACAGGGAAGGCAAGAGTAACAAGACCTCCGCACAATTACGTGGCCATCGTGAAAGCTTCTGTCGTGCCCATTCAAACTTTCCCTCTCGACAAGCTCTGCGATCAGCTCTACGACGGAGTGTTTCTGCAGCAAGAGGGGAAGAGAGTGAGCCTCTCTCTCTCTCTCTCTCTCTCTCTCTCTCTCTCTCTCTCTCTCACACACACACACACACACACACACACGATTTTCTTACCTTCATTCTAAACTTAAATAAATAAAAAAAGGAGTTTTTTTTTAATATAGATTTGATGCAAGTTGAAATTGTACTTAAGAATTTGAAATTTCATAGTTGCGGAAGTACTGGGTCGACAGGCATCTGAACAAGAATTGCTTCATGGTGCTTGCGAGGGAGCTTGCAATTACATGGGGCGACACCCGCCAGTACTGGCAATGGAAGATCGTCAAAGAGTCCGGGTAAGAGTCAATATTCCGAAAAAAAAAAAAGGAAAACGGAAAAAAGAAATGGAAGGTTGAGATGCAAATCATATGAACAATTTTAACTTTCAAGTATCTTTTTCGATGATGTCTCGTGCTCTTATTCCTTTCCAACTAGCCTTTCGAGCATGTAATTGTTTCTGATATAGTTTCCATAACGTTGAATGATAAGGAGATCAGTTGATAAATGCACAGTCCCTTACGTTATGCAGTGAGTAATTAGTGTTTTGTGTCTGTCTATTTGGTGTCCATCGTAAAGATAAGTTTTGTACTGCACTGGATGCGGGGAGACAACCCCTTTTAGTCTTAAAAGTTGTTAGGGAGCGTCCTAAGACCAATATACCTCATTGTAGAGACAATATAGTCATCGAGGTCCAAGTCTAGACTTACCAACATTCCTAGTTAAACTCACTTTCGTTGGAAAGTTCAAACAATTGTACCTATGAATTCAATCCTAAACTTTTCAACTTGGCCAATTTAATCCTAAATCTTTTTATGATTTTCAAATGTAGTCCTTTCGGCCAATTTTATCCAGGAATCGCTGACGTTGATGATTTTTGTAATTTTTTTTTAAAATTTTCTAATTTTTTTCTTATTTTATTTTCTTTCCTTTTTCCTTTTTCTTTTTTTCTTCTTTCCCTTCGCCGGTCACCGGGTCCTCAGCAATGGCCGATGGAGGTCGCTAGCCACACAGCCTTCGCCCGATCTAGGCAAGGGCCTATGAGTCCTCATTGTGGCCGACGAGGGCGTTGCAACCCTCGCTTGTGGCTAGCGACTTCCGCCAGCCATCGCCAAGGCCGTGACGACCAGCTGTGGAAAATAGGAAAAAAAAAAAAGGAAAGAAAAGAAAAGGGAAAGAAAAGAAAAAAATTTGAAAAATTTTATTAAAAATTGCAAAAACCATTCACATTAGCGGTTTCCGGCCAAAATTGGTCGGAAGAACTATATTGGAAAATCATCAAAAGGTTTAAGACTAAATTAGCTAAATTGAAAAGTTTAAGACTGAATTGACTGCTGTATAATAGGTTTTGGACTTTTTGGACCATCTTCCCGAACAATTATCCCTAATTATTTCTATCACATGAACTATGTGCCATTCGAGATTCTGTATTGCTAACATCTTAATACGTGCATCTTAACAAAGGCGACTTCAATATGAATAATAAATATCGAGTGTCCAAGCCAAAACTTATTTCACTGAGGTGAAAATGAACTAAGCTAACCAAATTGATTGTTGAAGTACATTTCTTGAATCTTTATATGGGGTATAATGAGCTTTACATTTATGTAGTCCTCCTATCCATCATTCAAGTTTTTTTAACTTGGACATTCTAATGTAGTTTTCATTCTGCATTCTTGAGATCCCGTTTAATATTTCATTTCGCCAGTGGTTTCTTGATTACCTCATTCCTCGCTATTCTATTCCACGTGCAACACAATTGTCCCTTCGTTCCGGTAATGCACTTCATATGCAAATATGATCTGCACTAGGAAAATCTATCGAAGCAATTCATGTGTAGCTATTGTCTTTTCTTTCATTTCATCGTCTAAATTGACGGGGTAATGAACACATTAGCAATTCTTCTTCTGCAATAGTCCAACTCCTGACATTGAACTTCAATTTTCACAGTAATGTGGATGTTGAGGAAGCTGAGCTGAGAAACGTGTGCTGGCTGGAAATCACTGGGAAGTTCCGAACGGTCGTGCTCTCACCGAACACCTTGTATGAAGTCTCGTTGGTGGCATCAATGGCTGAGTCAAGTTGGGGTTGGAGCGTTCCTGTGAAGCTCCACATTACTTTACCGGATGAGTCGAAAGTGGGGCGCATGGAGAGTTTGCAGCAAACGCCCCGAGGAAAGCCGGTGAACATTTTGATGGGCGAATTCATGACGTCGTCCAAAAACATCGGAGAACTCACATTCTCTATATCCGAAACCAGTTCTAATTGGAAAAATGGGCTAGTCGTCAAGGGTGTTGCTTTTCAACCCAAAAACTAAAGTTGATAGGTGAGGCTTTTGCTATTAGTTTCTTATGTTTAAAAAGAAGAAAAGAAAAAATAAAACCGCCTTGATTAATGTATCGCTGTCACTTGTCTCGACTGCATATGTTTGTGGGTACTGGTAAGTACGGGTACATTCTTGTTACTTGCTTATGTTGTAACTCGTGAGGTATGTTATTTCTTGTTTCTCTTGAATTTATTGTTATCTCAAGAATGATTGCTTGAAACCTTTGATTTATTCAACCCTTAATGGTTAGCTAAGTGGCTAATAACTTAATTTGGATAAAGCAAATTCTGCTTTTAAATCACAGCGTCAACCACTCATATTAACTTTAGAGGGCATTCTTGGCACCCTATGGAGGAGCTATACACATGTCAAAAAAAAAATTTAATTTATGTAAAAGGATGAATTCTCTTTCTCTCCTTACCAATCAGTTTTAAGAGGAATCTCTCAAAGCCATTAAGGCTAGAAGGGAGTTAAGAACACCACAGGTATCATAACTTTTGTAAGACGCGCACTTAAATGCCATAACTTTTTTTTCGACCGCTTGAATACCATAACTTCTTAAAAACGTTCATTTGAGTGTCATAAATTTCAATCGATTACTTGAGTGCCAAAACTTTTTAAAAATAT